>NW_024720811.1:760083-1215083 GCF_018991925.1 Homarus americanus | reverse complement strand
TCAGCTGGTGTAAGTGAAGGTCTTAAACCACTCACGTCAGCTGATCAATGTAAACAGCACCGTATACAGCTGACGAATATAGAGGATCACCTGAAGATTACACACCCCAGCTTACTTCAACTTAATATTTGACACCCCAGCTTATTTCACCTGACGATTACACCCAGCTTATTTCACCTTTAGATTAGGTACCACAGCTTATTTCACCTGAAGATTAACTAACCCAACTCCCTGCAGGTGAAATAAGCTGTTCTATCTTCAGGTGAATTATAAAAAAAACCCCACGTTATCACTTACCGAAAAACTGAAATCTATCGTAAAAATTGTCCTCCCTCGTTTACAGTTACATAAACGTCTCTTTAAATAACTGTGAATTATCAACAAAACACTAATTATCAAACTCACTCGGCCATTAACTGAATAAATATTAAATCAAATGGCAGAAGGAATGAGGAACCAACACCCGTACTTCACACCACCACTGTCCAACACAGACTGGGATAAGAGTGAGACAGGAGAGGGGATGTATAGCTCAGACGCGCCACTACTCTGTGATACTCCTTGGTGAGGGATAACACCTAGTTGGCACCTTGGACGCCAGGGGAGTCTGACCGTAATACAACAACAATCCTCCCCACCTCTCCTCTTCCTCCAACTCTTCCTCCTCTTCCTCCTTCTCCTCCTCTTCCTCTTCCCTTCCTTCCTACTACTCTCACAACCTCCCCTCCTCCTTCTTTAACCACCCTCCTCTTCCTCCTCCCCTCCTCCTCTTCCTCTTCCACCTCTCCTCCTTCTCAAACACCCCCTCCTCCTCTTCCTCTTCCTCTCCCCTCCTCCTCCTCCTCCTCCTCCTCCTCCCTCCCTCCTCCCTCCCTCTTCCTCTTCCTCCTCCCTCCTCCTCCTCCACTTTCACCTCTCCTCCCTCCTTCTCCCTCTTCCACCTCTCTCCTCCTCTTCCTCCTCTTCCTCCTCCTCTTCCCTCTTCCTCCTCCCCTCCTCCTCCTCCCCTCTTCCCACCTCTCCTCCTCTTCCTCTTCCCCTCTCCTCCTTCTCAACTTCCCCCCTCCTCCTCCTCCTCTTCCACCTCTCCTCCTTCCCAACCCCCCTCCTCCTCTTCTCTTCCTTCTCCCCTCCTCCCTCTTCCTCCTCCTCCTCCTCCTCTTCCTCTTCCACCTCTCCTCCTTCTCAAACCCCTCCTCCTCTTCCTCTTCCACCCTCCTCCTTCTCAAACACCCCCTCCTCCTCTTCCTCTTCCTCTCCTTCTCCTCCTCTTCCTCTTCCTCCTCTCCTCCTCCTCCAAACCTCCTCCTCTTCCTCCCCTCCTCCTAATTTATTCATGACGTGGAGTAATGCTGGGATTTAAATATGAAAGAAAGAAAAATTCCAGTACGTGAGGAGGAGGAAGGAAGAGGAAAGAAGGAAAAGGAAGGAAGAGGAAGAAGAATGAGGAAGAGAGGAAAGAAAAGATGAAAACTAAGGATGGGGAAGAGGAGGAAGAGAGAAGGAAGAAGAGAATGAAGAGGAGAAAGAAAGGAGTGGGAGGAAGAGGAGGAAGAAAGAGGAAGGAAGAAGAGGAATGAAGAAAAAATAGATAGGAAGGAGGAAAGAAAGAAGAAGAGGAAATAAGAGGAGGAAAAGTAAATGGGAGGAAAGGAAAGAAGAGGAGAAGGAAGAAGAGGAAGAGGGAGGAAAAGTAAGGATGGGAGGAAGAGGAGGAAAGATGAAGAGGGGAAAAGGAAAAGGAAAAAGAAAAGAAGGAAGAGAAAGGAGGAAAGTATTAGGACAGTTTTGGCGCTACTGTTATGAATCTACAATACTTTCTGATTGGCTGCTTGAAATATATAATACCTTCTGATTGGCTGCTTGGATCATATAATAAGCTCTGATTGGCTGACACTAAAACTCAGAATACTTCATTTTTTGGGGGAGAGGAATGAAATATGTCCTGTAAGTGTGTGTGTGTGTGTGTGTGTGTGTGTGTGTGTGTGTGTGTGTGTGTGTGTGTGTGTGTGTGTGTGTGTGTGTGTGTGTGTGTGTGTGTGTGTGTGTGTGTGGATAATTAGTCATTAATATGCAAATAAGATAGAACAGGTGCGTGAGTGAGGAACAGACTGACAGAAAAGACAGAGAGAGAGAGAGAGAGAGAGAGTATAAACACAAACACACACACACACACACACACACACACACACACACACACATTGGTATTCAGAAACACAATTGTACAGAAATAACTCACTTGAGGGTGTTGTGGCAGACAATGCTTACTGTCCTGATGGCATTGAAGGCACTGCTTGGGTAGTGTGCCCTGTTAATGTGTAGGTGAGGGGTGACGGGAAGGAGGGAAGGGGGTGAAGGAGGGTAGAGGAGGGAGGGGTGTGAGAAGGATGGAGGGAGAGGTGGATGAGGCGTAGGAAGGAAGGACTGAAGGATTAAGGAGATAGGAAAGAGAGAGGCGGAGGAGGTAAGTGTAGGTTCTGTGCAGTACTGGTAAAGAGGTAGATGTTTGGGGTGGTCAAGGGTAAGGAGGTGCGTAAATATATGTTTGGGGGAGGGGGGAGAAAGGGGGTCATTCGAGGCAAGGGCTATGGGGAGGGGTGGGGAGGGTGGAAGGGGAGGGGGAGAGGTGGAGCTGGAGGGTGACAAGGTCGTCCTCGGATTAAGTCATTGTTTGCTTGTTTCTTCGGCTTCACTTACTCTGCTTCGGTACAGGATTACAAGGGGGTTCGAGACGGCTTCAAGGACAGTTTCGGAATGGTTCGGTTGTGTCTCGAGATGGTTCAGATGAGAGAAGAGATTGGTTGCTAAGAGGATTCGGAAAAGTTCAAATAGCAGTTCGAATCAGTTTACATGAAGGTTCGGAACAAGAGCTCAGATGGTTCGGAACAAGAGCTCAGATGGTTCGGAACAAGAGCTCAGATGGTTCAGAACAAGAGCTCAGATGGTTCAGACCAAGAGCTCAGATGGTTCAAATGAGAGTTCTGGATAGTTCTGTGAGGGATAGGGGGGGGAGGGACAGAGGGGCAAAAGGAGAGAAGGAAAGGGGAGATAGGCGAAGGGAGGAAGGGAGAGAGGCAGGTAACACAGGAGGAAACACGAACAGGAGCTATGGAGAAGAATGGATGAGGGTGGGGAGGAAAAAGGAAAAAATAGATGAAGCAAGGAAGGAAGAGAGAGAGACAGAGAGAGACAGAGAGAGAGAGGTCAGCTGGTTTCGTCACCATCTCCTTGGGTACGTTGAGTCGACGCTATGGTCCGTTCGTCCACCCTCCCTCTCCCACCTTCCCCCTCCCTCCCTCTCTCCCCCTCTCCCACCTTCTCCCTTCCCCTCTCCTCCCCCTCCCCACCTTCCCTCCTCCCTCCCTCTCCCCTTGGTACACCTTTTACTTAGCTAGAGCAGCACCCCACACGCATGACGCCCTGTCCTCTCCCCGCTTGTTGCTTCCTCTTTCCTCTGTTTCGTCCTCTCCTCCTCCTCCTCCTCCTCCTCCTCCTCTCTCCTAAGCAAGCACACAACTCCCCTCCTTTTACCTCACCTAGTTCTCTCAGCATCTCAATTTTGTTTTCTTTCTTCCTTCTATGTCTTTCCTCCTCCATCCTCCCATCCTTCTTCTTCTTCTTCTTCTTCTTCTTCTTCTTCTGCTCTACCTGGCTCCTTCTCCTCCTCCCCTTCTGCCTTCTTCTCCTCTCCTCCTCCTCTTTCTTTCCTTCCTTTTCTCATCTCCCCTCATTCTCCTTTCTCTTCTTAACCTCTCTCCTTCACCATCTCCTCCTGTTCTCTCCTTCTTCTTCTCCTCCTCCTCCTTAGCACACAGACCCTCTCAGAGTTACAAGGGGCAAAGCTACAATCACGCGCTTGCACCATCCGTTAATCATTGGTTTGTCGTCTTCTCTTCTCCTCACTCTTCTATCTCTCTTTCTCCTCCCCTCTTCCTCTCCTCATCCTTACCTCTCTCCTTCCCCCCTCCTCTCCTCTGACCACAGGCACCTCCAACACATTCACGTCCCTTTGTTAGATAGATAGACAGACAGACAGACAGACAGACAGATAGATAGACAGATAGATAGATAGATAGATAGATAGATAGATAGATAGATAGATAGATAGATGGATAGATAGATAGATAGATAGATAGATAGAGAGAGTGAGGGAATAAACTCACAAGACTTTTTTCCCTCGAGAGAAAGAAAAAGAAAATAATGAAGGGAGGAAATTAATTCTTCCTCTCCTCTACCTCCTTTTCTTCTTCCCCTTTTTCTCTAGCTCCTCTTCTTCCTCCTCCTCTTCTATACCTCCTCTTCTTCTATACCTCCTCTTCTTCTTCTATACCTCCTCTTCCTCTTTTATCTCCTCTTCTTTTTCTATACCTCCTCTTCCTCTTCTATACCTCCTCTTCCTCTTCTATACCTCCTCTTCTTCTCTTCCCTTTCCGCTTAATCCTCATCTTTCTATCCACTTGCCGCTTCTCCTCCATGATTATCTCCTTCCCTCTCCCCTCTTTCGTATTTTCCTTCTCCCTTCTCTCATTTCTCTTCCTCTCCTTCTCTCTCCTCTCATTTCCCTTCCTCTCCTTCTCCCTTCTCTCATTTCTCTTCCTCTCCTCTCTCACCTCCATATCATTTCCTTCCTCTCCTTCTCCCTTCTCTCATTTCCTCTTCTCCTTCTCCCTTCTCTCATTTCTCTTCCTCTCCTTCTCTCTCCTCTCATTTCCCTTCCTCTCCTTCTCCCTTCTCTCATTTCTCTTCCTCTCCTCTCTCACCTCCATATCCTCTTAGTAATTTACTTTATTTATTTGATTCACTGATTCATTGTCTGCCTGGTTTACTGTCTCGCTGACTCACTGTTTCATTGATTCGCTGCCACGTTGACTCACTGTTCCATTGATTCACTGCCTCGCTGACTCACTGTTCCATTGATTCACTGCCTCACTGACTCACTGTTCCATTGATTCACTGCCTCACTGACTCACTGTTTCATTAATTCACTGCCTCACTGACTCACTGTTTCATTGATTCACTACCTCACTGACTCACTGTTTCATTGATTCACTGTTTCACTAAACATGGCAGTGACTTAATGATATTGGCACTACCCCATGGTCGAGGGAGGAGGGGCGGGGGAGGGAGGGGATGGAGGAGTCAGAAGTATCGTGCCAATCTGACCGGTGATCAACAACACTCAGACACACACACACACACACACCCCCGCACACACAAAGTTGGCACTGTCGTCTGGTATGGCTCTCGGTATATGACAGTGCCAACTCCTGCCTGGCACTAAGGTCGCGTCTCCCGGCCATACCTCATATAAACTTAGTCCTTGAGGTATTTGGCACATTGAACATTATGGTGTTTATTTTTTCCACCAAAGGGACTAACTGTACAGGTGTGTTCTGAAGAGATTAAGTAAACGTATTTCATAATTAAACTGATTCTATCCTGAGAACAGCATCTATCTGCCTATCTATCTATCTATAAATCAACACAACCACATATCTATCGATCTATCTATCTATGGACAGGTTGTAGATCCCACTAAGCTCCTCGGCGTCACCAAAGACAACGAACTAAATTGGAAACCACACGTCAGTGGAGCTGTCAAATCCTCCAGTTTCCGTCTCCACCTCCTGCGCCGACTCAAGTCCCTCGGAGTTCCTGCACCCGAGCTCCTCAGTGTTTACTCAACATTCATACTTCCCAAGCTCACCTATGCCTCCCCCACCTGGTCTTCCTCCCTAAATGCCACACAACGTAAACACCTAGAAAAAGTGCAAAAGAGGGCATGCAAGATTATTCTCTCCCCTTCCTACTCCACATATCAAAAAGCGCTCAACACACTGGCCCTCTCGGCTCTCACTGACCATCACCACGACCTCATCTGCAAATTTGGTGAGAAGCTTCTGCACCATCCTCCACACCGGCTCCTACTATCACCCGAGATCCCTCGTCCGATAATATAATTGCTGTTCGACACCACAACCGCATTCAGCCCATACGAGCACGACCTGATCGCTATAAGAACAGCCCAGTCCCAACCATTGTAAAAATTATCAATAACTTGTAATAAACCAGTGTATTCACTCCCAGTCAATACTACTTTTTGCACTGTCACTATGTTGAAATGCCCTGTAGTTTGAGCTTCTCTCCACCTAGTTATTATATATCATATTTGTATCACTTATGTTACTTGTATATTATTTGTAAATCAAGAGGCCCATTCCCCAATTATGTAATTGTATATTTTCAGCCTTCCGGCTCCCATGCTCTTTCAATAAACCGTTAATAATATTATTACACACACACACACACTACTGCTACTACTACTTTGCTGTCACTCGGAATCGAGAATGACGATCATTCAGCTTTGATACAATGATATGAGTTATTAGTGGATGTCACCAAGGTTGGTGAGCTTTGAGGTGACTAAAGAGACCGATACGGGACCCGCAGGGTCGTCCACAATCGTTGCACATGTGAAGGACTGCATCTACTGCGGGAGGGGCGGTGGCAGCGTGTTTCCGGCGTTGGCGCTTGTCTGCCTCGGTTTTGCAGTTGGGCTAACTCGAAAGTATTGACTCCTTCCCGTGTGGTGCTCCTCCAAGCGTTACAGTGTAGAGTAATCGTCTCCTAGGTGAGGGGGTCGATTTGGCACTTTTCAGGTTTGTCTTAAGACTATCTTTATACCTTTTCAATTATCCGCCGGCGTTACGTTTACTATTCGTTAGATGACTGTAAAGAAGCTGCTTTGGTAGTCTACTGTCGTCCATGCGGGTAACATGGCCCGTCCAGCATAGCTGTTCATGGATAATGGTAGCCTCGATGCTGCCACAGTTGGTGTCACCTAGAATACTGGCATTTGTTCTCTTGTCTTCCCAGCAAACTCGGAGGATGGAACATAGACTACGTTGGTGAAAGTTTTAAAGTGTCTTGAGGTGTTTCCTGTATGTGACCCATGTTTCACTGCCATATAGCAGGGTGGGGAGGACCACTGCTGGACATACATGCAGCTTTGTAGATAATTTCAGCTCCCTACAGCTGAAGACACGGTTTCGGAGTCCGTCAAAGGCTTGAGATGCTTATCTGATCCGGTGGTGAATCTCTTCATCGATGTCTGCTGTGGTGGACAGGTGGGAGCCGAGATACCGATAGTGGGTAACATTAGAGAGGTAGTACCGTTAAGCTGGATGGATGGTGGAGGTGTGTCTGAACCTGGGGCAGGCTGAAAGAGAATCTGAGTCTTACGTATATTCACCTCAAGGCCGAAGTGCGCATACGCATCTGCGTTGGTGTTTAGGATCTCCTGTAGGTCATTTTCAGTATGAGCAACAAGGGTGAGGTCGTCTGCATACTGAAGTTCAGCAATGGAAGCCGCCGACATCTTTGTTCTTGCCTGGAGTCGTTTTATGTTGAAAAGATCCCCCTTCACCCGGTACTCGATGTTCACCCCGCTGGCTAAATTGGCACTGGCACGAGTAAGGAAGGCAGCCAAAAATATGTAAAAGAGAGTTGGTGCCAATACGCACTCTTGTTTAACCCCCGTTTGAATGGGGAAGAAATCAGACTGGGTGCCGTTGTGCGGGACACTGCCGGTCATGCCATCGTGGAGTTGCCTCACAATGGCGATGAATTTTGGTGGGCAGCCAAAACGGCTGAGGGTCCACCAGAGGGCTTCCCTGTTGACCGGGTCGAAGGCCTTGGTTAGGTCGATGAAAGCCATGTACAGATCACGACACTATTCTCTGCACTTTTCCTGTATCTGGCGGGCAGCAAAGATCATGTCAGTGGTGCCACGTGATGGTCTAAAACCACATTGAGATTCTGGGAGGAAGTTTTCCGCCTCAGGAAGGAGTCTGTTTAGGAGGACCCGGGCGATAATCTTGCCAGCTACGGAGAGCAGCGCGATCTCATGGTAGTTGCCACAGTCTGACCGGTCTCCCTTGTTCTTTGAGAACTTGGAGGATTTCCTTCTTTTCCCAAAATTCTCCAGGAGAGAGTGAATATGGCTGGTAAGCAGAGGTCCTCCTGCTTTATACACCTCGGCTGGGATTCCATCAGGCCCTGAGGCTTTGTTATTTTTCATCTGTTTGATGGCAATAACTACCTCATCCAGGGATGGAAGATAGCTGAGGTGGGTCAGCTCTGGATACTGAGGGACCTCCTGGGTAGTCAGTACATCTACATCGGTGTTTCGGTTAAGCAGTGAATGGCAGTGCTCTTTCCAGCGCTGAAGGAGGCCTTCTTCGTCTTTAATTATGAAGTTACGATCAGATGAACGGAGGGGCGCTGTGCCATGATTCGGTGGCCCATAAAATGTTTTAATGGAATTGAAAAATTCGCTCATTTTGTGCATGTTTCTGTGTTTCACATGCTTTATTTTTAAGCCAGTCGTTCTGTAGAATGCAAAATTCCCGCTGGGCTGCCACTTTCTTCTTGCGGTAGGTATCAGTTTTCGTCTGAGACTGAGGGTTGTTCTGCCAGTCAGTAAAAGCAGCACGTTTATCATCGACGAGAACTTTGATTGCCGGGTCATTTTCATCAAACCAGTCCTGGTGTATTCTTTTGATCTGGCCGAGGGTCTCTCTGCAGGTTTTTGTTTTAACAGTGTTGAGAGTATCCCATTCGGCACTGGGATTCGCGTTGTTTGCTGTTGGGTTCTTTATAAGCCCATGTTAGAGCTGCTCTCTGAAAGCATGTGCTACTGCTGGGTCCTCCAGACGCTGAGTGTTAAAACCTCTTCTGGAGGCTTGCTGCCTTCGCCGTTTTGGCTGACAAGTCGATGATCAGTGTCACAGTGGTCTGAGCCACGCATGGAACGGGTGATGAGGACATCTCGGCGATCTCTTTTTCTGACAATGATATAGTCAATGAGATGCCAGTGTTTGTATCGTGGGTGATGCCACGAACCCTTGAACTTGTCACCTTGCCGAAACACGGTATTGGTGATAGTGAGGCTGTGCGCAGCACACTTACTGAGGAGGAGTAGGCCGTTGGCATTACACTTGCCTCGTCCATTTCTCCCTATGGTTCCCTGCCAAATGTCAGCATCTCTGCCAACTCTGGCACTGAAGTCGCCAAGGAGCACAACCTTGTCTTCTCTGGGGTTAGAGGTTAGCACTCTGTCAAGGTCGGCATAAAAGGCCTCCTTGATGTCATCCTTTGCATCCAGTGTTGGGGCGTATGCACTGTTGAAGAAGGCATGACGTGAGTGATTCAGTGGTACTCGAAGCGTCATGAGGCACTCGTTGATCCCAATAGGCATCTCAGTTAGCCTGTGTAGGATGCGTTGGCAGATTCCACAGCCAACTCCATAAATGCGGTTTCTCTCTGTAGCAGGCTTACCCTTCCAGAAGAAGGTGTAGCCAGACCCATGTTCTGGAGTTGGCCCTCATCTGGGAGCCAGGACACATTGATGGCTGCTATGTCGATGTTATACCTAGCTAACTCTTTTGTCACAAGGACAGTTCTTCTTTCAGGACACTCATTTGTTCCGGTATCCAGAAGGGTCCTGAAGTTCCATGCAGCGACCGTAGGAGGTTGTATGGTTTGTTTTTGTTTGGATCTGTGATTTTGGTTGTGTTTGCAACAGCATAAGGATGACCTTACTGGGTGCGGTTGCCCAGTCAGGTTGGGTTTATAGGCAGGCTATGTTTAGGGCACCTTTTCTAGCCCCCTTCCCGTGTGGGGTGAGCAGAGTGGGTCCTCGAAAGGGCTGTTCAGTTGCACAGACAGGATCGGATTGCACTGCTGCCTAGATCCCAGTGCATAAACGACCATCTAATCTTTGCCGCCCATGTGCAGAATTGTGACTAGAGACTCCCGGCAGTCATCTCTGCCTGTCCCCGTCGATCGCCACAGGACTTTTGGGGGTATAGGGGTTTTGATGATGATGAGAGCTATGATGAACTGGATGATGGCTGCGAGTGAGTTGATTTATGTGGTGAGGCAGAAGCGCAGGCTGCAACCACACATCTTGGCTCTCCCTTTTCCTGATCCAGTGGTGCAAGTGTTGCAACGACTAGGGAGAAGGAGCGTTGTAATGGACTGCCGATAGCCCAGTTTGTTGGGTTTCGCCTTAGTAGCCTGTCCATCTTGCTTTGCCTTCGTCCGCCGGTGTAGTCGTTGGGTTTCCATGGTGGTCACCTCTTCCGCCTATACCACCGTTGGGGTCTTGTTGGAGCTCTGTAAGCATGTCTGCCTGATGCGGGGCGCCACCGCAGATTTTTCGTTTGGGGTTTACTCCCGTAGCCTTATACCTGCCAAGGTTAATACGGAAGGCAGCGAGGCAATGGCTGGTAGGCGCCAGGGCGTGTCCACATGCCAGTGGGCCTTTGCACCGTTCCTCTGGGGCCCACTGCTACTCCGAGATCCCCTGCTGGTCTAACCTGGGCCCACGAGGCACCCAGTTACCGTGTGTTGCCACGAGGAGTTACAGCAGGAGTGTTGATGGTGAGGAGGCTGTGTACTGGCAGGGGAAGACTTATGCAAGTTACTTCCCTGCACACACACACACACACACACACACACACACACACCAACATATAGACACCTACATACACACACCAACATACAAACAAGCATATAAACAAATATAAACGCACAGCAACACATACACAAACATACACACAGGTACACAAACACACACATACAGATACACGAACATACACACACGTACTAGTACACAAACAAACACACACACATACAGGTACACAAACAAACACACACAAGTACACAAACAAACAAACACACACACATCCAGGTACACAAACAAACACACACAGGTACATAAACAAACACACACATACGGGTACACGAACAAACACACACAGGTACACAAACACAAACACACGTACACAAACAAACACACACACACACACAGATACACAAACAAACAAACACACAGTACATATTTGGCCCATCTTGGCTACACTTGGCTTATCACGTCGCCCCTGGTCACCCCCCCCTCCTACTACTACCTCCCCCCCACCAGGTACTTACCCCCTCACTCCCTCCCCTCCCTAACCCCCCCTTCCCCTCAGAGACACGTGCTAACAACATCCACACACACACAAACCAGTACCACCACAACAACCACAATCCTCCCCCCACCGGCCAACACCACAACCACTACCACCAGCATCACTACTACCATCACTTTCACCCCCACCACTACCACCACCACACTACCACCACTACAACCCCCCTCACTTCCGTTAAATTTTCCTCCTTGCTAGATACGAAAGAGGTACTTCACGCCTCACTAAACCTATGAGGAGGCTTCCGGGTGAAAATGGCGTCGATACTGCACTGAGACTCTTCCACGCACTAGAGTAATGCCCTCATTCTCTACCGCGGGAGGAGCACTGACCGGGAGGAGCTTGTGAGAGTATATTGGGTCTACTTTCTCCCCGACACACACACACACACACGGAGCTTCCTGGTGATGTGTGGGGGCGTCAAGAAACAACCTCTCCTGCCGTGTCTCCTCGGGTGTCTCTGGGCGGTCGAGGGAGATGCGATGCTTTCAAGGAGACATTCACCCTCAAGGTTAGATTGGGTTAGGTTAGGTGCCTTCAAGGAGACGTTCACTTTCACCCTCAAGGTTAGGTTAAGTTAGGGTAGGTGCCTTCAAGGAGACGTTCAATTTCACCCTCAAGGTTGTTAGGTTAGGGTAGGTGCCTTCAAGGAGACGTTCAATTTCACCTCAGGTAGGTTATCTAGGAATAAACTTCTTGCACACACACACACACACACACACACACACACACACACACACACACACACACACACACACACACACACACACACACACACACACACACACACACACACACACACACACACACAGGGGTAACAAAAATAGAACCTATGATCACATTACGTAAGATTCTTTTTTGTTTTGTCTTTATCTCCACACGACATCTCCATGACCTTGATATAAACACCATATTTCATCTGATGCCTCTCTATAAATAACGAATCAGGTCCCTTCCCGCCAAAATCCTATACTTTCTATCTCTCTATAAATAACGAATCAGGTCCCTTCCCGCCAAAATCCTACACTCTATCTCTCTATAAACAACGAATCAGGTCCCTTCCCGCCAAAATCCTACACTCTATCTCTCTATAAATAACGAATCAGGTCCCTTCCCGCCAAAATCCTATACTTTCTCTCTCTATAAATAACGAATCAGGTCCCTTCCCTTCAAAATCCTACACTCTATCTCTCTATAAACAACGAATCAGGTCCCTTCCCGCCAAAATCCTATACTTTCTCTCTCTATAAACAACGAATCTGGTCCCTTCCCGCCAAAATCCTATACTCTCTCTATAAATAACGAATCAGGTCCCTTCCAGCCAAAATCCTACACTCTATCTCTCTATAAACAACGAATCAGGTCCCTTCCCGCCAAAATCCTACACTCTATCTCTCTATAAATAACGAATCAGGTCCCTTCCCTTCAAAATCCTACACTCTATCTCTCTATAAACAACGAATCAGGTCCCTTCCCGCCAAAATCCTACACTCTATCTCTCTATAAATAACGAATCAGGTCCCTTCCCGCCAAAATCCTATACTTTCTCTCTCTATAAATAACGAATCAGGTCCCTTCCAGCCAAAATCCTACACTCTATCTCTCTATAAACAACGAATCAGGTCCCTTCCCGCCAAAATCCTACACTCTATCTCTCTATAAATAACGAATCAGGTCCCTTCCCTTCAAAATCCTACACTCTATCTCTCTATAAACAACGAATCAGGTCCCTTCCCGCCAAAATCCTACACTCTATCTCTCTATAAATAACGAATCAGGTCCCTTCCCGCCAAAATCCTATACTTTCTCTCTCTATAAATAACGAATCAGGTCCCTTCCCTTCAAAATCCTACACTCTATCTCTCTATAAACAACGAATCAGGTCCCTTCCCGCCAAAATCCTATACTTTCTCTCTCTATAAACAATGAATCAGGTCCCTTCCCTTCAAAATCCTACACTCTATCGCTCTATAAATAACGAATCAGGTCCCTTCCCGCCAAAATCCTACACTCTATCTCTCTATAAACAACGAATCAGGTCCCTTCCCGCCAAAATCCTACACTCTATCTCTCTATAAATAACGAATCAGGTCCCTTCCCGCCAAAATCCTACACTCTATCTCTCTATAAATAACGAATCAGGTCCCTTCCAGCCAAAATCCTATACTTTCTCTCTCTATAAATAACGAATCAGGTCCCTTCCCGCCAAAATCCTACACTCTATCTCTCTATAAATAACGAATCAGGTCCCTTCCCGCCAAAATCCTACACTTATCTCTCTATAAACAACGAATCAGGTCCCTTCCCGCCAAAATCCTATACTTTCTCTCTATAAACAACGAATCAGGTCCCTTCCCGCCAAAATCCTATACTTTCTCTCTATAAACAACGAATCTGGTCCCTTCCCGCCAAAATCCTATACTTTCTCTCTCTATAAACAACGAATCAGGTCCCTTCCAGCGAAATTATTACCTCGCAATAAAAAAAAAGACTTCAAGGAACCATTAATATATACATTTGAGTTGTATCCATGTAGGTCCTCCCTTTACAGTGCTAGACGCGTCATTGACTCGTGATGAGAGCTCTAGAGAGTGGCCTTGACAGTCTCAGAGTGGGGAGCTGGGAGGCCATATTTATATACATTCTCCCTCCGTGTCAACAAAAACAATGGCGCATCGTCTACAACACAGGACAAGGAACGCGGCGTTTATATTGTCTTTTTTTATCATTTATTCTTTCTCGATTCTAATATTTATTTTTTTACTGGTTTATTTGTCTTTACTTTTATCATTAAAATCTCGATAATTAGTTATTTATTTGAGTAAATTCACCCTTTAAACAGTTTGTTTTATTAGAATTTATCTATCAGGTCAGGTAAGGCCATATCAGGCACAGGCAAGGTTAGGTAAGGTCAGGTCAGGTCAGGTCAGGTTTTGGTAAATTGTAGACGAATCATCTTGGCGTGTTTTGGGGGTGTTCCTCAGGTAGGTTTAGGTCAGGTCAAGTCAAGTCAGGTCAGGTCAGGTCAGGTCAGGTCTTGGTAAATTGAAACGAATCATCTTGGCGAGCTCCTCAGGTAGTCTCAGAGGTCGATTCCTTTAATGTGTTTGTGGCGTGTTGATGGCGTGGTTCTGCGTGGTTCTGTGTTGATGGCGTGGTTCTGCGTTGATGGCGTGGTTCTGTGTTGATGGCGTGGTTCTGTGTTGATGGCGTGGTTCTGCGTGGTTCTGTGTTGATGGCGTGGTTCTGCGTGGTTCTGTGTTGATGGCGTGGTTCTGCGTGGTTCTGTTGATGGCGTGGTTCTTGTCGTGGTTCTGTGTTGATTGCGATGGCTCTGCGTGGTTCTGTGTTGATGGCGTGGTTCTGCATGGTTCTGTGTGTTGATGGCGTGGTTTTGTGTTGATGGCGTAGATCTGCGTGGTTCTGTGTTGATGGCGTTGTTCTGCGTGGTTCTGTATTGATGGAGTTGTTCTTGGCGTGGTTCTCTGTGTTGATGGCGTGGTTCTGCATGGTTCTGTGTGTTGATGGCGTGGTTTTGTGTTGATGGCGTAGATCTGCGTGGTTCTGTGTTGATGGCGTTGTTCTTGGCGTGGTTCTCTGTGTTGATGGCGTGGTTCTCGTCGTGGTTCTTGTCGTGGTTAGACCCCAGTAGCCCAGCAGGGGAGATAATCAACCACTCAGCCTTGTAACGCTCCCTCATGACCTGTAGTTGTTAGTGGCGTGTGGCAACCACCAGCACGCCCACACGCCCACCCTCACACGCCCATACCCGATGCCCTCTACTACCCTAAACAAACACACACATACACACACACACACGCATACAGCAAGATTATTCTCTCCCCTTCCTACTCCACATATCAAGAAGCGCTCAACACACTGACCCTTTCGACTCTCACTGACCATCACCACGACCTCATCTGCAAATTTGGTAAGAAGCTTCTGCACCATCCTCGACACCGGCTCCTACTACCACCTGAGATCCCTTGTCCGAGAATTGCTGTTCAACACCACAACCGCATCCAGCCCATACGAGCACGAACTGATCGCTATAAGAACAGCCCAGTCCCAACCATTGTAAAAATTATCAAAAACTTGTAATCAACCAGTGTATTCACTCCCAGTAAATACTACTTTTTGCACTGTCACTATGTTGAAATACCCTGTAGTATGAGCTTTTCCCCATCTAGTTATTATATATCATATTTGTATCACTTATGTTACTTGTATATTATTTGTAAATCGAAACCCATTCCCCAATTATGTCACTGTATATTTTCAGCCTTCCGACTGCCATGCTCTTTCAATAAACCGTTAATTATTATTATTATTATTACACACACACACACACACACACACACACACACACACCATAGACACTACTTGTACGTCCACGCCCACCACTGAGACACTACGCCCACGCCCACTACCGAGACACTACGTCCACGCCCACCACTGAGACACTACGCCCACGCCCACTACTGAGACACTACGTCCACGCCCACTACTGAGACACTACGTCCACGCCCACTACCGAGACACTACGTCCACGCCCACTACCGAGACACTTCGCTCACGCCCACTACTGAGACACTACGTCCATGCCCACTACTGAGACACTTCGCTCACGCCCACTACTGAGACACTACGTCCACGCCCACTACCGAGACACTACGTCCACGCCCACCACTGAGACACTACGCCCCACGCCCACTACTGAGACACTACGTCACGCCCACTACCAGAGACACTACGTCCACGCCCACTACCGAGACACTACGTCCACGCCCACCACTGAGACACTACGTCCACGCCCACTACCGAGACACTACGTCCACGCCCACTACCGAGACACTACGTCCACGCCCACCACTGAGACACTACGTCCATGCCCACTACTGAGACACTTCGCTCCGCCCACTACTGAGACACTACGTCCGCCCACCACCGGGACACGTCCACGCCCCACCACTGGAGACACTACGCCCCGCCCACTACTGAGACACTACGCGCCCACTACCGAGACACTACGTCCGCCCACCACTGAACACTACGCCCACGCCCACTACTGAGACACTACGTCCACGCCCACTACTGAGACACTACGTCCACGCCCCACTGCTGAGACACTTCGACACTACGTCCACGCCCACTACTGAGACACTTCGCTCACGCCCACTACTGAGACACTACGCCCACACCCACTACTGAGACACTTCGCTCACGCCCACTTCTACAATACATCATCATCCATTTGACCTTTAATGCTTTTAAGGGCAAGATGTAAAGTAAAGGTCAGGGGTCACCCGCGTAGACTGAGGGAGGAGGAGGATGAGGGGAAGGAGGGGGAGGAGGAGGAGGTGAGGATGAGGAGAGGGAGAGGAGGAGAAGGGGGGTGGAGTAGGTGGAGAAGGAGGAGGGAGAGAGGGGAGGAGGAGGGGGTGGAGTAGGGAGAGAGGGGAGGAGGAGGGGAAGTGAGGATGGAAGAGAAGAGGAAGGAAAGGGAAGATAGGTGAAATATGGGATAGGAAGTGAGGGAAAGAGGAAGAGAGATGAAGGTAAAGAGAGAGAGAGAGAGAGAGAGAGAGATAATCAGAGCTACTCTGTTGACTCTGGGGCGGAAATACACGTTCTAAGTTATAAATATCAGGTGTTGCGCTCCGACCAGCCCGCCAGCCAACACCAACACCACTACAACACCACTACAACACCACAACACTACCACAACACCACCACAACACCTCTACAACTCCACCAGCCACCACAACACCACTACAACACCACAACACTACCACAACACCTCTACAACTCCACCAGCTACCACAACACCACAACACCACTACAACACTACAACACCACAACACTACCACTACACCATTACACCACCACTACACCACCACCACAACACCACCACTACACCACCACGACACCACCACATCACCAACACCACTACCACACACACACACACACACGCACACACACAACAACTGTACTCTAACAGCCGTCTTAATATAATTACCACCATTACCATAAGCTGTTGTATTATGATGATGACCTTCGTTACCATGGTGATTGTTGTCCGAGTTACCATGGTAATTAACTAAGTTACCATGGTGATTGTGTTACCTGAGTCGCCATGGTAATTATCTAAGTTACCATGGTGATTGTGTTATCTAAGTTGCCGTAATGATTACCTTAAGCTGTCAGGTAATTGTCTCAGTTGCCATGGTGATGATGTCTCAATCACCATGGCGGAGAGAGAGAGAGAGAGAGAGAGAGAGAGAGAGAGAGAGAGAGAGCACTTCACACTGTACCCAAGGCTAATGGTCTCCAGCGCTTAACAAAACACAGCTGCTGTTAGATGCTGTCTGTCTATCTGAGCTTTCTGTCTGTCTGTCTGTAATCTGTCCTGTCTGTCTGTCCTGTCTGTCTGTCTGTCTAATTCGTCTCACACTGGCAACTCAGGAAGTAATTTATCACTTAAGACATTTCAGAACCATAGCAACGCCAGAGAGACGAGAGAGATAGAGAGAGAGATAGACAGAGAGACAGCGAGAGAGATATACTAGAGAGAGAGAGAGAGAGAGAGAGAGAGAGAGAGAGAGAGAGAGAGAGAGAGAGAGAGAGAGAGAGAGAGAGAGAGAGAGAGAGACAGAGAGACAGAGAGAGAGACAGACACTACCAGAAATACCCAACGAGGGCATGACACACACACACACACACACACACACACACACACACACACGCACACACACACACAAAACTTTATTATTATCGTCTTCTCTTAAACCCAGAAAGAAAGAAAGAAAGAAAACCGTAAAACCAAGAAACAACAAGAGGCAGAAGCTTATAGCACGCTGACAGCTCCAGGCCTGAGGCACTTGGACTACGGGTATTTATATATGAACTTGAGGCTCGCTGACAGCCTGATATGTGAGGCGCCGGGAGGGTGGTGCCGGGGGGGACTACTCAATACTGTTTTTGCTGTACACTTTGTCGTCAGAGGGTGTGTGGGTGCGTGCGTCGTCAGAGGGTGTGTGGGTGCGTGCGTCGTCAGAGGGTGTGTGGGTGCATGCGTCGTCAGAGGGTGTGTGGGTGCGTGAGTCGTCAACCTAACTCAGACCTTCCATGTTCCTTGTGAGAATGGCTTGGTGGGAGAACCTCTCTCTCTCTCTCTCTCTCTCTCTCTCTCTCTCTCTCGGGATAGACTATAACAGAGGATAACACTAAAGAAGAGGTAACACTCGACCCTTAGCTCGGGACTCCTGTGTAGTCGTGTGACCTCATAACACGCCCACCCGTACTGTCTGTCTCTGTCGTGTTCTAACCTTACGACACTACCCTCCCCCCCCCATCCACCCAACCACAGTCGCAGCTTCCACATTTATTACCCCACTCAGTAACCCACTTGTAACCTAACCTAACCTAACCTATCCTAACCTAACCAACCTATCCTAACCTAACTTAACCCACATGTTATCCCCTAACCTAAACTAACCTACGTGTTGTCCCCTAATAACCAAATCTAACCTGACCAAACCTATCCTAACCTAACCAACCTATCCTAACCTGACTTAACCCGCATGATGTCCCCTAACCCATCCTAACCTAACCTATCCTAACCTGCATATTGCCTCCTGCACCGCACTGTGCCCCCCCCCCCGCCCCGTCTCTATGTATCATGTGGGAGGCAGGTTACGACACTCTTCATTAGCGCCACACTTCACCTTACACCTCACACTTCACCTCACACCTCACACTTTACCTCACACCTCACACTTTACCTCACACCTCACACTTTACCTCACACTTTACCTCACACCTCACA
Organism: Homarus americanus; assembly: GCF_018991925.1. Taxonomy (NCBI): domain Eukaryota; kingdom Metazoa; phylum Arthropoda; class Malacostraca; order Decapoda; family Nephropidae; genus Homarus; species Homarus americanus. The sequence goes on along the minus strand of NW_024720811.1, from coordinate 1,196,222 downwards.
CTTTACCTCACACCTCACACTTTACCTCAAGATCTGAAAGGTCTAGTAGAGTCTCGGTACAGTACAGAGACTACTGCACCGACAACATGCTCCTTTTTTAACACAACTTAATGAATGCTAACTGGGATCTTGTCTATGCCTCCGACAACCCTAACGTGAACAGCTGTAACTTCTCTTGCATCTTCAATGCTTGCTTTGGTAAATGCTTCCCGCTCAAGACTAAGTCAGTGAAAACTGTATCTATTTCCAAGCCTTATATCTCAAGTAAAGTTAAGATAATGATAAAAGAAAAACACAAACTCCAAAGGAAATTTGCAAAAAGACCCATAACTTTCGGTGATGCTTACCGAAGTATCAGAAATAGAGTAACTCAAGCAGTTAGAAATGCCAGACGAAGCTATTATACAAATAAGCTCCAGTCAGCATCAGGCAACAGTAAGAAAACCTGGAATGTCATAAATTCTAATCAGAACAGGAACACTCAGCCTTCGGCCCCCCACTCAGCTTTTATGATAAATGATTCAGTTGTAACGGATCCCCCCCCCCCATTGCCAACCACTTCAATGAATAGTTTATTAATGTTGGCAAAAATCTTGCAGAGAGCATCCCTGATCACCATGAGGAATTTAGAGCCAACCTGTAAGACAGACAGCAAAATGAGCCGTTCTTATCCCCTGTCACAGCTGATGAATTACTGGCCATCATAAAAATGTCCAAAGATGCAGCAGCAGGCGAAGACAATATACCACTGAGCATTATTAAGAAAGTAGCCCACTTATTACTACCTGTTCTCCTCCACATTTGTAACTCCTCCTTCACTAGTGGTGTCTTTCCGGATAAACTGAAAATTGCTAAAGTTCACCCAGCATATAAAAAATCTGGGGACAAAGGTCTCTTCAAGAATTACCGCCCCATATCAGTCCTCCCAGCCTTGAGTAAGATACTGGAGAAGCTAGCGTGTAGTAGACTAAACTCCTTCTGCAGTGTCAATAACATCTTTACAGACTCCCAGTTTGGATTTAGAGCTTGAAGGTCGACTGAGAGTGCTCTGCTATCCTTTACTAACAACATCTTAAATTCCTCTGATGACAGTCCGTTCACAGTCGGTATATTCTTGGACATCTCTAAAGCCTTCGATACTGTCGACCATACCATCCTCCTTTCAAAACTTGAACATTACGGCGTTAGGGGCCTGTCCCACAATTGGTTTACCTCATATCTGTCCAACAGGAAGCAGTATGTCTGCTATAATAATCACCAATCTGACTCTTCGCCAATCTTGTATGGAGTCCCCCAAGGTTCCATTCTCGGTCCAGTACTGTTTTTGTTGTACATAAACGACATAGTCCACGCCAGCTCACTCATAAAATACAACTTATTTGCAGACGATAGTAATCTCTATGCCAGCAACTCAGACCTCCATTCCTTGATGAGAACTATGAACACTGAATTGACTAAAGTCAGGACCTGGGTAATACGTAATAAACTGACCTTATACCTTGAGAAAACCCACTACACGATCTTTCACAGAAGGAAAAACTTGACCCCAGACTTGGACCCCCTGTACCTTGGTAATACAGTCCTCAAACGCGAACAAAATACTAAATTCCTCGGAGTTATTGTTGATGAGAAACTTAACTGGAGAAACAACATACAAGCCATCCACAGTAAAGTCAATAAACAGTGCGGTATCATGTATCACACTCGACAGTCACTCACTCTCACAGCAATGAAATCTATTACGATCTTGCTTATCAACACCTGATACACTGTCACACACTATAGGGGGCATCTGGCTCTTCAAAAACACAATCTCTGGTTACTGCACAAAAGAGAGTTGTATGGACAATGACCTACTTGAAAAAAACAGATTACACAAACGAAAAATTTGCTAAATTGAAAATGTTAAAACTCGAAGATATTAACACCTACTGCTGCCCGTGGTAACATTATGAGATGTTCTTATTACCACCATGCTATTGTACTATTCCAGATGATATTAAATGTTACGTAATACTTCCTTGAAGATAAATGTATAGTATATATCAGGTGCCTAAAAGAGAGCTCAGGTTCTCAACTGTCTCAGCCATGTTAATATTGCTATAATTATCCACTCTGTATCTGTGTTTTTAGCGCTAAAGAAACTGTTTCAATTCAAGAAGGAATACCTCACTGTACTCCCTACCTTTACTACCTACCACCACCACACACCCCCTTCTACCCCACCACTATCACCACACATCTCCTTCTCACCCCACCTTACACCCTACCACCACCACCACCACCCCCACATAACCTAACCTAACCTCACCAAACTTAACTTAATAAAATCTCAACTAACCTGACGTGTGTGTGTGTGTGTGTGTGTGTGTGTGTGTGTGACATCATCTCCAACATCTCATTGACAACCCTTATACTCTCTCTTCTCTCCTCCCTCCTTCCCTATCCTACCTCTCCCCTTCTTTCCTCCCTGCCCGGCCCTACTTTTCCTCCCCTTCTTCCATCCCTCCCCATCCTACCTTTCCCCTTCTTTCCTCCCTCACCGGCCCTACTTTTCCTCTCCCCTCCCTATCCCACCTCTCCCTCCCAATTCTCTCTTCCTGAATCTCCCCACGCCATTCCCACCTCTTCCACATCCTCCATTTCAAGAACTTTTTCCACCCCTCCCCCTCACTTCCCTCCCTACCCCTCCCGATTTCCTAAACCACACACCTTCTGTCCCCTCCTCTCCCGTCGCCTATCCTCCCCACATCTCCTCTCTCCTCCCCACCTCACCTCTCCTTCCCATCTTCCCTCCCCGTTCAGCCTCCCAGGCTCACACAGTTAAGAGGATTATGTGTCGCCCAACACTTGTTGTGTGATCCTCAGTGACGCGGCTGCCACTAGAGCTGGGCAGGAATCGATTCCTGCGATTCTGATGAGTTACCTCACAATCGGTTCCCAATTTTGGTACTGGTTCCCATGAAGCGATTCCACTAACACTACAGTGAGAGTGAGTTGCCGACCGTCCTACCCTGTCCTCCTGTGGGTGGCGCCGCACTGGCGCGTAACCGTTGCGACAGACAGTGGCAGTGCGAGACTGCGAGTGTACTCTGCAAGCGCAGCGGCCTACCTCACGTTCAGTCGCTTACGAGCCTCACGTACGCGGAGTTGAATTGACTCGTCGGTCGTCAGTCGTCACTCCACTGCCACTGCCAGTCCTTTCATCATTCATGTCAGAGGGCCCAGAGGGTGGATGTCGATGGCTCGATGCAAATGTAATTGAGTTCTAGTGCAACACTAGTACCCCTTTTTCTAGCTGGAGTGTACTGTATAGTTATATTATATGAATATGTAGAATGTTCTGCTTAATGTTCAAAATTTATCACGAAAGAGCCCGAAAGTCTCTCTCTCTCTCTCTCTCAGGACGAGCCCTGTGTGGACTCGCATGAAAAAAATTGACCCAGGAAGTGTTGTTTGTGTCCTCTGTAAAGACAGCTTCAAATACTGCGGTAGCACTTCATCCTTGACAAAACATATACACACCAAACATCCAACAGAGTACTGTATGCAGAACTGCAAGAAGAGCAAGAAGGACATGTGCTGGAGCTGGCAGGAAAATGAAGCAAAAAAGAAACCATGACACAGTCCAATTTACTTAAAACAATCAACGAGAAGAAAACTTACAAAGCAGATTCTTCTCGGAAGAGAGAATTGGACCAAATTGTCATGCAAATGATCGTCCAAGATTTACAACCGTTTTCAGTGGTGGATGGCAAAGGGTTTAAACGTCTGGTCAGTTATCCACGGTCTGAACTCCCTAGTCGGCGAGAATTAACAAGAAGCCACCTTCCCAACATTTACGACCAGGAAGTTAAAAGAGTAAAGAAAGAGTTGGAGAACACAAATGCTGTCTCACTGACCACAGACATATGGACCTCTACAACTACACAAGGATTCATCACAGTAACGGCTCACTTCATTTCGCCGACATGGGAATTAAAGTTGGTGGTACTGGAGACAATTAGGATGCAGGAAGCACACACACTGCAGCTAATATTGCCGAGGAATTAACAACCATTTGTAACAACTGGAACATTTTGAACAGTCTGCTCTTTTGTTACAGACAATGCAGCCAATATAACTTCAGCTGTGAGCAACATCATGAAGCTACGCCATCCACCATGTTTCACACACACACTGAATTTGGTTGTAAGAGATTCTACTAAAAACACTGAGGAAGTTAAACATTTGCAAGAGAAAGTCAAACAGGTCGTCACTTACTTTCATCACAGGCATCGGCTAAATTGAGTAAGCTTCAAGAACAACATTGTCTACCCGTCAAGAAACTTATCCAAGATGTTGAAACAAGGTGGAATTCGACTTACTACATGATGCAGCGCTTCGTACAATAAAGCCAGCTTATTACCACTACTCTGCTTGATGGGAAGAAATGACATGTGTCTGAATAACGAGGAACTGGAACTGATAACCAAGACTGTGGCTGTTCTCGAGCCATTTGAGGAGGCTACTAGAGAGATGTCAGCAGAAAAATTCACCTCATTATCAAAAATAATTCCTATGGTTAAGGGATTACAAGACTATATGGACTCCACCGAGGACAAGGAAGTTTATCAGTTGTACAGAACATTTCCTCTTGGCATGGAACTCCTTCAGCAAATGACAAGAAGATCTCACACTAAGGAAGGAAGTTTTTTTGTAGGAGCAGCAAGTTTATTGGATCCTAGATTCAAAAGAGTGTCTTTGCAGATCTTACAAATGTGAAGATAATTAAGGAGAGTTTAGTTAGCCGAATGCGATGTACACAAACAACAGAAGTTCAAGAACCATGTACAAGCATGTCAGTACAAGCGGAGTCCCCAGGTTCCTCACAAACTGTTACAACACAACCAAAGAAAAGTTCACTCTGGGCTAAATTCGATGCCAAGATTGAAAAAAATGCACTGGTTTCTTTAACACACCCGTCTACAAGGCCTTATATTGAAATGAGAAGATATATGGAAGAATCGCCAATTCCTAGAGAAGAAGATCCGCTGGAATGGTGGAAAAAACATGCCGCACTTTTCCCCAAACTCCAAGAACAAGCGAAAATGTTCCTCTGCTCCCCAGCATCACCAGTGCCCTCAGAAAGGCTTTTTTCTAAGGCTGGCGAACTAGTGTCCCAAAGACGTAGCTGTCTAAAGGACAAAAACGTGAATACGATCCTCTTCCTTAACAAGAACACTCCTTGTGTTTTGCAGTCATTTCTTACGGAAAGAGACACTGTTTTGTTAATTAGCAATTCTAATTAATTAAGAGGTTAGAGTGATAACAAATATTTTTGTTACCTACAGTTTTTTTGGTTTCTTTGTCATTACACAGCTGCATGAATGTGTTTGAATAAAAACTGTATTACGTTCCCAATATAGGCTTCAATTAATTATTATGATTGATCAGCAGTTGGTATTAGTGTATGTGTGAACTGTGAAGGAGTAATGTTTATAATGATCACAAGTATGTATTTATTTATAAAATGATTGGCATTATTTTTATACTAGGGAATTTATATTTCTGTAATGTAAACCGATAAGAAGTACATGTTTATTTACAAATTATTGATATTATTTTTTAAAGGAAATTAGATTTTGGTAATTAAAAAAAATATTTGATCTACCAAAGAAGTAAGGAATAAACATCTTTCATTACTTTCTAAAGTTTATTGTATTCCCAAAATAAAATAAAATGTAAATATTTAATACACTTACATGCTGTCCTTCCAAGACAGCCGTGATGACATGACACAGATTGGCAGCCCCGTGACCGTGAGGCATGGGGGACGAGGCCATTTTATTTTTTACGGGAATTAGCCCACCCGGGCACAGGTCAAACGAACCACAACAGGGCCTGGGGGGCCTATAACTATATGACAGTATTTGCTTACTTTGAAGAATCGATTCCAGCGATTCCATTGGCACTGAGAATCGGAACAGTCTATTCCAATTTTAATGATTCTTGCCCAGCCCTAGCTACCACCACCACTACTACCACATACACAGTGGCCTCCAGCCTCTCCCTATAGCCACACTTTCGCCGCCATTTTATTACCTTAAAATTAAATATCCTAATACATAAGTAGCTATCCTAGCTGTGTTGAGTTAGTTGAGCAGCAGATCTATGCGGCGTTCAGTGACTGTTGCCTCATAATCAATATCTGCAACTGTTGTCGGCTTTGGGGCCGATGCTCTCGTTCCCCTGAGGCAGAGCAAAGCCGACCAAAGGAGAGAGAAGGACAGTCGACATCTCATCCAGGCTGTAACATAACTTCTGGGCTGCTGCTGCTTCTGTTCGGATAGCACCTCCGCGAGTCTGGCGTAGAAGCATCTTGCACTTGGTCCCATCCCACCAGAGGTTGTGAACACTAGAGGAGTGAAGCTGTCTTGATCAACGTTCTGAATTCTCTCCCCATATGCCTTTATCTTGTCGTTCTCGTTCCTCCTGTGTGCAGCATCGAGAGCTAAGTTACGGTGACATGCAGCCATGGGATCAAAAATCCTGATGTCGAAGAAGGCTCGCTGTCCCCGCGTCCAGAATCCTCGAGCACTGATCTCAACACGGGCTTCGTTGGATGTGTTTGAAGTCCTATGTTGAAAATTCTCACCGTCCAATGGAAGGAGGGTCGGTTCTACCCTGACATCACGGCAGATTTCCTTCAACATATTTGCTGTGAGATCCCTTACTTCGTCATGCCTCATGCATATGAAACCCCCTTTCTTGCACACCATGGCGTGATCGACGTCATAGGAAGAGCCACACACGCATTGGGAGGGCAAACCTTCTATTGGCCTACCATACCTTAGAGCATTGGCATCAGTAAATTCTTGTTTATTGAGACTGAAACTATTTGCCCATATCGGTAACGTAGTTAACCAGTTCGAGGCGCCCACCTCCTGCGCTATAGCTACTTTTTTTTTCTTCAAATTCTCTGGTACTTGCAGCAACAGTTGCTGCAGCTTATCACTTTGGCCGTGCTGTCGTTCTGTCGTAATGGACCTTTGAATCTTATTTACTTCACTGGTATCCACCTCCCCTGTTGCGTTCTGAGCTATTATGTGGTCCGAGACTGCTGCCGTGAGCTTGACTGAGGTTTGATAGAGTAGCCCAATCGTCTTTTTTTCAACCATAAATAGTTGTCTTTTGTTTTAGTAGTGTAGGAAAAGAGATTCAGTCGTTTATATTTTCGTTGGTTCGACTGTCTTTTGTTTTAGTAGTGTAGGAAAAGAGATTCAGTCGTTTATATTTTCCAGGCTGGTGCGACTGTCTTTTTTTCAGCGTTGGAGAAGAATAAGTGTTGTTACATAATTTCAAACCTTTTAACGAAAACTGGAGCGACTTCCTTGTTTTTCTAGTTTTCTTTAGGAGGAAAACAGAGAACTGTTATTGTTATTATTCTAAATATATCTGTTTATCATTTACTAATAAAACTGAGATAACGAGTCTTATCTTTCTTCTCGCGGGAAACAGTGACGTGAACTTTTACATTTTCTACATCTTCTTGACGTTCGTGGTTTGTTTCATTATTTTGGGTAAATTAATAGAATTGTTTTCATTGACTTGCTCCAAAAAAAATTAAATAAATAAATATTCACGCGATAGTCTTTTGTCGTCTCCGGTGTTGTGGGAAATCAGGGATACAGGCGTCTATTGTTTCTTATTGTTGTTGTTATGGCGACAATGACCTCATAAAACCCATAATTGGTGACTCTTCTCCCTCTTCTCTCACAATCTTCTGACTAAGAGATAACGGAGGGATATTCTCTCTCTCTCTCAGGACTAAAGACACGAGTTATAAGGTTAGGTTAGGTTAGGTTAGGTTAGAAGAGTGACCCATTAAACATAACGTACGTGACTGTCATAGAGAAAACGAGGGCCGGGGAGGAGGAGAGGGGGAAGAGGAATGGGGAGGAGGGGGGAGGAGAAGAGAGCAAGAGGAAGGGAACAAGAAAGACAAAAGAGAAAGAGGAAGAAAGGGGGGGAAGGAGAGGGAGGGAGAGGAAAGACGATGGAAGGAGGAATAGAAGGAGGAATAAGGAAGGCACAGGGAGGGAGGAAGAGGGTAGGAAGATAAGAAACCGGATATCCCCCCCTCCCTCTCCCAAGTTGAGGGGGAGGGAGGAGAGGTAGTGAAAATAGTCCTTTACTCCTCCTTTTATTTTTCCTTCCTCCTCCTTCTTCTTCTGTTATTCTTCCTTCCTTCTCTTCCTCCTCCTCCTCTTCCTCCACCATCTCTTCCTTCTCCTCCTTCACCATCTCTTCTCTTCTCCTCCTTCACCATCTCTTCCTTCTCCTCCTTCACCATCTTCTCTCCTCCTCTTCAGTCGTGAGATATTTTATAGCTTCTTCATAATCTTGTGATGTATACTCCTCTCTCTCTCTCAATTTGTCCAACATTTATCAGAATTTATGTCACTGATGTTTTATAAATTCTCCCTAACTCTATGATTTACTTCCTGGGCCAAATTCTTACCATTCAGAATTTAATCTTTTCCTCAAACCAATACAATTCTATCGTTTCTGAGCTCAGTTCGCCAATCTTCTAATCTCTGAGCTCAATTCGCCAATCTTCTAATCTCTGAGCTCAATTCGCCAATCTTCTAATCTCTGAGCTCAGTTGGCCAGTCTTCTAATCTCTGAGCTCAATTCGCCAATCTTCTAATCTCTGAGCTCAATTCGCCAATCTTCTAATCTGAGCTCAATTCGCCAATCTTCTAATCTCAGAGCTCAATTCACCAGTCCCGTCTGTGAGTTTAATTCGCCATTTTTTTTTTTTTTATTCGAATGCTCTAAGATCGCCAACTTTAATGTTTTTAAGTCCAACAAATTATCTCAGTTCGCCGTTGTTAAATTTGATGAAATCGCCAAATTCGCCTTTTATTGTATATATGTATGTATGTATGTATGTATGTATGTATGTATGTATGTATGTATGTATGTATGTTACTTAGTTTAGTAAAAATACACAAAAATTACCAAAACAAAACAAACATGGCCGCCACTTTGTTTACATCACTGAGACCAAAACAAACATGGCCGCCACTTTGTTTACATCACTGAGACCAAAACAAGCACTTTGTTTACATCACTGAGACCAAAACAAACATGGCCGACTTTGTTACATCACTGAGACCAAAACAAAGGAACTCCGTCAACATCTTTTCGAGTGAACAATAACGCCTCTCTCTCTTCAGAAATAGCTCTCCGATAACCTAGCCTCCACTAACCTCACCTAACCCTCCACTAACTCACCTAACCTAACCTAACCCTCCACTAACCTCACCTAACCCTCCACTAACCTCCCCTAACCTAACCTAACCTCCACTAACCCACCACTAACCTAACCTAACCCACCACTATCTCCATCTCGTATTCATAACAATATTTCCAGTGGCACAAATTATGATGAGTTTACATATGTGTGTGTGTGTGTACGTGTGTTACGTGTGTGTGTGTGTGTGTGATAGATATATACAGTAGAGAGACTGGCACCTAGCCATCATCCTAGCCCCCACCCTCCCCTCCCCCTCCTCCCCCCTCCCCACCTAGCCCCCACCCCTCCCCTCCCCTCCCCTCCCCTACCCCTCCTTCCCCTCCTTCAAGGCTCTACTGCCCCCACAGTACCACTGTCACTGCCAACACGTCCACGGTGCTGTCACCACATCCACGCCCACACGCCCTCACACTCGCTGCTGCAAAGACACACACACACACACACACACACACACACACACACACACACACACACACACCAACTTGTATTCAGTTAAATCTCTCTCTCTCTCTCTCTCTCTCTCTCTCTCTCTCTCTCTCTCTCTCTCTCTCTCTCTCTCCATATTGAATTCCCGTGCCAATCTCCCTCTCTCCTCCCCTCCCCGTTAATCTCCCCTCGCTCACCTCTCCTCCCCTCCCCGCTTATCACCCCCTACCCCGCCACATCTCCCCCTCACTCCTCCCCCCTACCCATCCGCCATCCCCCATGTATGTGTGTGTGTGTGTGTTGCTGGTGAGAAACAGGTGAGGGGGGACAGAGTGAGGGAGACAGGTGAGGGACAGGTGGGGGGACACGTGAGAGGGGAGACAGGTGGGAGACAGGTGAGAACAGGTGAGACACAGGTGAGAGAGGGGAGACAGGTGAGGGGGTGGGGGAGACAGGTGAGGGAGACAGGTGGAGACAGGTGAGGCAGGTGAGGGAGACAGGTGAGAGGGGGAGACAGGTGGGGAAGACAGGTGAGGGCGTCATCTTTTCCTGTGAGAGGTGAATGGTCCAGACATGTATTGTGTGGGGAGAGAGGAGGGGGAGGAGGGGGAGGAGAGAGGGGAGAGATGAATAAATTTGAAAAGCGCTCTCTCTCTCTCTCTCTCTCTCTCTCTCTCTCTCTCTCCGTGTTATCAAACGTTATCATATCGCCCTCGTTAACTATACAAACATGTAGTATCTGTGTTGACTGCAGAACACACACACACACACACACACACACACACACACACACACACACACACACACACACACAAACATATTGACAACGTTAATGAAACAACTTTAAATTTTGACGACACTTGGGTCCAGGAGCAGGTTATGTGTATGTATGTATGTATGTATGTTACGTAGTATGTATGTATGTATGTATGTATGTATGTATGATATGTTATGATGTTGTATACACAGGGCGGCGATACAGGTGTGTGAGGAGGGTGTGTGAAGGAGGAACAGGTGTGTGAGGAGGAACAAGTGTGTGACGGAAGAACAGGTGTGTGTGTGTGTGTGTGTGTGTGTGTGTGTGTGTGTGTGTGTGTTGTGTGTGGGTATTGATCGATCAGGTTGACGACGGACTAATGTGTCGGGCAGGGACGTAATAATGCTCACTGTCCATTGATTGACTCACCTGCCAGTCTGCCACCACCACCTGCCACACCACCACCACCTGCCATCACCACCACCTCACCACCTGCATCCCACCACCTGTCACCACCACCGCCTGCCACCACCACCGCCTGCCACCATCACCACCATCCACCACCACCACCACCTGCCACCACCACACCTGCTACCACCACCACCACCTGCCACCACCACCACCTGCCACCACCACCACCTGCCACACACCACCACCTGCCACTACCACCATATGCTACTGCTGGATCCTCCAGACGCTAGTATTTAAACCTCTTCTTGAGGCTTGCTGCCTTTGCCGTTTTGGGGCAACAGAAGTGAGAACTTGGATCTGACAAGTCGATGATCAGTGTCACAGTGGTCTGAGCCACGCATGGCCCGGGTGATGAGGACTGGCGATCTCTTTCTCTGACAATGGTGTAGTCAATGAGATGCCAGTGTTTGGATTGTGATGCCACGAACCCTTGAACTTGTCGGCCTGACTAAACAAGGTATTGGTGATAGTGAGGTTGTAGCAGCACACTTGCTGAAGAGGAGAGGCCGTTGGGATTACACTTGCCTGTATCCATTTCTCCCTATGGTTTCCTGCCAAATGTTAGCATCTCTGCCAACTCTGGCATTGAAGTCGTCAAGGAGCACAACCTTGTCTTCTCTGGGGTTATAGGTTAGCACTCTGACGAGGTCGGCATAAAAGGCCTCCTTGATGTCAGCCTCTGCATCCAGTGTTGGGGTGTATGGACTGATGAAGAAGGCATGACGTGAGTGATTCAGTGGGACTCGAAGCATCATAAGGCGCTCGTTGATCCCAATAAGCATTTCAGTTAGCCTGTGTAGGATGCATTGGCGGATGGCAAAGCCAACTCCAAAAATGCGGTTTCTCTCTGCAGCAGGTTTACCCTTCCAGAAAAAGGTGTAGCCAGACCCCCATTCTGTGAGTTGGCCCTCATCTGGGAGCCGGGACTCACTGATGGTGGTGTCGATATTATACTTAGCCAGCCCTTGCCACAAGGACAGTTCTTCTTACAGGATGCGCATTTGTGTCAGTATCGAGAAGGGTCCTGACACTCCATGCAGCGACCATAAGAGGTTGTATGGTTTGTTTTTGTTTGGATCTGTGATTTTGATGCTGTTTCGACCGCATAAGGATGACCTTACTGGGTGCGGTTACCCAGTCAGGTTGGGCAGAGTGAGCAGAGTGGCTCCTCGTAAGGGCTGCTCAATCGCACAGACAGGACCGGATTGCACTGCTGCCTAGATCCCAGTGCATAAGCGACCATCTTATCTGTGCCGCCCATGTGCAGAGTTGTGACTGGAGACTCCCGGAAGTCATCTCTGCTTGTCCCCGTCGCCACTCGTCCGTCGCCATAGGACTTTTGGGGGTATAGGGGTTTTCATGATGATGAGAGGTATGGTGAGCTGGGTGATGGCTGCGTGTGAGTTGATTTATGTGATGAGGCAGGAGCGCAGGCTGCAACCACATCTTGGTTAATCTGCAAGGCAGCGGGGAGGTGGCTGGTAGGCGCCAGGACGTGTCCACATGCCAGTGGGCCTATGCGCCCTCTGGGGCCCACTACTACTCCGAGATCCCCTGCTCATCTAGCCTGGGCCCACGAGGCACCCAGTTACCCTGTGTTGCCACGAGGAGGCACAGCAGGAGTGTTGATGGTGAGGAGGCTGTGTACTGGCAGGGGAAGACTTATGCAAGTTGCTTCCCTGTTCGCCACGAGGGCGAGCCAGCGGCGGCAGCTGAAAGCGAGAGGGAGCAAGCAGTGCCTGCACCTAAACACTGACATCATGCTGCCATACTAGACGCATTTCACCACCCTGTGTAGTGTGCACACAAACACACACACACAAAACAAACACAAACACAAAGGGCACACATACAGATACGCACACAGAAAGTCAAACAGTTACATACACAGCCACCCGGCAACACTCGACCCAAGACTCCTCTGCACCACACAATATTTAATTAACACACCAACCACTATAGCACAGCCCTACAGCGCCGCCCTCTGTGTGTGTGAGGAGGGCTAGGGGTTCCAAGTCAACATCTAACTGAATTATTTCATGTTAGTTCACACACACACTTATGTTACTTGTATATTATTTGTAATTCGTAACCCATTCCCCAAATATGTAACTGTATATTTTCAGCCTTCTGGCTGCCAAGCTCTTTCAATAAACCGTTAATTATTATTATTATTACACACACACACACACACATCGATAAATAAACCACTATGTTTACAAACCAGAGACAGACAGACTAGTGAGTAAGTCCATTAATCTCACACCTGGCCACACCTGTGTACCTCATACCTGGCCACCTATATACCTCATGGCCACCTTTGTGTACCTCATACCTGGCCACACCTGTGTACCTCATACCTGGCCACCTCTGTGTACCTCATTCCTGGCCACCTTTGTGTACCTCATTCCTGGCCACCTATATACCTCATGGCCACCTCTGTGAATCTGGCCACACCTGTGTACCTGGCCATCTGTGTACCTGGCCACACCTGTGTACCTGGCCATCTGTGTACCTCATCCACCAAACACTCTGACATCACTTAAAAAATAAAGGATCACCTGAAGAATAGCCCCCCCCCCCAGCTTATCTCACTCTGGATTAAACACCCTGACACTACTGGGGGGGGGTAGGGGTAGGGGTAGGGGTAGGGGTAGGGGTAGGGGTAGGGGTAGGGTAGGGGTAGGAGAGTAGGGTAGGGTAGGGGTAGGGTAGGGTAGGGGTAGGTAGGTGTGGGCAGAGGTGGGGTAGGAGTGGGGTATGCAAGGTAGAGTAGGTAGGGGTAGGGAAGGTAGGGTAAGGCAAGGTAGAGTAGGGTAGGGTAGGGCAGGGTAAGGTAGGGTAAGGCAAGGTAGTAGGGTAGGTAGGGTAAGGTAGGGTAGGCACACACACACACACACACACACACACACACACACACTAGCCATTTCATCGTTAACCCCCAACTATGACCCCTATGACCCTTTAGAGAACACAGACCTTAAAACACCCTCTACTGACCTCTATAAAGTGACCAGACGAGTGGTAATGTCGGGTCAAAGCTGACATGAAACAACCTCTCCTGTGTTGAGTGTTTGTTGTGTGTTACGAGTGTTTATGAGTGTTTGTTGTGTGTTATGAGTGTTTGTTGTGTGTTATGAGGTTTTGTTAAGAGTGTTTTGTGTGTTAGTGAGGTGTTTGTTATGGAGTGTTTGTTGTGTGTTATGAGTGTTTGTTATGAGTGTTTGTTGTGTTATGAGTGTTTGTTATGAGGTTTGTTGTGTGTTATGAGTGTTTGTTATGAGTGTTTGTTGTGTGTTATGAGTGTTTGTTGTGTGTTATGAGTGTTTGTTATGAGTGTTTGTTGTGTGTTATGAGTGTTTGTTATGAGTGTTTGTTATGAGTGTTTGTTGTGTGGTTATGAGTGTTTGTTATGAGTGTTTGTTGTGTGTTATGAGTGTTGTTGTGTGTTATGAGTGTTTGTTAGTGAGTGTTTGTTGTGTGTTATGAGTGTTTGTTAAGAGTGTTTTGTTGTGTGTTATGAGTGTTTTGTTGTTATGAGTGTTTGTTGTTTGTAGGGTTGTTGTTTGTTATGAGTGTTTGTTGTGTGTTATGAGTGTTTGTTGTGTGTTATGAGTGTTTGTTATGAGGTTTGTTGTTTGTGGTTGTTGTTTGTTATGAGTGTTTGTTGTGTGTTATGAGTGTTTGTTGTGTAAGTGAGTGTTTGTTATGAGTGTTTGTTGTGTGTTATGAGTGTTTGTTGTGTGTTATGAGTGTTTGTTATGAGTGTTTGTTGTGTGCTATGAGTGTTTGTTATGTGTTATGAGTGTTTGTTGTGTGTTGAGAGTGTTTGTTATGAGTGTTTGTTGTGTGTGAGTGTTTTGTTGGTGAGTGTTTGTTGTGTGTTATGAGTGTTTGTTATGAGTGTTTGTTGTGTGTTATGAGGTTTGTTATGAGTGTTTGTTGTTTGTGGTTGTTGTTTGTTATGAGTGTTTGTTGTGTTATGAGTGTTTGTTGTGTGTTATGAGGTTTGTTGTGTGTTATGAGTGTTTGTTATGAGTGTTTGTTGTGTGTTATGAGTGTTTGTTGTGTGTTATGAGTGTTTGTTATGAGTGTTTGTTAGTGTGTTATGAGTGTTTGTTAAGAGTGTTTGTTGTGTGTTATGAGTGTTTGTTATGAGTGTTTGTTGTTTGTGGTTGTTGTTTGTTATGAGTGTTTGTTGTGTGTTATGAGTGTTTGTTGTGTGTTATGAGTGTTTGTTATGAGTGTTTGTTGTTTGTGGTTGTTGTTGTTTGTTACAGAGTGTTTGTTGTGTGTTATGAGTGTTTGTTAAGAGTGTTTGTTGTGTGTTATGAGTGTTTGTTGTGTGTTATGAGTGTTTGTTATGAGTGTTTGTTGTGTGTTATGAGTGTTTGTTAAGAGTGTTTGTTGTGTGTTATGAGTGTTTGTTATGAGTGTTTGTTGTTTGTGGTTGTTGTTTGTTATGAGTGTTTGTTGTGTGTTATGAGTGTTTGTTGTGTTATGAGTGTTTTGTTAAGAGTGTTTGTTGTGTGTTATGAGTGTTTGTTATGAGTGTGTTTGTTGTTGTGGTTGTTGTTTGTTATGAGTGTTTGTTGTGTGTTATGAGTGTTTGTTTTGAAAAAGACACACACACACACACACACACACACACACACACACACACACGACACATATATGTTAGTCACTGAACTAAAACAAACACCGTATAATCAGTGTTTGTTTGTGATTCATTAGTGTGTGTGTGTGTGTGTGTGTGTGTGTGTGTGTGTGTGTGTGTGTGTGTGTGTGTTTGAAGGCCACGTCACTATGATTTGTGGGTATTAATAAGTTGTCCCGTTAGTATGTCTGTTTAGGGTTTAAATAATCATGTACCGTATAGATAGATCTGTTTTGGCTCCAGAAATTAGTGTTTGTTTGTTTGTTTGTTTTTGTTTGATTGTTTGTTTGTTGTTTGTTTTTTGTTTGTCTTCCCAGCACACCTGTATTAATGTACAGGTTTTAAATTCAGGTGTTGAAAGGTGATATAACACACTTTTAGGTACACACACACACACACACACACACACACACACACACACACACACACACACACACACACACACACACACATGCAATTCTGACGCCACCTTGGTATCGTGAAATCAAGAAATTAGACAATAATTACCATAAGCACCTTTGAGAATCCTTGTATGTGTCGTAAGTTAAATAAACCAGTTAAATATGTTCTTACATCATCAGTTAAAAGATAAATTTAACTTAGGAACCTTTGAGAATCCACTTTTAAGTTAAGTGAACCAGTTACGACAGCTTCTCAATTATTTATAAGGATTATTTATACTATTTTAATAAGCTCTCAGTTACTATCAGAGCGACACAACCACGATAGTACAATAACGTTACGTGATAATACTGCTGATGAGGGTAGCCACAGTTATCAAAAACAAGGGTGGGGGAAGCTGTCTCTCTCTCTCTCTCTCTCTCTCTCTCTCTCTCTCTCTCTCTCTCTCTCTCTCTCTCATGAACTAGCCAAAGGTCTGACGTTTCGTATTAAAAAAATTAAATAAAAACTAAACAGCTGGCATCTGGACTTCCTCCCACTTTACCACACCTAACCTAACCTAACCTAACCTAACCTAACCTAACCTATCGCTAACAATACAGATAGATAGATAGATAGATAGATAGATAGATAGATAGATAGATAGAAACCTCATCTTGCCTTCAACTTACCTCAATTTGGCTTCACCTGTCAGAGGCTTCACCTGTCAGAGGCTTCACCTGTCAGAGGCTTCACCTGTCAGAGGCTTCACCTGTCAGAGCCTTCACCTGTCAGAGGCTTCACCTGTCAGAGCCTTCACCTGTCAGAGGCTTCACCTGTCACCTTCAACACTCACCTGAAAATAAATAAATAAACATTATTTTGTGTCATAATTAATTATTTATTGTAGGTTTTATTTGATTTTGTTCGTCATGTTTTAAACCAATCAGAATTAAGACACTCATGTCTTTGACCAATGAGCACACAGTTGCAGTTAACCTCGACCAATCAGACCAAAGGGGCACTTAACCTCGACCAATCAGCACAAGGATAATCATACCTTCAATCATCACAAAGACGCACAGTCGACCAATCACCACAAATTCGTTATAGTCCACTAAAGTCAATAGAGATCTTACTAATAATCCATATCATCTGTAATATAGCCGAAATTTATTATAATCCTCAAAATATAGCGACAAAAAAATCGTAAAATTCGATGTAACTTTTTCTGCTAAGTTGACATCATCGCTGAGTCATTGATTTCACCCCAGTCAACATTAAGGTGTGTGTGTGTGTGTGTGTGTGTGTGTGTGTGTGTGTGTGTGTGTGTGTGTGTGTGTGTGTGTGTGTGTCAACAAAGGGCGCGTGTGTTTGTATATCTATAAAAATGGAGGAGTAAATAAGGAACAAATATCTACACTCGTACTAGTAAAATAAATATATAGACAGTATATATACGTCACACTGAGAAAGAGAGAGAGAGAGAGAGAGAGAGAGAGAGTTAATATAACCTAACATAAACTAACCCAAGTTAACCTAACCTAACCTAACCTAACCCAAGTTAACCTAACCTAAACAAAATTAATAAAGTATCAGGTCCCCACAACACCCAGAGTCAGTTCAATGTTGCAATCTTTTCTGTCTGCAACATTGTCCACAGTGAAGAAACAACCTGCTACTTGCAACACTACAGAGTGAGATAATGGAACTCTTGTTGTCTACACTGTTTGCAACAATGACGTCACATGAGTTAGGCAATAATTGTGTCAGCCAGTGTGTGTGTGTGTGTGTGTGTAATAATAATAATAATAATAATAATAATAATTAACGGTTTATTGAAAAAGTTCTGCAGCCCGAAGGCTGAAAATATACATTGGGCATAAATGACTTAATAAGCATATTGGTGTATTTAACAAAAGCTCTCTACAGGAGAAAGGTAAAAGGAACAACAGTGAACATACAGATTAATGTAGGTACAAACAGCAAAAATGTAGTGTAGTAACTCCTCCCAGATGGTGTTAGGAGGGACCTCACGTGGGTGTAGTAGTTCCTCACAGATGGTGTTATGAGGGGCCCCCACTGTGGTGGTGTGTTGGTTCCCCACAGATGCAGGGGCAGGAGGGCCCTTTCACGGTGTAGTAATTCCTCACAGATGGTGTTATGAGGGGCCCCACGTGGTGTAGTAATTCCCTCAGATGGTGTTATGAGGGACCTCACGTGGTGTAGTAATTCTCTCACAGATGGTGTTATGAGGGACCTGGCGTGGCGTGGTAATTCTCTCACAGATGGTGTTATGGGGGGCCCCACGTGGTGTAGTAATTCTCTCACAGATGGTGTTATGAGGGACCTGGCGTGGTGTAGTAATTCCCTCAGATGGTGTTATGAGGGACCTGGCGTGGTGTAGTAATTCTCTCACAGATGGTGTTATGAGGGACCTGGCGTGGTGTAGTAATTCCTCACAGATGGTGTTATGAGGGGCCTCACGTGGTGTAGTAACTCCTTCACATATGGTGTTATGAGGGGCCTCACGTGGTGTAGTAATTCCCTCACAGATGGTGTTATGAGGGGCCTCACGTGGTGTAGTAACTCCTTCACATATGGTGTTATGAGGGGCCTCACGTGGTGTAGTAATTCCCTCACAGATGGTGTTATATGAGTGAGGTGTGGTTCCAGGCCTTCCTATCGTAGACGGATTAACACATCGCTGGTAGTTGGGTCTCACGGGCCGTTATCACTGGGTACCTGGGACCTCACTGTGTGAAAGGTCAACTTGGGTACCACTGTTACTGCTGAGTTGTTCTCACTGACTTAAGCACTGTTCACCACTGTTCACCTCTGTTTAACACTGGTTCCATTTCTTTCCTAAATGAAATAGTAACTTCTGGCGTGAACTTGTTGATATTCCGGTGGGGAGGAGGGTTCAGGGGAGGGAGTTGGTATGGGCCAACATAACAGTTGACCTGGCTGCTCCGAGAGGAGCGCCAGGTACGTCTTGACCCTTCGGTGGTCAAGGATGTGTGTGTGTGTGTGTGTGTGTGTGTGTGTGTGTGTTGAGAGAGAGAGAGAGAGAGAGAGAGAGAGACTAACACATACTAAAATTTCCATTCACATTTTCTTTACAAAATTTTATATGTATTTATCATAATTCAAATCTGAAATGAACAAGGTAGTGGCGTGCAAGTTCTCCCCCACAGTGCCATAATACAGTCCCAAGGTGCCATAATTCTGTACACTAATGGCACCAAACGTTCAATGTCCCCCACAGTGCCATAATACAGTCCCAAGGTGCCATAATTCTGTACAATAATGGCACCAAACGCTCAATATCCCCCACAGTGCCATAATACAGTCCCAAGGTGTCATAATTCTGTACAGTAATGGCACCAAACGTTCAATGTCCCCCACAGTGCCATAATACAGTCCCAAGGTGCCATAATTCTGTACAATAATGGCACCAAACGCTCAATATCCCACACAGTGCCATAATACAGTCCCAAGGTGCTATAATTCTGTACACTAATGGCACCAAACGCTCAATATCCCACACAGTGCCATAATACAGTCCCAAGGTGCCATAATTCTGTACAATAATGGCACCAAACGCTCAATATCCCACACAGTGCCATAATACAGTCCCAAGGTGCCATAATTCTGTACAATAATGGCACCAAACGCTCAATATCCCACACAGTGCCATAATACAGTCCCAAGGTGCCATAATTCTGTACAATAATGGCACCAAACGCTCAATATCCCACACAGTGCCATAATACAGTCCCAAGGTGCCATAATTCTGTACAATAATGGCACCAAACGCATTGACGCACCGACGCATTGACGCACCGACGCATTGACGCACCGACGCATTGACGCACCGACGGAAGGCCACACTGACGCACGCACGGCCAAACAGACTGACGGACACCCACCAGTACAAACTCTTCGTCCCTTCACCAACCCAAAAAAGCCACTCACTTAATCTACGCTCCTTAATAAGCCACCCAGACTCACTCCCTGTCCTCATAAGCCACCCACAAGCCAGCCAGCCAGCCAGCCACAAGCCAGTAAGCCAGCCACAAGCCAGCCAGCCAGCCAGCCATCACTACCATTAACTACTGTCGACTGTACTTTTAAAAGGCTCCTCCCTGGCCTCTCTCTCTCTCTCTCTCTCTCTCTCTCTCTCTCTCTCTCACACACATACATACATAAATACAGACACACACATATATATACATACATACATACGTACATACATACATATATACATACACACAAACATACGGAGAAAAAATCCTTTACACATCTTTGAGCCGGACCAAAAACGTCAAGAGCCAATCAGAAACGAGGATAGAAAGCGGGGTTAAGACTCAAGAGCCAATCAGAAACGAGGATAGAAAGCGGGGTTAAGACTCAAGAGCCAATCAGAAACGAGGATAGAAAGCAGGTTAAGACTCAAGAGCCAATCAGAAACGAGGATAGAAAGCGGGGTTAAGACTCAAGAGCCAATCAGAGGCGAGGATAGAAAGCGGGGTTAAGACTCAAGAGCCAATCAGAGGCGAGGATAGAAAGCGGGGTTAAGACTCAAGAGCCAATCAGAAACGAGGATAGAAAGCAGGGTTAAGACTCAAGAGCCAATCAGAAACGAGGATAGAAAGCGGGGTTAAGACTCAAGAGCCAATCAGAAACGAGGATAGAAAGCAGGGTTAAGACTCAAGAGCCAATCAGAAACGAGGATAGAAAGCGGGAGCCAATAGTTGTTCCAGACATAAAACTCAAGAACCAATCAGAGATACGGAAGGAGATGTAAGCGGCCAATGAATGCCAAGTTATAAAATGGCCCAGCAGCCAATCAGGCGCGGGGAAGCATTGATGACGAGCCAATGACAAACCGACTGACGGAAATAACACCCAATCAGAGGGCATAGGTGAGAGAGAGAGAGAGAGAGAGAGAGAGAGAGAGAGAGGCATAAATTTTTTACGTATAGACAACCAATCAGCTTTCGTTTCATGTATATAGACAACCAATCAGCTATCGTTACGTATAGATAGACAACCAATCAGCTATCTCGTTAAAAAGGTCAATAACCCATCACCTCCCGTTACACTGAGAGCCAATGTATTTGCTAACGTGAACCAATCGTCTCTCTATATGCAGATGAAGAACCAATCTTGATGGCAGCTACGTTGAGATCGACAATAATCAGAATAAAGAGAAAAAATACGACCAATGGCGGTTATGTGAGTACCTAATATAACAACACCTCAGTCTGTGGCTATTGGTTGTGACAAATAAACCCTCACCCCACCACTTACACCCTCACCCCACACCCCTCCCCTCACCCACCACCCGTCCTCACCCACCTCACCACACCACCCCACGATGTCACCCCACACCCTCACCCCCCACACACCACACACCACCAACGCCCTCACCCCACCCTCACCCACACCACCCCACACCCTCACCCCACCCCACGCCCTCACCCCACCCCTGCCCCATCACTTTACCACCCCTTCTTTACGCCTAACCCCACACCACCCGCCCTGCCCACCACTCCTCACCCACCACCCTCCCCCGCCTCACCCCACACTTCTGCACCACCCCACGCCTCACCCCACACCACCCGCCCCTCACCCACCCCCTCACCCCATACCCCTCACCCCCACGCCCTCCCCACACCACCCCACCCTCACCCCACCCCCCACACCCCCTCACCCCACCACCCCACGCCCTCATCCTATACCCCGCCCCTCACCCCACACCACCCCGCCCTCTTACACCGCTTACGCCCTCACCCCATACCCACCCCACGCCCTCATCACCTTCCTTCCTTGACCCTCCCTTCCCCCCTCTCCCACCCCCCTCACCTGACCCACTCCCTCACCCCACTTCCCTCACCCCCCTGACCCCAACCCGCCACACACCATCAATAATAAACAAAACACCATCTGATAATTCATGAAGTTTACAACACCTTTAACAGAATATATCACCTTAAACATTTATATCGATCCTGTTAAAGTGCATTCCAAAGTTCTTAACCCCTTGAGTACTCTGACTTAAGTTAATGTACTCAAGGGGGTTTAATTTAATGTGGTCAAATGGGTTAAGTTCAAGGTGTTATGTTATCGTACTCAAGGTGTTATGTTATCGTACTCAAGGGGTTATGTTATCGTACTCAATTTGTTAATGCTGGTGTCTCAAGCATTACGTCACTCATACACACCTGACACTCACTCATACACACCTGACACTCACTCATACACACCTGACACTCACTCATACACACCTAACACTCACTCATACACACCTGACGCTTACTCATATACACCTGACACTCACTCATGCACACCTAACACTCACTCATGTACACCTGACACTCACTCATACACACCTGACACTCGGTTTGAGGACTGAAGGATCAGTTTGTAATATTTATAAACATGAGAAAGTTTACTATTGGTCCATATCTCGACAGCCAATCAAAGTTTACTATTGATCCATATCTCGACAGCCAATCAAAGTTTACTATTGGTCCATATCTCGACAGCCAATCAAAGTTTACTATTGGTCCATATCTCGACAGCCAATCAAAGTTTACTATTGATCCATATCTCGACAGCCAATCAAAGTTTACTATTGGTCCATATCTCGACAGCCAATCAAAGTTTACTATTGATCCATATCTCGACAACCAATCAAAGTTTACTATTGATCATATCTCGACAACCAATCAAAGTTTACTATTGATCCATATCTCAACAACCAATCAAAGTTTACTATTGATCCCATCTCGACAACCAATCAAAGTTTACTATTGATCCATATCTCGACAGCCAATCAAAGTTTACTATTGGTCCATATCTCGACAGCCAATCAAAGTTTACTATTGGTCCATATCTCGACAGCCAATCAAAGTTTACTATTGATCCATATCTCGACAGCCAATCAAAGTTTACTATTGATCCATATCTCGACAGCCAATCAAAGTTTACTATTGATCCATATCTCGACAGCCAATCAAAGTTTACTATTGATCCATATCTCGACAGCCAATCAAAGTTTACTATTGATCCATATCTCGACAGCCAATCAAAGTTTACTATTGATCCATATCTCGACAGCCAATCAAAGTTTACTATTGATCCATATCTCGACAGCCAATCAAAGTTTACTATTGATCCATATCTCGACAGCCAATCAAAGTTTACTATTGATCCATATCTCGACAGCCAATCAAAGTTTACTATTGGTCCATATCTCGACAGCCAATCAAAGTTTACTATTGGTCCATATCTCGACAGCCAATCAAAGTTTACTATTGATCCATATCTCGACAGCCAATCAAAGTTTACTATCGATCCATATCTCGACAGCCAATCAAAGTTTACTATTGATCCATATCTCGACAGCCAATCAAAGTTTACTATTGATCCATATCTCGACAGCCAATCAAAGTTTACTATTGATCCATATCGATGACCAATCAAAGTTTACTGACCCGATCCATATCTCGACAGCCAATCAAAGTTTACTATTGATCCATATCTCGACAGCCAATCAAGTTTATATTGGTCATATCTCGACAACCAATCAAAAGTTTACTATTGATCCACCATCTCGACAGCCAATCAAGGTTTACTGATGATCCATATCTCGACAGCCAATCAAAGTTTACTATTGATCCATATCTCGACAGCCAATCAAAGTTTACTATTGATCCATATCTCGACAGCCAATCAAAGTTTACTATTGATCCATATCTCGACAACCAATCAAAGTTTACTATTGGTCCATATCTCGACAACCAATCAAAGTTTACTATTGATTCATATCTCGACAGCCAATCAAAGTTTACTATTGGTCCATATCTCGACAACCAATCAAAGTTTACTATTGATTCATATCTCGACAGCCAATCAAAGTTTACTATTGATCCATATCTCGACAGCCAATCAAAGTTTACTATTGATCCATATCTCGACAGCCAATCAAAGTTTACTATTGATCCATATCTCGACAGTCAATCAAAGTTTACTATTGATCCATATCTCGACAGCCAATCAAAGTTTACTATTGATCCATATCTCGACAGCCAATCAAAGTTTACTATTGGTCCATATCTCGACAGCCAATCAAAGTTTACTATTGATTCATATCTCATTTTCAGCCAATCAAAGTTTACTATTGGTCATATCTCCGACAACCCAATCAGGATTTACTAGTGAGTTCATATCTCGACAGCCAATCAAAGTTTACTATTGGTCCATATCTCGACAGCCAATCAAAGTTTACTATTGGTCCATATCTCGACAGCCAATCAAAGTTTACTATTGATCCATATCTCGACAGCCAATCAAAGTTTACTATTGGTCCATATCTCGACAGCCAATCAAAGTTTACTATTGATCCATATCTCGACAGCCAATCAAAGTTTACTATTGATCCATATCTCGACAGCCAATCAAAGTTTACTATTGATCCATATCCAAGCCAATAAAGTTACTATTGGTCCATATCTCGACAGCCAATCAAAGTTTACTATTGATCCATATCTCGACAGCCAATCAAAGTTTACTATTGGTCCATATCTCGACAGCCAATCAAAGTTTACTATTGATCCATATCTCGACAGCCAATCAAAGTTTACTATTGATCCATATCTCGACAGCCAATCAAAGTTTACTATTGATCCATATCTCGTGTTGTGGAGTGTTGTGTTTCGTTCTGCCTGTCTCTCTGTCTCACTTTCCTTCTGTTTTCTCTTCATTTTTCTTATTCATTTCCTTTCAAACTCTCTCTCTTTCTCTCTCTCTCTCTCTCTCGGCACCATTAACCCTATAAGCCATAATATGTCAACACCACAAACAGGTTCACCCCATTAGCAGCAGGAGCTAGGTCTAGTGTTTCCCCTCCTACCTGAGAGAGACAGAGAGAGAGAGAGAGAGAGAGAGAGAGAGAGAGAGAGAGAGAGAGAGAGAGAGAGAGGTTCAGCTTTTATACTCACAACGTAGCAAAGTTTCAGACCAAAAACATGAACACATACGGTATATGACATAAAAGAATGGATGTTTTACGTGTAAGAGAAGCCTTTGTATATATGTATGTATGTATGTATGTATATATATATGTAGGTTCTTTTTCTATACAGTACGTTTAAAGCTATTATCTTATATATGAAAATTGCTTTAGCTTTTTAATGAAAGGTTATTATACACTTGATTGAAAAACTTATCTTTTATTAAATTTGTTTCTAATAATAACATTTAATCAAATTTCTTTTAACTATACTGTCAAGAGCCTAAAGTAAATTTTGTTCATAAAGTATAGGTTATATAGTAGAGATTATAGAAGACAAAGTTCATAGTAACCATTAAATACACAGTAATTCAGTGAGGTAATAATGCAGACTGAATACATAAATAACTTCATCAGTTATACAAGAACATAAACAATAACAAAAGTAAATGTGTTGTGCCTATTTGTATGTTATTATAGACGTTTAGAAGGTAAATAGAGAGAGCGAGAATAAAATAAAAATAATTTTGATTAGAATTTGGTTTTTTTTTCTGATTATAATCGATTAAAATAAGTTAAAATGGGTTGATTTTAATTATGCCAACTATGGTATGTATGTATATGTGTGTTTGTGTATTAATAATGATAATAATAATAATAATAATAACAAACATTGGCTGACCCAGAATAACATAGATCGATAGACGGAATTATGTATCCAACAATGAATTACCGAGAATAACACAGGCACGTAGACAGACAGACAGACACGCCAGAGACAGACAGACAGACACGCCAGAGACAGACAGACAGACACGCCAGAGACAGACAGACAGACACGCCAGAGACAGACAGACAGACACGACAGGTGGTCCACAAGAGAGATTCATGTTAGCAGGAATGAATCTTCTCTCTCTCAGTAGTAGGTAATTCTTTAAACACTAAATAGATTGCTCATATGTGGTAATTGGATACTTTACTTCACACTTGTAATGCGTCAAGTGTGTAAGATAGTTAGATAAGTGGTATATAGATAATGACACCGCCAGTTAAGAGTGAGTCATAAGGTAGACTGTTGTTTGGCTTGACATTCCACTGAGTAGAGAAACTTCCTCCTTTGAGAACCTAGTAGGAGCTTGACTCATAGATCTCTCTACTGGCGAGTGCGGGAATTACTCTATACGGGTGTGGCATACGTAGTCAAGTCCTTTAGCTGGACCCCAAAGAGTAAAGATCTACGAGCTCGCCTGACATAAGAGCCTGCCTCAGTTACAACGCGACTCACACCGAAAACTCTTCAGTCATAGAACAACACCCTACTGGGGACTCTAAATGACTACAAGCAAATTACCTTTTATGTGGGATTGTATACTGACCAGTTCCACTCCTCACAGGCCTTACAAGTAACAGGCCTACTTGTGTGTGTGTGTGTGTGTGTGTGAACCCCCCACTTGGCTCACAGCGAGAGGTTCACGCCTAAAGGTGAACTGCCCTAGACCCCCTCTGGCTGCCCTCACCTGGCTCCATGAACCGCGAGGTGTGTGTGTGTGTGTGTGTGTGTGTACATCAGCGGTCATAATGTTGGAACTCTTATAAAAGTTAATTGGGTTGAATGAAATATTTTAATAATAATAATAATAATAATAATAATAATAATAATAATAATAATAATAATAGACAATTATCACTTATTTGTATTATTATTATTACTATCTAACATGAAACAATAGGACAGGTTTGGTGCCTGTCTGTCTGTCTGCCTGTGTGTGTGTGCATCCGTGTATGTGGATGTATAACTGTGTGTATGTGTGACTGTGTGTGAGTAATAAGCAATGTACAAGGCTTTAACAAGGTCAGGTTTACAACATAGATGGATCCATATTTTCCAGGTATTGAGGTCAAACAATATACTGTAAGGTCAAAGGTCAGCCAACACTCCAGAAGGTGACGCACAGTGAGCTAGTGAACTGGGCCACAACACCACCCTAGATTTTCACGCCACAATACATTAATTTAGTGACGTCAAACATAGCATTCCTTGTTTATTGGCTCAATTTTAGTGACGCCAAAGACATAATTCCTTGTGATTGGCTCAGTTTTAGTGACGCCAAAGACATAATTCCTTGTGATTGGCTCAGTTTTAGTGACGCCAAAGACATAATTCCTTGTGATTGGCTCAGTTTTAGTGACCTAAAGACAGGATTCCTTGTGAATGGTTCAATTTTAGTGACGGCATAAGCAGAAGCCTTTGTAGCCAACTGGTTAAATTTTCGTGACATTAAAGACAAACACCTTGTAATTGGTTCATATTTTGGTGACGCCACAGGCAGAAATCCTTATGATTGGTTGATATTCTAGTGACGTTAATACGAGAAATCCTTGAGGCTGTTATATTTCAGTGACGTCAGAAGTGGAAGTGTCACGTCTAATTGGTTAACTTTAATAACATTGCTGCCGTTACAGTCGACTTATTGTAACCGATAGCTACATTAAAACATTGTGTAACGAGAAACTACGATACAGTGTGGTAGGTGTACTCTCTCTCTCTCTGTTAGGCCAAAAAACTGGTAACTTGGTGATAGTGTTTGATGGGGAGCTGACAACATACATACATACATACATACATATATACATACATACAGACATACATACATACGGAGAGACGACTGACAGAGAGACAAACAGACGAACACAACTTCATATGACGTGGAGAAACATGGAGAGAGAGAGAGAGAGAGAGAGAGAGAGAGAGAGAGAGAGAGAGAGAGAGAGAGAGAGAGAGAGAGTTAAGGTAAGAGAAAGGAGCTTATTACAGGTGAGAGACGGGGTGGCCAGGTGTGGCTTTGTCTTCCTTATTGTAGTCACACACACACACGCACACACACAAAACACACACACACACACATGCTGTATGGCTTCATTACAGGGTTGGCCATAATTATAATGTACAACACAATCATTGTTTAGAAAAATAACTATATATCCCTGTCCTTTGTATTATTATTATTATTATTATTATTATTATTATTATTATTATATTATTATTATTATTATTATTATTATTATTATTATTGTTATTATTATTATTATTATTATTATTATTATTGTTATTGTTTATTATTATTATTATTATTATTATTATTATTATTATTTTTATTATCATTATTATTGTTATTATTATTATTATTATTATTATTATTATTAAGATAGATTATTATTATATTATTTTTTCTTCTTTTTTTATTATCATTATTATTATATTATTATAATTATTATTAATTAGTTAACCGAGTTACCTGTGAGTTATTCGGTGAAGGTAATGAAAAATATTGATTATTTCATTCATAACGGGAGTGTAAATAATAATAATAATAATAATTAACGGTTTATTGAAAGAGCTTGGCAGCCAGAAGGCTGAAAATATACAGTTACATATTTGGGGAATGGGTTACGAATTACAAATAATATACAAGTGACATAAGTGACACAAATAAGACATATAATAACTAGATGGGGAAAAGCTCGTATGTATGTATGTGTTTGTGTATATGATTATGTGTATTTATGTCTGTCTGTTTGTCTGTCTGTATGTATGTCTGTTTGTCTGTCTGTATGTATGTATGTATGTATGTCTGTATGTATGTATGTATGTATGTATGTTTGTTTGTAATGTATGTGTGTTTGTATGTATATGTCCATGAATTTGGAATGTAAGCCTACACATGTGTACATGTGCACATGTGCACATGAGAACCTATTTACATGAATGTACCATTCTTAGAGCTCACACGATCATGTGGGCGTGGGTGCACATGCGCTACACCTGTCTGTGTGTGTATCTGTACGTATGACGCTGTGAGCGGAAACTGTGTGTTCTCACCTGATAAGAGTGTAGCCTCGCTCACACCTCTCTTAACACAATCTTCTCGTGTAATTATTCAGTACTGTTTAGTTCTGGTATTTACACCACTATCATCACATATTACGGAAAATTATAAAAATTATTTTATCTCCGTATTTCTCTCAGCACAGTATGACCCTGATCACTGTCCGCGTAAATCCCGGTTATGTATGGACCACTCGTACGGTTAGATCATCATGGAGAATCGTAACGTCACCAACTGGTTTCGAGAACCGGTTTCAGTCTTAAAAGCAGAAAAGAGAGTGAGAGTGCCGCGTGTAATCACCACAGAGTCCGCGCAACAACTACCACTCGTTCCCGGAGTCGCTCGGCCCAGACACCACCAGCTCCCCTCTTGCGCCTCGCTGTTGCCAGATACCTCTCCTCTCTCACCATCCCTTTTATATAATTTTTAAATGCTTTCAGCACTCATTAGCCTCTAACTCGGTCCATCTGCACACCACTCACTCAGCATCGATTACCACCTCGCCCTACAGCTAGACCCTCCCTGGTTAGTCTTCGGGAGTGATAGATAAATTTAGTGAGGTTTTTTTTTTTAGTGGGAAGAGAGGCAAGAGATGGGGCGGGTTGGTTGGCGGTGAGGTACCCAGCCATGCAACAGTGTCTCCCCCGCCCACCCGCCCACCCACCCACCCGTACCCTTGTCATAATACTCAAACTGTTAATGTCACGCAAGTCAACGGGAACAGACTCGCGCCGAAACAGTCTCCTCCACCTCCTCCACCACAGTACAAATGTCAAGTTGATCACCTTACAACTTGAGCCAAAACGGGTGATAAAAACACTACGACAATAATTATTACCCTAACTTAAATGTCATACCCAGTGTCCCTAGAGTCTTACCAATCCTCCGAGCCTAGTGACAGGACATACGAGTAACTCTAGGCTTAAACAGGCGGAGATGATCAGTACACACACACACACACACAACTTAGTTATTACCACCACAAATCTGAAGATATGTTTAATTTTCGATAAGTTACGACATTATCAATATACTGTATATTGTTTATGTCTACACTAACTTACTTTCAATATTGTCTACAGTCTTTACACTAACTCTGTCCTAAACTAACCTAAACTAAACTACCCTATCGTAACATGACCTAACCTAACTTAATATTATGTCACTTAACCTAAACAATCCTGACAGCTTTTAACCTAACATAGTACAATATAACTTAACCTAACCAAAATCCCTCTATATAACATTAGGGAATCTACTTCAACACACACACATACAACTTATCTTAATTTGAAATGGTTGTTGCCTAGTGTACAGACTGACCTTAAAATATACGACATTTTAAATCGTCTAAATTACAACAGCAGGAGTTATATAAAGATTGCTGCTTAATGTGAACACTTTCCACCTCGTTAGCCCTACTTGAAACACCCTGTAGTTTGTTGAACCACCTAATTAGTTATACAAGGTGCACAATTTTCAGTTAGTCTCTCTCTCTCTCTCTCTCTCTCTCTCTCTCTCCCTTCACTCCCTCTCTCTCTCTCTAATATTTGATGACCGGTGCTCGTAATAATCAAGAATACCCACATCAGACCTGTGTTGTTGAAGTGTAATAATACAATATAACATTCTCTCTTACAAACACACACACACACACACACACCCACACACAGACACACACATTATAACTAAAGGAGTGAAGGAGTATCATTATAATCATCTATTTCTAAATACCATACAACAGTAATTATTAAGCCAACATAATTATCCAGTCTGTTTACAATGTGTCGAGTATCTTATGAAGATTCCCCAAATATATTTTCCCTAACTCTGTAATAAATAAATAAATAAATAAATTAATTAATTAATTAATATATAAATAAATTAGGTTAGGTTAGGGTGGTTATCTTACTGCGAAATAAGCGGGGGGTAATCTTCAGGTGATCTCTTAAATATTGTCTGAGAAAAATCTTATAGTGTTTTGATATTTATTTGTAATTATTAGGTTAATGTTTTAATCCCCCAGCTCATGACTTATTCAATAACTTTTATTAAGAGTAACATTGAGACTCTATCTTATTATTTATTTACGTTCTCCTCCCACGCTAATATAAACACTATTTTATAACTGAACGGTGTCTGGTGTGGTGTGGAGTTTGTCTAGTGTTTAATTTCTCTATCCACTTCGTCTCTTATCATATCCTAACTGATAAAACAGATATGAACATTAATTTCTCTTATGGTGTGGGACCTGGGATACCCTGACATGTTCATTTTGGGTGAATGTGGAGTCAAACGGGACTGAACCAAGAGCCTAGTTTGGTATATTTCAACTTTTGTTTCAATCCCATGTGTTTTTCGCCTCCGTAACATCATCTATCTATCTATCTATCTATCTATCTATCTATCTATCTATCTATCACAAACACAGGAGAGGGATAAGCCTATTAACTTTACTTGGCTTCCGCAATACCTGAAAACAATTCCATTTTTTTCTCACCAAATAAGCCTGATTGCATCCCAGTCTGTAACTGAGTATCACAATACACGCCAACATTCTCTCTGATAATTCATAGCGAGAGTAAACTTGTCGGAGGTGAATAAGAGAATAGAAGACTGATAAATGAAGAGATGGCGTGGCCAGAAATATTTAATGGGTGGAGGAAGGACACGCGACCAATATAAGTTAGATATCTTCACAAAAAATGCACAACTTGTCACTTTAAATCATTTATTCATATATATATATTAAAGTGTTTTTCTTTGGTGTTATTCAGACATAATTTATAATAAATCACAGGGTTCAACAACCATTAGCTAATTACATGTATAGTCCACAAATTAGTGATGGTACAGCAGCATACATTAACTAACACATAATGGAAATATATTCACACTGATTTAGTAACACAGTTGGTCTACACTTCAAATAATAATTAATGTTACTCATATTTTATAACATTTTTATCTTTATCTTTTTACTTTGAAAAGGTTTATGGAACTAAAAACGTTAAATACGTAATGTATTAATTTTAACTTAATATAAACGTTAAGCTAAAAGAATAATACATAATTTCAAGTATTGAGGACTGAACGCTTCACTACACTTCACTCAAAAGATGAATATTTCCTCTCAAGTAAAGTAATAACTAACTCCTACACTCGAGTTAAAACACATAAATAAAAATGTTCAAAATACATCACCGTATCTAAGGTCCACTCACGACCCAGCATGACAAGAGGATATGGAGAAACATAGAATCCCATGACAAGCTAATATAACAAGACCAATCATGAAGATAAAAATGACCTTTAACGAGTAATTGGTGTGTGTGTGTGTGTGTGTGTGTGTGTGTGTGTGTGTCCTCCCCACCATCCCCTTCCCTTACAGCCACAATAAGTTCGTTCAAAACAGCCTTAAGTAATTATATTAATTAATTTGGTGTTCAGATGTTGAATACACGTTCATAACTTTTAGCTAACTCTCCCCTTTATATATATACAAAAAAAATGCTCCTCTCCGTTTTCTGTGATGGCCATGAATACCAAGTACCCTTAAAGTTACCATGACGACCCAAATCTCTCTCTCTCTCTCTGCTGCACAAACACCTATTATCGCGTCAATATTAATTACCATGTTCATTAATTCTACTTATCCATCTGAATCCTAAAGAAGATAATCGTAAACATATGCTGACGATGTTTTTTCTTTCCGTGGGTACGAAGTCACAACTGTTTTCCATGGTTAAACATTATGTGGTATTATGTTGATGTTTCTGAGTAAGTTTACTGAACCTGACGTCTATATCGTGAATTGCAATTAATTATTCGTAATCATGAGCCGTCCACTGTGTTCCAAACTGAATCACCGAGTGCAATAATTGAAGGGCCCTACTGGATATAAGCATCTCATGGAGGCTTTATCGGCTATCCTTGGGCAAATTCACTAAATACTAATTATCATTATTATTATTAGCCCAAATATTAAACCTTTGAAGGCAATGCAACTCCTTGAAGGCAACCATTGAATCCTTGGTAGATGATAATTTAATTTAAACTATTGTCCTCAAGAAGTTATAACCACTACTTCTACTCATACTTCTATTGTAAAACTATAACTAATTAAAGTCATATTACACAACTAAAAGATCAATAAACCCCGACATTAACATCCAGTTAGGGTAGTCATTAGGACGTTAGGTACTGTACGTAAATTTGGCTAAAGAATTATATATCAGAAATACAAGTATATTCAGTAAAGGTGTATTGTGATTTAGTATCATGGCGTTAATACATCGACAATTCAAGAGATCGGGTACTAATTCAGAAAACATCGCTAATATAATACCACAATATAGCCTACTGTAAATGTTTTAGTTTAATAAAGGTCTATACAATCACAATTTCTTTAAGATTTGGCTTATACACGTCAAAAGTCATCATTATTATTACGACACATCAATAACTTCAAAATGTAACTGTCTAATGATAAGTTTAACGAAATACAACCCAATCTAATATACTATAGGACTAGCCGTGTGGTTGTCTGTCTGTCTGTCTGCCTGTGTGTGTGTGTCTGTTCTGGGCAGCCGAAACGGCGCAATCGTTTTTCATCAAGCTTGGTGGAAAAATTGCAAAAAATTCGTAGAGTGGAACAAACCTGGTCCCATGTCGATGGTTTCTTTAGGAAGGCATTAATTAACCATTTTATTTACGCTGGCAAAAGATGTCGCTGTACTCTGTCAACCGACAGGACGATTGCAGTTATTGTACGGCTCCCTCCTCCTCCCCCCACTTTTTCTCTTAGCCTACTTCCTTTTTAATGTTGTTTGGATTAGTAAAGGAAGGAAGTGTGTGTAGTTTTAAAAATGTTCAAAGGAGGGCCCACCAGACTGGTACCTGCACTTCGGCACCTCAGCTACCCCTGAGAGATTGGAGTGCCTGAACTTGCCTAGCTTATACTACAGACGGGCAAGGGGAGACCTAGTTGAGGTGTATAAGCATCTCAGGGGGCACTACTCAGTCGAGTGTCCTTACTTGGAGCTGGCGGACGCTCGCCCCACAAGGGGTCACAGCTCAGATTGAAGAAGCCGCAAGTCCAGAAAACTGTGAGGGCAAACTTTTTCGGAGTGAGAGTTGTAGAACTCTTGGAACAATCTACCAGAGAGTGTTGTGACGGCACCGAGTGTGAGCTCTTTCAAGACATAGGCCTAAATAAACACACACACACAAACACTTTCTATATAGCCTATATAGGCCTTCAAGCAGCGCAACTGAAAGTGATTCGTATGCACAGGTCGGCCGCATAATTAATTTATGTAGTTAAAAGTGTGTACAGGTTCACCATATTACTGTCATATTTAAAAAAAAATAGCGGAAAACACATTCTGAACTTGCCGACTTGCCAGAATTTGAAAATGTAGCAATTGGTAGGGATTCAAATGAAATAAGAAAAGTTATGTATTTAAGTTCACACCTCTCGACCATCTGACGTTACCTGGCACAACTATTGCGCCTCAAAATATTAAAGATACGACCAAGAAGAAAACTTAGGGCCAAACGTGATCACACATCATCAAAACCTCATAAACTTAAATGGTAATGTGCAACCTCTACCATCAGCTGTGATCGACCTTGTGTAAAATGCTGTAAGCGACCGCCGCCAGCAACAAGTGTGTATAATAATAACCTGATATACACGATATCCCACACTCTTGCATCATAACCCCAAACTGAAATTATTGTTACCTTCAAGTGTGCCGCCATATGGGAAAAATCTGCTTGCTAACTAAATAATAACTCTTTTGTTGTCTTCTTGATATTTATATTCTTTTGACATATACTTATACATACATGTAACATGTAATTTCCACTTTAAGGGATTTATGAGGACATCTCAGTTTACTTGTTCTTCTGAAAAAAGTTTTGGGTGGGGTTGTGGGGTTATGGGTGGTTTGGTTCACACTCAGGATGGGATGGAGAAAGGAAACTCACAATGTGCTCTCTGTATACATGTTGTATTGGATGTACAATGCAGCTTGGTGCTGGGAAGTGGCAGCATGGTTACAAGCGTGATGTAGAGAGAGCTGGTTGGTGAGGGTGCCCAGAGGAGGACCAGCTTGTGGGTCGCCATGCTCGCCGGCGGGAGCGAGGACCGTCAGGCAGGAGTGGAGGAGGAGGTGTTGCTTGCTGCGGCTGTAGCTAGAAGAAGAGAGAGATCACCACGAGGTCAGGTCTTAAATAGCGGGGGTAGGCGTGGCTTAGTAGTTGACCTCCGTGATGTATGGCGGCCCTGGTTGACCCAGACCACTACAGGGTCACTGAAGGTCAATATTAGATCATCTTTGTGAATACTTCTGGTGGCATGTTATGTCCTTATAAAAATTTCAGATTAGAGCTTTGAAATATATACAGGCTAGTCTATCCACAAACTTATTGAGTTAAAACAGGATTTTTTCACAGTTTATTTTGACGTGTTATGCTTCGTAATTTTTGGTGTTAGAGAAAGGAACAGCCTCGGATATAGCTGAAATGAGAGAGATTACCTTTTTGACATAATAACGGTGGAAATCAATGACACCCGCTGTAAATAATCAAGTTATAAGCTGCTAGATTAACCAAAACATCCGGACGGAAACACAGGTTGCTCAAGTGACATTTTTATCACTATGGGCAGATGCCATACACCTACACACACAGACAACACGGACGGTGTTTATGATAATTACTTTTGATGATATTCAGTCTTTCTTCGTGATTTTAATATAATGGCACAAATTGTTATAAATACAAGCGTTTTTTTTATGCCATTTTGTCTTTATTCTTCATTATATTTGTCTAATATGATGAGGTATCCAGTGTGCCACATTGGTTAGTATACATGCATTGTCATTCATCACGTTTATCTCTGTAGTTTTGTCATTTATTTTATTTTATTGATCAGTAATAATCTAACCTAACCTCAACTAAAATCCGAGCACTAACATCATTCATAAACAGCCATGGCATTAATGAAATATATCTCATTATATTCATCGTTTCTTTTTATTTTCGTTATTATTGACCTTTGACATTTCATTTTTTCGCAAAACTGTAAAGGTTAGCGGAGTTAAGTTTCACAAGTGACCTTCTGTGACCCAACGCTTGCTCTACACCTCCGTCTGACTGTGCCACGAATTGTCTGACCTAGATTAGGTGACTTTTGTTATCATATCACGGAAAGGTAAGAGACTGACAGAAGGATATGTATGTGTGTGTATTAGAAAGATAGTTCAGTACATCGTGGAGCTTAAGTCATGCCCAGTACTTGCCAGTGGTGAAGAGGGTCAAGTAAATATGTTATTAATGTTAGATATATAAAAGAGAGACATAGACGCTGTTTTATCTTTACTACAGTAATCCTACTTGAAAAATACCCAATAGATTTACAAATATGCAAAAAAATATACGAATTACGAGTCCTACATTACAGCGGAGAGGAAGGTGACCTGCATAATAACCCACAGCAGGGAAAACTTTAACAAAATTGTATAGAAGATACATTCTGAAATAAATACAAATTTCTTCGTTATTATATTTATTTTATGATTGTAATAGTTAAAATGTTGGTTTGTATAATAGGTACAGTCCCCCATGGGGTAAGAATTGTATAGTATAGTCGAATATTTATTATCAATTAGCATATATTTAGGAATATTTTTTATTTTGAATGCAATTATTATGTTTTTGTGGCGTTTTTATAATATTTTCGAAGTTGTTTAGTTCGTGTAATGTACGACAATGAAGAAGAGTATAACAATACTAAACAAAACAGACGATAACGTTATACTCGCCCTGACTAATACGGTGTACCCGAGTTGCCAAACAGACAACAGAAGGTGAAGGAGGATTGGCTAGGACTTCCTTCTTGTCTCTTTATGTGAACTAAATACTCACTAGTGATGATTCAACAGGTATTCATCGATTATTAGGTGCGTGAATCCATTCTGGTGTTGTTTATTGTATAAAAATATTAATTTAATTCTGTGGCTTTGCGCGTTATAGTGATTTGCATGTATGGTGCTGTTGCAATATTTCTGAAAAAAAGTATACGTAATGATTTATTTTAGAATCGAGTTATTATATCAATATCAGAGAGTCGCATGTGCGGGTAATTCATCTAATGGATGTAAAGTATACTTTTCAGAAGCGTTATGGTGCATTCATATGATGCTGGGACATGTATATCGTGACTGCAGGAAGGAAGTGATCCCTGTGTGTGATTCATTCAACCTTACTACTGTATTATGCAATTATCAGTGATTCCGGTTTAGTTATGATATACTTTATTACTAAACACACACATATTAAATGTTCTTATATTTATATGGTTGTCTATTATTTTGTAAAGGGATTAGAAACAGAATTAGTGCAGTATTACATTACAGTCTTCAGTAATTACCTTACCCGGTACATTACTTAATGGATTATGTTTTACAGGAACACTTCGTGATTTATATTACGAATTACTGTAGGGTGAGATTGAGAAATTCCCAGCTTTTAAAACTTTTGCAACATAAAAACTTGGTGCATATGAAGTATGTAGGAAATAAGCTGCTGATTTATGCTTTCTGTGGTGAAGGCAGACAAACCATACTGAATTATATCTGATTTTAGCAGGTATAACCCACCCGGTGATGTGTGTTCAAGTCTTTCAAAGCTTCACTCCTGCTGAAACTAACACATAGTTCAGTGATTGTTTTTGTTAGTGTGGGTGAGAACAATGTTGCTTCATAAGTGGAATGGAAATTAGACTTTTCAGCTGTAATGACTCCATATTTAATGAAAACTTAAAATTATGTTATTTTTTTATTCTTAAGAGTAAAATAATAAGTAGGTTCACCTGAATGATCTCCACCCCTGCTTACTTCACCTTAACCACCATAACACTATTTGGGTGGGGTTAGGTTAGTGTTAGGGTGGTTTATCTTCAGGTGAAGTAGTTGGAGTGAATATTCTTCAGGTTATCCATAAGTTTCTTCGATACGAGTAATAAAAACCTCTACTAACTTATGAGAAAGTGGATGAATGTTCGCTTGTGATTATCCTGTAAAAGGTCTTTAGAGACAGTGTTTTTTCCTGGTAGCTACACAATATTCGGTAAATATTTACTTTCACACCCGTCTCACGTTATATAAAAAAATTAAAATATTTCGATAGTCCAGACAATTCTCAGACACTTTTCTTCTATAACGATATTGTCGCAAATTATTCCTTAACGAAATGAATTTGACATTTGTTTATTGTGTGAACTCGGGGTTTTGAGTGGGGAGAATTGATATGAGCGAAAATGCAATAATAGGTTTGCAAACTTTCCTGATAAATCTTACCTAACTTCCCTAGTTGGGGCTTCGCGGAGTAATTGGCGACGATATCGTTATAGAAGAAAAGTGTCTTAGAATTGTCTGGACTATCGAAAATATGGTAAGTTTTTTATCGGGTGTGAAAGTAAATAAATACCCAATAATCCAACTTTCCTCATCTGACCACCCACCCACTAGTGAGCTGACTAGCGGTGGAAGAGATAAATTGAAATTAAAGAATAACTGAAAAATAATATACCAGTACGGTACTGTATATTCTTATATGAAGCAGCACTAATTGTGGTTGTGGCTTATCTTGTTCTTGAGGTTGCAGTCGTTCAAGCACTACTGTACAGAGTGATTCAAAAGTCCAAAATGTGGACTTGGTGTCCCCCATTTTCTACACATGCCCAATCCATCTCAGCCTGTCTAGTGCCTAAGAGAACATAAGAATGGAGGAAACTGCAGTGGGCCTATTGGCCCATACTGGTCAGTCCCATTTACACCCAACCCCTATTGCTCATATATCC
This sequence comes from Homarus americanus, assembly GCF_018991925.1. Lineage (NCBI taxonomy): Eukaryota > Metazoa > Arthropoda > Malacostraca > Decapoda > Nephropidae > Homarus > Homarus americanus. The sequence continues at coordinate 1,157,446 of NW_024720811.1, read as the reverse complement.
ATCCAACCTATGTTTGAAGCTATCCATCGTGTTCGAGTCAATAATAATGTTTGGCAACTTGTTCCATTCATCCACTACTCTATTTCCAAACCAATGTTTACCTATTTCGCGTCTAAATCTAAATTTGTCTAATTTATAACCATTGTTACGAGTTCGCTCCTGGTTGGATAGTTTGAGTACCTTTGTTATATCCCCTTTGTTTAGCCCTGACTTCCATTTATACACCTCTATCATATCACCCCTCACTCTACGTCTCTCGAGGGAGTGCAAATTAAGATGCTTTAACCTTTCTCTGTACTCGAGGTTCCTAATGCCCGGGATTAGTCTTGTCATTCTCCTTTGAATTCTTTCTTGGGATTCTATATCCATTCTGTAATACGGTGACCAGAATTGAACTGCGTAACCCAAGTGAGGTCTCACAAGCGCAAGATTTGCGGTAGTCATGATGACCTCTCTAGTTTTGTAACTAACACTCCTTTGTATGAACCCAAGTACAGTACAGTACTTTATTAGCCTTGTTTCGAGCAAATACACATTGTTTACTTGGCTTAAGATTCCTACTTATCATTACTCCTAAATCTTTCTCTATAACATCGTTGTTCATCTGATATCTGGTTTCTCTGCTTACATCTCCTAGACTAAGTACATTACATTTGTCCACATTGAATTTCATCTGCCATTTTTCAGACCATTCAAAAATTTTTCTTAGATCTTCCTGTAGTTTTGCAGAGTCCTCGTCAGATTTAATTTCACGTCCTATTTTAGTGTCATCAGCAAATTTACTTATGTTGCTGTCTACGTTGATATCTATGTCGTTTATGTATATAATAAGTAATAATGGTCCAAGTACTGAGCCTTGGGGTACTCCACTTGTGACGTTACTCCAATCGGATTTAGTGCCGTTAATGCTCACTCGCTGTTTTCTGTCCTGTAACCATGCACTAATCCATTTTAGAATCCAATACCACGAGCCTCCACTTTTCTTATTAGTCTTTCGTGGGGGACTCTGTCGAAGGCTTTGCTAAAGTCAAGATATACCACATCATAGTCGTGCCCCTCGTCTACTGATTCGTAAACAGCTGAAAAGAATGTTAATAGATTACAGTAGGCTCTCATATTTGGACACCTATTTAGACTGTAAAAACCTCGCGAAATTCAAATCGTCCAAAGTTAAATACAACTTCCTGTGGAGAAAATTAATTTGAGTCTGGTACTTTTGATGTTTGGCTAAATTTTGCCTTATTTACCCTACTTTTTTGGTGAATTACTACCTGTAATAAAGCAACATCCTAATAAACCAACGAAAATAACACTGCATTGTACTCATTCGTTCGTGGGTGCCGAAATACTTCTTTCCGATTTTTATTTGTTTAATAGTACGTACCTTTCTTTTGCTTCAGTGTTCTTATTGTACTTTCAGGTGCACCTGTTAGTCGCTGAATTTCACTGGTCTTCATGCCTTTCTCGGTGTATTCCACAATTTTTGCCTTGTCAGCCAAACTATATTGTGCATGTTTCTTGCCAACTCTGGACTCCCTTTTTGCCTTTGGCAGTTCTGGGCGCTTAGGAGGGTTCCATTCACAACAGGTTGACCCCCACCACCTACTGGCTCAACACTTGCCATATCAAGGGCGCGAAATGAGCGTCTGAACACGAGATCACCAAGAGATAAAGTTCTGGGTGTCTCAGTGCGTGGGCGTGAAGGAACTAATGGCGCTGCTAGCGCCACAAACAACTAAGAACCAGCGATGCCGCCAAAGCCACACTGACTGTGGAATGAGTGTTTAGGGAACAAACACGGAGAATGATACACAGGGAGTGGGGGACGTTTTCTTTCTTTCTTTTTATTAACACCAGTAGGAGACGGTAGTACTACTTTATAATTTTAAAGCATCTCGCTGTTCAAACTCGCGCTCAACTGCTGCGTGCAACGACAGCCATTGAGTGGCACAAGCATGTAAGATTTTGTGTGGCTTAAGGTCCAGAAAAGTTTGGGCAAGTTTAAGTTCATATTTCCTTTTGGCACTATGGGAGAAGTGTGTATAAATATTTCTGATGAGGTCTTCGCAATGTCGTGGTAGATATTTTACTGATTCTGATGCACATAAGTAAATGCTATAACAAATAGACATTTATTTAACCCTTAAGCCCTGGGTTAGGGTGCTGCTGGCATTCCCCCCCCCCCTCCGTTACTTGCCAAAGGTCACTAGAAGACTACAATTCGGCAACGCTGCTAAGAACTAACTGGTGGGCCGCTCAAACCCGTCGAAATTCGAGTTTCCATCGTCAAAATTTGAAATTGCGTAGTTTTTTGTTTTATTTTTGTCTAAATGCAAAACGTTGAATTAAAAATTCGCGAAATTTGAGAACTTACTGTAGTTAAACATGAGCGCCCACTTGTGAAGCCATGTGAGGTGGAGGGGGTTAATAAAGCAGTGTGAGGTGGAGGGGGTTAATAAAGCAGTGTGAGGTGGAGGGGGTTAATAAAGCAGTGTGAGGTGGAGGGGGTTAATAAAGCAGTGTGGAGTGGAGGGGGTTAATAAAGCAGTGTGGAGTGGAGGGGGTTGAGTCGGCATGGTGGGTGGGAGGGGAACCAGCAGGCAGAGTGCGTGTGGGAGAGTCACTCACACCTGTGTAGCCCACATGATGGTAATTTCAAATATTGATTGATCTGGGTACAGTATAGCGCTCTCAGTGTGGTGTGAGCCGGTCGTCACTGCACACTTAGTGTTTCACCACAGTATTTTGTTGATTTTATTGACACTAGAACTCACTTTTGTGAGGCTTTCTAATGCTGTAACTTGTGTGATCAATGCAGAGTTGAATGAAGTCACCTAACCTGTAAATTTGTGGCATTTTTGGGGGAGTGATTTGAATGCACACGTTTGTAAGAAGCATATGCTATATAGCTCCCACTATATTTGTTTGTATAGCCGCTTTTACTCTGTGAATACTGTTTATATATTATCACATGAGATGATATTGGACTTGTATATATATATAAACTTTCTGAAAATGGAGATGTGAAGTGATTCAAGTGTGAGTTATAATGAAGATAACTTGACTGATCTTTCTGAGTGTTCGCTCCCAGTGAAGGATTGTGGTAGCTAGTGTGGAGGAGGAGGAGGAGTTGTGACGCCATCAATTGTCCTTTACTCCAGCGTCACAATGTCCCTTCTACCCCGGAACGTGTTAAAAGATATTCGGAGGAAGGTGAGTACGTACTGTACAGTAAAACACTTTAACCACTCCTGTATTAATCTGTAATGCTGCGCTGAGGCTTATGCTCACTTATATGTGTCTTTTTGTCTCTTATTATCTGCTGTACATCAAAGAATAAGAGAAATTTAGTGTGAAGATCAGTACAGGACAGTATTCATATGGATAAGAGTCATTGTATTTCAGTTTATGAATTATTGCATCGCAAGTACGTACTGTATATTATTAATTACATGTGATTGGCTGATGGCCATAAGTTAATTTTATATAATGTAATTGTTGTTTTGGTGATTCAACAAGATGAAGGTGTTTCCAAACTTCATGTGCAAAAGTTGGACAATTTTTGGGGGGAAAAAATATTACCTTCTGACAGTTGGATGGAAGAGTAAAGTGGTATTGCTCCTCAGGTTAACTATATATAGTGTTTACAAAGGCAATAGTGTAGTAATACAGTACTTATTTTATTCCCACATAACTAGTAAACAGCGACTGAGTAAACGGACCCATCAGGGTTTATTTACCCAGCGATGAGAGAATACCAGCGTGTGTATGTATGTATGTATAGCACCTCACAATAACAACATGACTAATGCTAACACAGGGTTGACATTGCCTTTTGGTGTAAATTCTCTCGCTCGTTGGTGTCTCGGCCCTTAACATAAGCTGCTGGGACCATCTTAGTGCAGTGTGTGCCTTACTGACCCTAGAGACATTAGTAATTTGTGTTTACTCAGTTTTATTTTTTTCTTATTTCGGTTCAACATTATTGGCATTATTAAGTACCCTGTAACCTTGAATATATAGATATTGATAGATAAATATTGCTAGACAGATAGATAGATAGACGGATAGATATTAAATATAATTGTCATACAAGTTTACATTGATTCAGTATACTGTATATATTAACATTGCAGGAATATAATGTACCGTACATAGCTATTGCAGATATAAAACGGTGGTAAGCAGGAAATTGTTTTGACCACACTAACCCATGACGATTATGATGAAGTGCTGTATGAGATAGCCCAACGAAGTCATCACATGCAGGGTCCTTTCACCAACTTACATTGGTACCTCCTTCATAACCCCTTCATCATTAAGTTAGCTGATATATGCAGTCACTTTTATCTCTAAGGATGTGTTTGTACTATGGATGACAAGCAGCCATCACCACACTGCAATAATAATAATAATAATAATAAAGAACCATAAAGAAATAAAATAAAAAAAGATCAAGAGTGAGAAACAATATATGTATGTTGTGTTGTCAATAGTAAGAGAAACAATTGAGACCCTGCAATTGTGTGTAAATGAGGCAGAAAGTCAGATCAGCAACCTGGGACTTGGTCACAATTTTGGTGATGCCATATGCTTCCAATATCTTCCCAGGCAGTAGTACCTCCCTGTTTGGTAGCTGCCTACTACCTATAATAAGGAAATCCCAGCAATTAACTTTACCACACTATATCTCTGCTCCCCCACTAAAGTACAGGACAATGCAGTGTGTCCCTCAAGTGGGTAACTGTGTGGGAAGCCATAAGATCATCCCTGGTTTTGCTGTTTTTTACTATGAGTCAACTGAAGGTGAGTGTTGTGGCGAGACTTGATGTTTGGATTATTATCATGCGTGCACTTAAGGGGAAGGAGGGGCATTGGGAGGGGGAGGGTTGGGTCAGTAAAGTGGGAGGACTTCACATTAGCCACACTCATTGTAGAAGTCATCCCCTTGATAGATTTAAATAATTTTAGCAAATTACGGTGCTGTACTTACTGGAACGAAAATACAGTCATTACATAGAAAGTACTGTACCTATGATTTATAAATAAAAGAATTTAAAGTTTGGGAGAATCGCTAACAAATCATTCAGTGGATATATTGCCTTTTATTATATCAGGTGTAGAGAGAGCATTTCGTGTCACATGTAATGGAATGACAGATCCACAAGCATGTTAAATATACCCATGATTACCTGTGAACCAGACCACTGTACTGTATTATATCAGGTTTGTTATTAAGGAAGATGATGACTAAATCTGGATGTCTCTGTATTGGAGACATAATGTGACCTTCCCCCACCTCCCCTCCCCCATCTCCACTAGATAATTGCTCCACAGGTGTACCGTATGTTGTGAGCACCTGGGTGAATTATTGACTCGCTGCCAATTACTCTTTAAATCGTATCCAAATGTTTATAGAGTAATTAGTGTTAGTTTAGGCTAGGTCAGGAGTATATGACTTTACAGAAGCATCTACTGCATATGAAGTTATAGTATTATTATTGTAAGGCTATGCTTGTGTTCTTTTCAATATTGAGAATGTGTTGGTATTAGGCAAATTGTGTTTAGCCATTGGCCAGCTCACAGCTGCTCAGATAGTTATGTGCAGGTGGATAGAGACTGCCATTTCTGGTTGCCATGTGCACAGAAAGAATAATTTATATACTGTGGCAGAATGTAATTACTCTAGAATATACTGAAATACCTTAACACACATGCTCATAAATCGTGTTTATTAAAAGCAATATTTGCATAGGTATGCGTGCCATAAATGCAAGCAGTATTAAACTCATAGCTTATTGATATCATACAATACAGGTCTATGTCATTTATATCCCAAAAGAAACTTATCAAATAGAGAAAAAGGGATGATATCAATTACAGAATAGTATAAGAATATTAGAGAGGTAGGAAAGGCTTAAATACATAATGAGGAGTAAAAACAAAGTTGGGGACTCTGGGCGGCAACAAGGAACAGACCTGCTGCCCCAATGACTAGTACAGTATACTGGAGTAACCTGATAAGTGTTGGAATTGAATAAAAATGCATTATTCATCTGTGTGCATCAGTATAGGCACAAGGGTTTGGCACTCACTGTGTTAGGTAAGTAGGTTCTCCTCGACTTACGACCCACTCGACTTACGACCCACTCGACTTACAACCCACTCGACTTACGACCGCCGCAGTCGTATAAAATATTTTTAAAATTACGTTTTTTCGAGTCCCGGCGTTAGTGATCGCGCTGTGTACTGACAAAATTTTTGTTTGTAATTCCCTTTAAAATGGCTGGCAAGCGTAAAAGTGAGAGTTCTCGTGGTGCTGAGAAGAAAAAGAGACGCCCATATTTGACTTACGACCAATTCGACTTACAACCTGGTTGTCGGTCCCTAACCCCGTTCGTAAGTCAAGGACTGACTGTACAGTAAATAGATAGAGAAGTGTCCAGTAGAATCATCATACACGTTTGCACTTGCTCCGGTAATTGTTTAGGCAGTGCAGGTAATATACAGTGTACATAGAACATTCAGATATACAAACAATGTACTATATATAATCAGTGCAGGTATGCAAACAATGGTGAACAGTACCGGGTAAGGCAATTCGACAAGGGATGACTGACAAAGGCTCCTTATATCTATGTTTGAAGAGAAAGAGTGAGAGAGAAAATGAGAAATACATTCTAAGAAAGTGAGAATGCATTTGAGAGAGAGTACAGTATACTGTACTTTGCTAAGAGAGTGAGAGAGTGAGAATGCATCAGAAAGAGAGCACACAGAATTACAAAGAGAAAATGAGAAACATAAAGACAGAAGAATTATGTAAAGGAAATCCCCTTGTAACAACTAATTCTGAGAGTGAGGAGAAGAAACAGTTAATCTGAATGAAAAAAAAAGATTGAGGATAATCTGATAAAGGGAGGAATAAAAAGCTAATATCAGGCCAAGAGGTTCTGCCATGCACCCAACAGTTGCAGTTAATGTAAAGACACCACCCCTCACCCTACCCCACCAACGTATTGTCACAGTCACTGTCATTTACCACTGATAAGATTACATTCATTAGGTTGTCAACGGGTCTCTCCGATAGCCTTCATGACTCAACACGATGTTGAAGATCTGCTTTAGCTTGGTTGAATCGGTGATGCTGGTCGGGTGTGTCTAGTGATTGTGGGGTTGGCTGAGGTTAGGTTAGGTCAGGTCTTGTCATTGTGGGGTTGGCTGAGGTTAGGTTAGGTCAGGTCTTGTCATTGTGGGGTTGTAGTGTACGGTGAATTATGAGACAAATTTATGGAATTGTTTGGCAAATTATAGGGTTATGGTATTGAGTATGTTTACACACACACACACACACACATACAGTTAAACACACACACACAACACACAGATACAGTACAAATGTGCATATGCACACACACTCATACAAACAGATATTGTACACTTGAACACACAGATGCAGCATAAATATGCACATTCACACACGCATGCAGATAAACACATACACACAAACAGATGCACACAGGTACAGTACATATATATGCATGGACACACACACACAGATAAGACAGTGAAGAAGATAAGTGTTGAGGGAGATACTGTACTATACTATACAGTCCGGGTAACTAAACTACCACACCAAGATTTTAAAAGAAGGCGCCCACGACCTAACCTTCCTGTGGATCACTGTCTTGCCCAGAGTTTTTTATTTCAGTCTTAATGAAATACACAGTCGTAGATAAATGTATTGTTACTGTATTAATAGACTTAGTATATTAATTATGGGATCTAGTGGAGACTTCTTGCCATGAGGACACAATCAATTTTACAGCCTCCAGGATGTTAAATTGTGTCTTCCAGAAGTGTGCCAGTGTTAGTTCAGGATCAGTGGAAGTTGCCTGATGACACCTCCTGAACATTTTCTTCATGTACAACTTCTTAAAGTTGCTGATCACATTCTGGTCCATTGGCTGTAAGATTGATGTAGTGTTGGGAGGCAAAAACAACACTTTGACAAAGTCAAATTGAGACTCCAAAGTGCTGGCAAGTTCAGGGTCATGACCAGGGGCATTATCCATGAGGAGAAGAGCCTTTAAAGGGAGTTTATTGGTGGTTAGGTAGCTCTTCACAGAAGGGCAAAACACCTCAACTGCCCATTCATTAAAGAGCTGTCTTGTCACCCATGCCTTACGGTTGGACTTCCAATAAACTCCAAGCCGTCCTCTTACCACTTTTTGTTGCTTGAACACCCTGGGGTTTTCAGAGTGGTAGACAAGCATAGGCTTCAGTCGGAAATCCCCTGAAGCATTGGTACCAAGCAATAGAGTGAGACAGTCTTTCATGGGTTTATGCCCAGGTAAAGAGGCTTCATCTCTGGTTATGAATGTCCTTTTGGGCATCTTTTTCCAGAACAGCCCAGTTTCGTCCACATTGAACACTTGCTGTGGAAGATAATTTTCTTTTTCCACTAGTTCTTTAAATTCCACTAAAAATTTTGCTGCCCCTTCCTTATCAGCACTGGCATCCTCACCATGCCTAACAGCACTAAAAATGTCACTTCTTTTCTTAAATTTTTCGAACCAGCCTTTGCTGGCCCTAAACTCTTCAAATTCTGTGCCTGAAGAACCAGGTTGATTTGTCTTTGAATGTTCGTAAATCTCCCTGGCTCTTTCACAAATAAATTCGGTCGAATCTGAATCACCTTTCATCTGTTTTTCCCTAATCCAAATGAGAAGTAACCTCTCTGTTTCTGCTATTAGGGATCTACCTTTAAACACTCTGGTAGATTTGTCTCTCACTTTCACTTCCTTGAATTTGTCTTTCTGTGAAAGAATTGTCGACACAGCTGATGTCGACATGCCATATTCTTTGCTAAGCACATTTGTTCTAATGCCTTCTTCATGTTTCTTAATAATTACCTGTTTCACCTGGATTGAAATCACTTTTCTAGATTTCTTTGGACTCATGCTGGATTCGATAACAATTTCATCACTAAAATTTTAAGTTTAATTGCTGTAAATAAAGAATATTTTCTTTAAATCAACACTGCACTGCGCTATATATCATCAACATATAAAATAAATTTCAAAATGACCAATAATTTCACTGTAAAAACGGAAAAAAATAGTTTATGTTGAAGAAAGTCTGAAGCAAGATGTTACCTCCACTGAAAAGACTGACGCCTGTTTGGTGTGTTGAGGGGCTGTTTGGCGCGCTAAAAACTAGTTTCCCTGTACTTCATTTATGTTAAATAATTGTTAAAATGACTAAAAATTTTAATATAAGACTTTTAAAATTATTGAATAGTACAATCTTCTTGATATTTACTAAAATAGTAAGGAATTTAAGCCCTAGAACCAATTTCTGTATTGGCGGACTAATACGACAGCTAGTGAGCAAGCGAAAACATGTTGAGGGGCGCTTGTAAGGAATTCGTTAATCGAGGGATTGCTCCTTAACCGAAGTGAAGAAGCTTATGGAAGGTAATTCGTTAACCGAGGCGCTCGTTAATCGAGGGATCACTGTACAGCATACTGTAATAAAATCATTATCATCTACAGAGAAATATATGTATACAGTGCAAGGAAATCACTAAAATTGCAAACAAGTTAACTGTATCACAGTGCAGTACTGTCACAAGATCATCTAACTGTTACTTGCCATACCCTTCAGCTTAGCAGGAGGGATGTGCGGCGGGAGATGGAACCACTAGCTGCTTGTGAGGAAGGCGCTGACTCCCCCCGTGACTATGGAGGAACTCACTACCAGTTCCCTGAGGACACCCCACAGCTGCAGTCTGATGACGAGGACCAACTTGACAACCATGGAGGTGAGGGATCATGTGGTGTTATATATGAACCCTTAAACAGCAGGCATCATCAGTGGTAGGTAGTTGTAGAGATGGAGGCCATCATTGGAAGTTAGCTGTAGTTTAATTTCTAGATGGGTGTGTAGTTTATCATTGAGGGAATCTGATTACCTTTCTCAGGTTTTTGTGTAGTGATGATGCCTCCCCCACTCCTCTTCAGCTTGCCAATACTGTACTCGACATACCCACATTTTCAGCTGTATTTATGGGTGTAGTTAATAGTTAAAAAGATATATTTTGCTCTGGAAGACACTTGTGGGTTTTTTATGCTTGCGTGTGTGTTTATGATCTAAGGTTGTCACACTTTTCGTTATTTTTCCAGAAACCAGGAAGTCTTCATCTCAGTCGAACTCAAATGCCGAGATCGGTGAGGCAGCCAGACGTAGCACGACTCCTCAACCAACAGGTTAGTTCCTCGGTATTTGTTTATGCTGGGATTTTATTTATTCTTAAGGCTATGTGTTGGTTTTGGCATGTTTTAGGTTACAGAATACAGTATTGACAAACAAAAACCATGTCAAGTCATTCATTATCAGTGAAATATTTTGAATATTGACTTGATAACTAAGCTCCACCCACTTTTGACCTTAGACGTAATTGATATGTAGCGGCTGTGTGAATACGGCACATACTACCTGGCCTAAGAGTTGCTGGTTTGATTCCAGGGTCCCACCAGTCCACTCAGCTGTAACTTTATGGTTGGGAAGAGAAGGTGGTGAAGCACAGTGTTGGATACATTGTACTGAACTCTTACTGTATAGTACAGTATTGTGCTGTATGCACACTGTCCCTAATGGACTGTCATGCATATAGAATTTGCTTTTAGAAACCATTACAGTTTGTTGCTGTCACTACATTGTCAAATTCCCGACCATTTTTCCTTGTCAATGTTTAATGTGGTTGTTTTTTTTGCCACTAGCGACATTGTTTATGGCTAAAAAAATATAATAATTTGGAATTTAGAAACAAATCTGTTAATTTACCGATATAACAGAGTGACTTACTTAACAACAAGCAATTGAACAGCATCCACAAACTATCAAGGATGTCAAAAATGGAGAGAGCGTAGTTGTGAGGACAATTATAGTTAGGTAAGCATGTTGGTGTGGCATTGTAGGAATGACTCTTGTAAGGTAGATGCTGATACTCCCAACAGGTGAGAAGCATGGTGCAGGTATAAGCTTTAGTTAATAATCACCATGTTTGGTGTTCTTATGGGCTATACTGTATAAGAAGTAAGTAGGAGCTGTCGTGGACTATTGACTCTTGAATACTGAGAGAGAGAGAGAGAGAGAGAGAGTCTGGATGAAAGTGAGAAGTGATAGTAAAAAATATATTGTATATACAGTACAAAAGACTAACCCAGTAGCCTAAGTCAGATGTACAAAAGAACTAACCAGTAAAATAGATATTCAGAGATTAACCAATATTGTACCTCAGGTATACGGGGATTAACCAGTATGTCAGATATACAGAAAAATTAACCAATAGCCTCAAAGTCAGATGTACAAAAGAATTAACCAGTAAATCAGATATACAGAGGAATTAGCCAATAGCCTCTAAGTGAGATATACAAAAGAAACTACTCCATGATCTTTCATTTATTGTAGATCTGCCATTATCTCCCACTGATGACACCGACTTCAGTGTTAAAGCAAGCCTCCACTCTAACACTAAGGAGAAAAGAAAACAGGTACAGGTACACCTTTACAGATTTTGTCACTTTACTCAACTGTACTACCACCAGACCCAAGGATGTGGCCACCCATGTCATGTTTAGTGTGTAATGGAACCTGTCCAGGGGTATGTTTTTTATGTTGGGTTGTCTTGTGACGTGAGGAACGGGACAGAACCAGTGTGAAGAAATATCATACCTCGAGTGTGTGTTTTGACTTTGTAGTTATTTTGAATGGCTTATTATTATTTTTATTGTTGTTATTTCATTATATAAACTTGTTTGTTAAGAAATTTAGTTGATGTGGACCTATATTACATAATTAAATAAAATTGCCTTTGTACTTGTGATTATATTTGGGTAATTTATGTGTTTTAATTAGTCTTTGGTCTAAAATGTCTCTTGATGTTGTTGTGCATTATTTTATTTGGTCAATTACTGCAGTAAGTTATAGAAAGTTTTTTGTGGGGAGTGAAAGTTTTAGTGATGTAACTTGTAAAGTATTGAGAAATTGGTGTGGATTATCACTTCTATGCTTATAAAACAAATAATAATGCTTTTGTATACACACTATGCCAGATCACTGTTCATTATTGTACATATAAATGCTCGTGTACACCCACTATATCAGATCGGTGTTCAGTATCATTTAAATTGGTAAGAAAATATACCATCTGACATATTCGGAACTACTCGCCAAAATTTAATCTCTCTGTTCCGCATGTTTACAGAATCGTCCCTCCCTGAAGATCACCGCCATAGCCCAGAGCCCTGTTTTAGGTTCCCCGGACTCTGATCGGGACATACTAGGGTACCTGGACTACACACCAGACCCTTTGCCAGATAATAATGATAGTAAGTTTGTGGGTTGAGATTATTACTTGGCTTTTATTTAAGAGTTGGGTGTCAGTATGTGAATTGTTTTTTAGAATTGGGAGTCATTTCACAAACATAACTTAACCTATTGATTGATGAGTTGAATGATTGGTTAATTAAGGATGATGGGTCACCCTGTACTGTGTAGGGAAGGGCTAGCAATAAGAATAGTGTGTGAATCTCGTTGATCTTTCTGTGTTTGTTGCGTTCCAGGTAACGGTTCACTGCCTTACATCAGGTTGTACCAGATAGTAAAGTTCTCCGAGTTGATGCCCGATGTGTTTGTCCCCCAACACTCTGTGCAGCTAAAGATCACCAAGGTGGAGGCTGTTCATACTCATATACATATCTTCAATAGACATATGTGAGTTATTATTGTATGACCCCAAGCCAAACTGTCTCAGATCACCTGAAGAATATCCACCCCAGCTTGTTTCACCTAAAGATTAACCACTGCAATGCTAACCAAACCTAACCCAACCCTACCCAACCCTACCCAACCTAACCTATTCTATTCCCTCTTTTCATAGTATTTTGTGTTAATCATCACACGTGGAAATATTCCCTCCGCCCGTTACATAGGTGTCATTGTCTCCCGCAGGCTGGTGGTCAGTCTAGAGCACGGTGACTACAAATGGACCGTCAGGAAGAAGGTGAGACAGGTGACCTCCCTGCACAGTGTATTGATGCTCCTTAGGTGAGTCTCTCCATCATGTTCTTAACCTTTAATTATATCTGTCAAAGCTTTACAATATTGTGCCGGTTCCCTTTTGATGCATCATCTGTCAGAGTGAATTCCTGTTTAGCGTTTATTTTTAAGTGTTGGTTTTGTGAGTCAATTGTGATTTTTCTTATAACACTTAAGTTGTCATCTTGTGCCATCTGGTTTGGCTTAGCATCAATTTCCTCCTACACTTTGGTTTACTACAGTGAAACCTCCATAGAATGGACTTCTTTCTCCATATAATCTGTTAGATGGGGGGTTTCACATCTAATGGACCTTTGATATAATGGACTTCCATCTCTATATAGTGCATTAGATGGGGATTTCACATCTAAAATGGACCCTCGACAAAACAAACTTTACTCTTCCTGTAGTTCATTAAGTAGAGGTTTCACTGTATCAGAAAGTACAGTATAAGTTATCATTAAAATTGTGTGTGGAGTATTTGTGCTGTACATTTATACCATTTAATTGTAATGAAATAATAATTATCTCGGTAATAACTACAGAACGAGGCTGAAAATGCCCGCAGCAACAAGAGGAACAAGGCTACGAAGGCAGAGCATGAGGCAACAGATCAAGCAGGCGGATAGAAATGTGGACTCAACTGATGGTGTCAATCCATTGCCTAACAAAAGACTTCTCAAGTACGTGACGAGAACATTAGCTTGTCTTATAATTTATCCTTAATTGTATATTTTAAAATCTTGCAATTTTATTTTGAAACTGTTTGAATACTTCCTGATGAGTTTTTTTTATATGAAGGTGGTACGTATAGACATATTGAGAGAATGGGAAGAGAAAGATGAGTAAAAATGATGATATTCAGAGGTGTGTGTGAGTGTGTCCGTCCGTCTGTCTGTCTGTCCGTCATCAAGCTTCCACCTACCCAGCACTACCGTATAGCAGATGGCTTACAGAGAGTGAAGGCTGAGTGAACATTGTCTGTCTTTCACTTACATTGGCTTTACATTCTTCTTTTCAGTCTTGTGTATATATCCATAGTGAAGTCTCAACTAACCAGATAATATTGTATTTGATGAGTTAAGAAATAGTAGGCATTTGTTGGTGTTAACTAATTTACCCTGTGCTTGGCTCAGGTTTCCTCGACGAGCCTTGCAGACAATGGATGAATCTGTCCGAGCAGACCTGGAAATCTACCTCAAGAATCTCCTCCATCACTCGCTCTTCCGTAGTCATCAGGCTGTCCTCGAGTTCTTTGAGGTACTTAATGTAGTTAGTTACTGTGTTGTGTTTGATGACAGGAACTCTGTGTAGTTGATAACAAAAGTTGAGTTACATTTATGACCTCAAGGTATTTGAGTTTTATTATTATTGCCTAAACCAGTTATTCTTATATATACAGTCATAACTTTCATAGTGTTGCTTCTAATAACAATGAATCATGAGAGCTAAAAACAAAAGATATAAAGAAAATCCTTGAAGACATTTGATATTTTGTATAAGAAAAAATTGTGTCAGTAACGTGTCTAAAACTGTCACCAACCAAACAAAAATTCATAGCCATCAGTTTCTGTGTTTACTGTCAAGAATACACCCTGAGCTCTGAGTGAGATATTAGTGTATTGTATAAAGTGTTCATGTTCCAGGTGTCCTCTGTGTCATTTGTCAGTGGACTGGGAACCAAGATTAAGGAAGGCTATGTGAAGAAGAGGACTGGGAGCAACAGTGATAATGGCTGCTGTACCTGGTGAGGGAATTGCTGCTGAGTGAATGTCATTTATAAAGTAAAGCTGTTGAGAGTAATAATCTAATAACTTGATAATGACATAACTCAACATCCTGTGTAGCATTAGACCCTTAATCTAATATAAATATAGAGATACTGTATCCTATTCTGTCCCAAAATGTCTCTACAAATGAAATAGTTTTTGCTCTCCTCAGGATTTTGTTTTAGTAGTAGACCTCAACATGTGCTATTGTTTATTACTCGAAAAATTTTGAGGTTAGCAATTTCTAAAGTTGATCAGATAATTATTAAACACCTTGTACACTATTCTATGTGGCCCCTCCAGGTGTTTTGCTCCCTGCACAAGGAAGTACAAACAACGGTGGCTGGTGCTGAAGGAGACCTGCCTCTTCTTCTTGTCCCCAGAGACGGGTCAAGTGCGTACCGTCATGCTCATGGACTCCGGGTTCCAAGTGGCCTATAACAACAGGCTCACTGGGGCTCGTAACCTCCGTATATCTAATCACTCCAGGTGAGTTGTCTCTGCTGGTGTACAGGTGCTTTTCTTATTAAGCATTGATCAGATTATAACCTCTTCCCTTCATGATAAAGTGTTGTGATGTTGTAATGTTCCTTCAGATCTCTGGTGATAAAGTGTGACTCTGAGTCCAGCAAGAAGGAATGGTGCTCGGTTATCACCAGCACACAAAATAAATATGGTGAGTGTTTCCATGTTTTATGTTTCTGTAAGTTTTACGAATGATTTTGGCTTGTGTACGTTAATTCTGTTTTTAAAGTATGTTTGTTATACATGCACTGTCGAGGTATGTAATATTGTGTGCTTCCATTGCCTATACAGATGTTGAATTGTATACCTGTACATACATTATCTATACACATGCTGAATCATTGTAAATTTGCATGTCAATTTTACTGAATATAACTGAACTGAAGTGAACTGAAACTTTGAGATGAAGAGGATATTATATTGGGGGAAACACACACACACACACACACACACACACACACACACACACACACACACACACACTTACACTTACTTTTCCTATGTGTTGCAACTGATTGAATTAAAATAGAAATAACTACTGTATATAACAACTGACTGAGCATTAACTACATGAGCATACAATAATTAAGTCAGACTGTATATGAGACACTGTTGTATATAATGCTGGATTAACTATAGGAACTTGAATAGGGTGATTGATAATAGTTAAAGAAATATCAACAGTTGGCTTATACCTGTAGTGAATAATGATAGTGGTCGATAAAGACGAGGAAAAACACCTTAATGTATTTTGCTAGTTAGTGCTGAGGGGAAAAGGGATGTGTAATGACTACAGACCTATGAGTAATGCAGTGATATCCCCGTTAGCCGGAACAATTGGTGCAGAGCACTTCCGGGAATGAGAGATTTCTCGGTAACGAGACGACTCTCTCAAAGCCGGTAAAAAATCTCTCATCCCTGGAATTTTTCGGGTAACGGAAAAATTATCTCGGAAGTTCCAGAAATTACCCATTACATCATCTCTCAAACCTGGAAAAATATCCCTCATCCCCATAATTTTCTGGGTAACCGGAAAATTTGCCCCTCAGAAAATTTTTCTAAAAGCTGGTCTTTATTCGCCCTCACTGCTGGTCCTTATTCTCCCTCACTGCTGGTCCTTATTCTCCCTCACTGCTGGTCCTTATTCTCCCTCACTGCTGGTCCTTATTCTCCCTCACTGTTGGTCCTTATTCTCCCTCACTGCTGGTCCTTATTCTCCCTCACTGTTGCCTTAAATGCCAGTTGTACCCAAACAGGTTAAAGATGCCAATTTGAGTGGTTAAAAATGTGCCCTTTGCTCCTATCTCATATATGCATTCTAGATCATGGATTTACCTGAGCCTTGACCCTCCCCTTCCACCACTAAGTCATGTTCACTACTAGTCACTGATGTTTGTTACCTTGACAACAGTCCTTCCTCCCTGTTAGAATCATCTGTCCTGTCTTGTCTTGATTGGACTTGTGTTCTTAAGGAGAAATGTGTCTGTTTTTCTTTCATTTATCCTCATCAAAGGAGAGATGACTTGACCCTTCTCAGGTATAATTGTTATTGTTCACTATTAAAATTCCTTACAATATTAACCTAGAGTACGCATCTTTTTCATACAGCCAAAGACTTTACCAACCAAGGGAATCGCTATGGATCCTTTGCTCCAGTCCGTGATCGATCATATGCCCGCTGGTGAGTGAGTATGTGAGGTGACTTGAGGTACAGTCGGGGACAAAAGTTTACTTCCCGCTGTGAAACTGAATCAGGGAATGGGTCTCTGAACCCTGACTGTCATCAGGTGTGGGTGTGGTGTTTTATCTCATTTGGGGTCGATACTGCTTCACTGTGGGAGGGAGTGAACTTTTGACCCCGGATTTATACTGAGAGAACCTTCCTGGGTCTATTGCTTGTGTAGGATGACTAATATTGTACAGTACAGTAGATAAGACTTACAGTACCAAGAGACTTCACCAAGAAGTCCTACAGGCTTTTAGGGTGATGGTTTTTGTCTAGTTTGTTATTATTAATATTTATAATGAGTCTTTTGTAACTGGAGAGTAAATTTACTGCTTTAGGATGAAGATATGAGAAAAATAATTTTGGGGGGTACAGTGACACAAATGTAATGTCTTTCATGAGTATTAATTTAGGTGTTGTGTGTGTGTTAGGTACGTGGACGGTGCACGATACATGTGGGATGTGGCCGACATGCTGGAGGCCGCAAAAGAAGAGATATTCATCACCGATTGGTGGATGAGCCCACAAATTTACCTGAAGCGGCCGGACATCACTGGATGCAAGTGGAGGTTAGTGAAGCTGGAATGTGTGTTACAACCACTGTTTTCATTTACCTTGTTGGTGAATGTAAACTGAAGCTTATAAACTCACTCAGAATTTTTAAAAAATGTGCTTCATCATTCCAGTAATGCAATGAGCAAACTTGCAGAACAATATGTACCAGACTTTGCAACATTAATGACGTACATTGTTGATATTTGTCGCTACAGTATTTGATGGACGCACTGTACTACAACATGTCACAAATATATGAATCTATATCATCATGTTGAGTGGACATAAGAGTACAGGTTCATGTCATAATAAGTTACTGTCAAGACATACAACATGATAGGTTGATTTTTAGTTGGTATAATTATAGCAGGACCTAAAACATCTTTCATCAGAATAAATACTTGATAGTAAACAGGAGACACCTTTTATCTGGTATCTGTGGCAGTTTTAAATGGATAAGAATGCTGGGTAATAAAGACTATTGAAAGCCCAGTATTTATTATATTCTTAATCCCAGGTTCTCCCACCAGCGCCTATTTACTTAACATAAGATAAATAACAATAATGATACGACAAGATGTTTGGAAGTGGCTGAGTAAGGACTGAAGCAATAACAAAACTCAATAGTCAAATGCCAACTCCCAAAACACCAGAGAGAGGGTATACTACTTAACTTAAGGCACCTGTGCCTAGACTGACTACCGACTACCAGCCAGTCACCAGACAGCTGTGCCTGGACTGACTACCGACTACCAGCCGGTCACCAGACAGCTGTGCCTAGACTGACTACTGACTACCAGCCGGTCACCAGACAGCTGTGCCTAGACTGACAACCAACTACCAGCCGGTCACCTCTCTAACGCCAAATAGCGACATATCATATCCTGATTGGCCAAAACATAAACTTTACATAAATTCCCCTACTGACATTAATTCCACTTATGTAACCTATTTACAAACTTAATACAATCATACATAATACAATCAAACATAATACAGTACAATACACAATGTAATAAACAGATTTAATACTTAAATGATGACTCAGTCAGTGTGGGCGAGTAATGAGCGAAACTGCTCGAGCCAACCACACACCATCCAAACCAACATATTTCATACCAAGAACAGACACTTATGGTGGACACTCGTAACAATAGGTAATGAATTGGTGGTTTCAGGTTGGAAGAAGTCCTGAAAAGAAAAGCTGAAAGTGGGGTGCGAGTGTTCATCCTGCTGTACAAGGAGGTCGAGCTGGCTCTTGGCATTAGTTCACTCCACTCCAAGCAGACTGTTAACCAACTTCACCCAAACATCAAGGTACTGAGTCACTTGTGCTTTTTAGAGGGAGACTAATTTTGAGGGTCAATCAGTTCACAAAGGTAAGGTGACATGTAATACTGTAACATTCTTGGTCAGGGGAGCCAGTGATTTTATCTGTATCTGGGTCCTAAGGGAGGGATTCTTCTGCCAACACTTTCCAATTGAGCTTTCTGATCAACAACTTTACATTTCAGGCTACAAGGAGATGATTTATTGAAAGACAAGGTTAATATTTTGTGGTGAAATGCAGAGAAGCTGTGTGGGAGACCATGTCACTACTCTTGGAAGATGGTGACTCCCTCTTGTTATAAACTGTAAAAAGTAGAAGTTACCAGGGTGTGGCTGGTCATGACACACCCGGCAGCTTGGGGCAAGTGGTGCAAACATTTCTTCTAAACACTCCTGCCTTGGGTCAAAACTTAGGGAGGCCAGCTGGTGGATATTGAGTCTGTGGTCTAAATTAATGTTTCATGATTGTTCAAGTTGTGAGTGTAAGAACTATGACAGTTCAAAGGACTGCTGTACACAACAGGGTAAAACTACATATACATTGCACTACTAATTAGAGGAACATTGGTTAGGAAGGTGCAAGTCTAGTGTGCAATTATTTAGATATAGGAAACTCTCTTGTAAGTAAACTAACTTCATGCCGACATTTCTCATAAACTGTTTCCCAATGATATGAAGTAGGATGTATTTAGCATTTTATATTAGTGTAAAAGAATCTGTTATTCTTTTTATTACTTTGAATATAAACAGAATAGATTATTAGTAAATTTTTGTTATGTGACACAGGTACTGCGTCACCCTGACCACATGGCCGGAGGAGTGTTGTACTGGGCTCACCATGAGAAGTTGGTTATCATCGACCAGATGTATGCTTTCGTCAGTGGCATTGACCTGGCTTTTGGACGATGGGATGATTACAGACACAAGTATGATCACTGGATAGTTTTCTTAAAGTGTTTTATGATGCTCTGGGCTGTTAGTTTTCTTCAGTATATGAAGAATAACTTAGATAATTTCCATGAGTTTTTAGCACTTGTTTATCCACTTGGGGAGCTTGTAAGTTTTTCAGATGGGTTACAGTTATATTGAGCCATAACCTTACACATGTGTGACTTGCATCATGTTCAACCCTTCAAGAAAAACTATTGAAGAGACTTGTTCAGTTAATTACATGTTATCTTTAATCCATCCCAAGCTAGAAGTGGAGGAACAAATGCACCAAGATTACAAAATATGAAGATATGGATAGGGAGGGTTAGTGTGTGTATAGTGAAGAACTAAGTAGCCTAAACCAGGGGTTCTCAAACTTTTTTCAACCAAGGACCCCTTATATAAATATTGTCAATAATCAAAGAATAAATCATAGTCCAAAGCATTTGTTCATTTCAACCCAAAACCAAAATATCCTGCGAATTGGAATCGGCAAATCTCTCTTAAACGATAAACACACTATTTCTCAAAACTTTTTGTGGACCCCAGTTTGAGAATCACTGGCCTAAATAACCAATTTCTTAGGATGGTCATTGTTTAAGATTTAGGTGAGACTAAAGAAACTTACTTGAGGGGTTATCATATAGTATATTACCATGTGGATGTTTCTCAGATACTGACTGTGGTGTTTAAGAGACATACAGTACTTGGTATAAAGCTGCACCCTCTTCTTATACCAACCACTGTTGTATATGATTTATGATTGAACATCTCTTCACAGGCTTGAAGACACTGGCCATGGTGGGGTACATGTGTCTCAAAGTCCTCAAGGGTTCCTGGGGGGGGCGCTGCAGCATCTGGTACGGGGAACAAATGAGGTGCTGGTGAACACAATGACACAGTCTACACCCAGCAGCAGAAGAACTTCCCTTGATGCCTCCACGTGCGCCGACACAACGTTCAGTACTGACATTAGTTCGCTTCACTTAAACCCAAACGAGTTAGAGTCGCCTCCCAGACGAGATGAAACCCGCAAGAGAGACATTGTTGAAAATCCTCCATTGGTGTGTGACCCCGGTGATGACACTGTAGATCACAGGGAGATAGGAGAAACAAAACTCAACATCGATGAAACTAAAGCCAAATATCCAGATAGTAACATAAAGAATGGAGACAGTGTCCAAGTTTCCTCGGTTGTTGAAACAATAGCATTACAACCTTGCTCCAAGAGGTCACATGCCAGGACCAGATTCTTTAAGCGTGACCCAAAATTGGTAAAAGAAAGTTCCAACGCCGGCGAAGTGAGCAGCGATGACGAGTACCGTGAAGGGAAGGTGGGGAAGAGCATCAGGGACGTGAAGAGGCTGGGCATGGATCTGGTGGAGGAGGTAAAGGAGAAGGGTCGAGAGGTGCGGGCTTGGACTGCCCATAAGCTCCCACAGTTACACCGGTAAGTTAGATTCAATACAATAATTTGCTAACTTTTCTTTTTTGGTTTTAGTAGTTCACTTCCCTTAACCTGCCATACTTCATAAAACTTTAAAAAATTTGTGCAAGTTCCTTACCTAAACCATGATCCAGAGTCCTACAATATGGTCTAACTGATGATGATCGGATACATAACTTAGCTCTCAAATAAAAGATAGTTGACACTTGAAGTTGCATCCACACACCCATAAGCTAACCAGTTGATGTGTTTTGTGTTAATACTTGCTTAGAGTGTTGATGTGTTACACTTGGTTAGTTTACATATTTAGCATAACATTAGTATATGAGACTGTCACTGTGTAAGGCGTTGTAATGTGAACTTGCATGAAGCTGCTAAGTGTTTATTAAAGGAATTTTATTGTGAGGGAAGTTTCTGTAATGAGCTTCAGTAAATAGTTAGAATAAATAGACTTAACACAGTTCATGCACGTTAAGATAATCCATAAGAGTACAGTATGTGTTAGAGTTCTGAACCACTTCACTTAATATCTATCTCCTGCATGATCGTTTGAAATAAATATGAATGTATGGAAGATACTAATAGTGTGGAATCTTTCTGCACGCTTCTGATTCACAGGAGAAACAGTTCGGACTCTGACATTTCAGACAGCTCTTCTGATGAGAGAGAGAACGTGGAGATCTCGCGCAATAGGTTTGTTCTACAGTACTTCCTCTGTTGGTGTCTTTGACTCTACTACAGTAGTTCTAAGTAATGGAGAGGTTACAATGTAGAATAATGTTATAATTAAAGTACTGTATGTATCTTTATATTTTTGAGATCACATATCCTCCACCCTATACTCTATTAATAGTAAATGTCAGTGTTACTCTTATATTCAAACACAATTTGAGATATTGTTAATTCATATTCAGAAGCTTCATCAGGAAATAGAAATACAGTACAGTATAGTATGTAGTGTACTATTAACCCCTTCACATGGTCATTATCCACACTTGATGATGATGATGTGTTTCTTAGTGTTGTGTATTGACCGGCACATAACCTTGTGCCACATCAGGTTCTACAGGCGCCGCAAACACAAGCTGAACTTCAGAAACAGGCTGGAGAGCTGCTCCTCACTGGCCCAGGCTCACAATGTGGTCACCATGGAGGACAGCACCTCTACTCACCTCTGGGTTGGGAAGGACTACGTCAACTGGATCAGTAAAGATCTAGATAACTTGGACGAGCCTTTCAAGGGTAAGATTATGGTTGAATATTGGTTCAGTACTGTACTGTACCATATTACTGTGATGTGAGTATTTAAGGCTGTAATATTATCAGACATCAACATAGAATAGTTATTATCCCTTAAAATATCAGAATATAAATACAGTAGATTAAATACTGAAGAATTGTAGTGACTCTTCAGGTGTTCATCAGCCAGCCAATCAGCTGCCTTGCTACAAACTGATCCTAGGCCTCAGTTGCAAGGTTCAAGTGAAGAGACTGTGGAATCTACAAGGGGACATTGTCTTGTGTGTGTTTTTCTGTACTATAGTGTACAAAGGGGGACCTTATCTTGTATTCAGTGTATATGTATAGAGAGAAATATGAACACAAAATTTTAATAATCTTAAATTCTCTCAGATAGTGTAGACCGCCACCAAACTCCACGAATGCCATGGCACGACATTGGTCTGTTTGTTGAGGGACCAGCTGCTCGTGATGCTGCAAGACATTTCATTGAGCGCTGGAATGCCATAAAAACTGAGAAGGTATGGTGAAACAGGCAGAGAAAGATGGATTAACCTTCATTTATCCAATTTCCTGAACCTAACTCTTGATATTTGTCCACTAGTGATTATATCAAATAGAGTTCCCTGGTGGTGTATGTTGATACTGTACTGCCTCTGGTTATATCATAGCCACTGTAGGTACATGTACAGGTCATCTGTTCCTCTTGTTACCGATGTTTTTTGTCGGAGAATGTGTCCAGTGTCAGCCTTAAACCAATGTTCTACAGTAGGTGTTTGTTATATAAATGTAAGGCACACAGTTTATATATATTTCTTCTGCAAATTATTCTTAAGAGAGACATAATGGTGATCAGCTTTGCTTTGTTTGAATTTTGCTCTGCTTTGAATATTCTATTTTTGCTTTAAATGCTGCTTAAGACAGAGAGAGAGAGAGGGTTAGAGGATCTTCATTCCCTCTGCATCATCAAAGAAGATGAAGAAAACTTCACATCTTGAGCAGCTGTAAGTAACGATAATCACTCATAATATTTCCCACTTATCATTTTTAACTTGTTTACAACTTTTCTCTTAATACTGCATACAGTACTTATACAAGGCCAACCCAACAGTTATAAGGCACTCATGAACAAGATATTATTATTTTACTTCAGTCTTCTGTAAGTATTATATAGAATACCTCCCATATGGGTAGAACTCACGTGTAACCTGAGAGCACAAGACTGTCTGAGAAGGATGATTATGTTCAAACTCTTAACTGGTGGATGACTTGGACGGCTAACAGAAGTTTGCCTCCTCACATACCGTAAGTGATGGTTTATACGGTACAGTACAGGCGTCTCTTAAGCTACAGAAGGGTCACGTTCCTGAAAGTTGGTCTGTAACTTGAACTTTTGTAACCCTGTATTTTGTATGGATTTACATGTATATATTTTATGGTCAGTTCTGTTTCTTCCTTTGTGTTCCAGGCTAAACCGAATCCCAATTACCCGTACCTATTGCCGAGGTCATATGACAAGAAGAACTTTGTGCCTTCTAACCTTCACCCTAAACACAAAGTGAAATGTCAGGTAAGAGAGTTATAAGCTCACCTCAGTATTAGCTGAAGGTGTCAGTGTGCTGCTTTACCCTTATTTTTTAAGTTATTTTTTCCAGCATCTTACTTGTACAGTACTATATATAGATTTACTGATTGATCTTCAATCATAAATAACTCAGCTTATTAAGGTCTATTAATTTTAGGTATTTCATTCTTATTCAGTACACCGACTTCTCTAAATATGTAAGGCGAACCTCTCTACAGTGTAATTTTTTTTATAATTTGTCTATTTTTACCGATCTTCCGACCTGAGAATTTAGTTTACCTGTATTTCCTTTGAGATGATATATTTGATGCATTATGATACTGTACACATTGAAGTGAAGGGCTGTTGCTCCTCTGCTTCAGCCTGACCTCTTTTATATCACCATACTGGTTGATAAATATGTAGATAATTAATAATTGAGTATTTTCTCTGAATTTTCCGGAAAATCATTCCTAAAGCTGGAATTTTCCGGAAAATTTTGGCTTTGGGGACGATTTTCCTATAAAATTTCAATTTTGGCTGTAGGAGAGTTCTGGGTTTGAGGGATTCCGGCTAACGGAGATATTACTCTTATCTTTCCTCAGGTTGTACGTAGTGTAGGTAAATGGAGCGCAGGACTCGATGAAGATGAATCCAGCATCTTTTCTGCTTATGTTCATCTCATCAGTAATGCCAAACATTACATATACATTGAAAACCAGTTTTTCATTACTTGTAGCAACGATAATGCACATATGGAGGTTATGAACTGCATTGGTCATGAAATTGTGAATCGCATCGTTCAGGCTCACGAGTAAGTAAGATTATTCTTCGTGGTATTGGGCTAATTATGTATATAGTGTAGTGTAGTGTAGTGTACCTGTAGTTATCTGGATTTTTGTATCTTGTAGATCTTGTGTTTACATTTAGAGAAGTGATATAGTAATTTTGAGTTGTGGCTTATGTTAGTTGTTTCTTAGTAAGCTTGAGGTGTCATGAAGTATTTTTACTGTTGTTAAGTGAAGTTCATTTACAGAAAAGGTGAAGTGTTCCGGGTGTACATCATGCTGCCTCTCCTGCCGGCCTTTGAGGGGATGATTGGCAAGTCCAGCGGCATTGCAATGCAATACATTGTGTACTGGAATTATGTCAGCATTTGCCGGTGAGGTGATGACATTCAAGTTTTGCCTTAGCATTTACCCCAGCTCAGCATCATGTTATACTGTATTATTTGATGTTGAAAAGAAAGAAATGACCTTGAATTTGGTGATGTGACGTAATGGTGGGCGGACATTTCATTACCGGACAACTAGTCACTGGTGTATTGAACACTATGTTGTATTGATTAAATATACATGAAAATATCTTTATTTTTGAGGCGATGAAGCCATGGTTAAGTTTATACTGAACCGGTGATGACCTGTCCTACAACCTTACTTAACAACCAGCCTCTAGTCTCATAGATTGTAACAGTAGCTAAACAAACTTAAAGTGGGGAGAGTTAGTTGATATATTACTTACTGTGTTAAATGTTTCCCAATTTAGGTAGACCAATAATATATTTCTCCTTTGTGGTTTTAGGGAAATATATTTTATTGAAGACCATTTTTTCAACGAATCTTTTATTTAAATATGAACAAGGCATCATCACTGGTACACATTACTGTACAGGTATACCGTGATAACCGACGTCCCAATAACCGAAAAATCGCATAACCTATGATTACATATAGGGGAAATACCGCGCAAGTTTTTTTGATACCCCAGAGATCCTCGATCGAGAGAGGAGCATCAGAGCTGTTTTGAATTTGGCGGGCGGTGGAGTGGTGCAAATTCCTGCCACGAGAGGGTTCTGCGCACTGCCTCTGACTCTTGTTTACGCTTACCATTCTCCGACTTCGTATTTTTTTTTTATTTCCGAATTTGTGTGTTATGCAAACATGCCTAAATGCCCCTGTAATAGTTTGTCTTATGCTGGCTTGATGTGATGTGATAAGGTGTAATATGAGAGTGGTGATGGACCAACAAAGATTGGTAGAGGCTTGAACTTGCCACCCTAGACTGTCTCTACCATCCACAATGCAGGTAAATAACAGTCTAATTTCGTGCTTTACATTCCTTATTTAATGCTTATTACTCTGGCTTTATATATCTGCTTTATTTTCTTGCATGGCAGTGTGCACGACAGAGATATATCAAGGGTAGGTGGGAGTTGAGTTTTTTGGGGGTGGCCAGTCCCTAACCCCCTGAATTTGTTATATTCTTATGGGATTAATTGCTTTGATAACTGTTGATTCACTAACCGACGACTTTACATGGTCCCTATATGCGTCGGTTATCGGGTTATGCCTGTACAGGTTGACAATCCCTTATCCAAAATCCTTGGGGCCAGAGGCATTTCGGATTTCGGAATTTTTCGGTTTTCAGAATGGTTATTTTTTTATTTTTTTAGCCCACCCGGGCACAAGTCACTGACCCACATTGGGGCCTCGGGGGCGAAAATATAATAATAATTATTATAATAATAATAATAATAATAATAATAATAATAATAATAATAATAATTTATTGGTCTTGGTCGTGTTTCTCACTTTTTATCTTTTTTTCATTCATGTATTTCTTTATTATTATTATTATTATTATTATTATTATTATTTTATTAATACAGTATTATTGTTATTATTATTATCATTATTATTTTATTTTGGTGTATTTTTTAATTAAAAATTTTATTTACTATGAATAATTATTATTATTATTATTATAATTAGTGTTACTATTACATTTTCGACCCCCAGGCCCCAATGTGGGTCAGTGATCTATGCCTGGGTGGGATAAGGCCTGTTTAATAAAAAAAAAATCCTCCACAAAAGAACTTTCGGTTTTCAGAGTTCGGAATTTCGGATAAAGGGTTGTCAACCTGTACTTGAACTGAGGTAATTAAACAGCTTACTTTTATTGAGGAAATCTAACACCCAAAATTATTTTCATGTTCTGGTACCAAAGTTGTGGTTATGGCAATTTTGACCGAGTTTGGTGTTCACAAGTACAGTACAGTACTGTACACTTAAATTTATTAATGTTATTGAATGTCTTGGTCATCTTGTATGACGGATAATTTACTATGGTACTCCTGACAGCGGGAAATCAAGTGTGATTCATTGCCTGGAAGAACGTGGCGTCACAGAGTGGCAGCGATACGTGTCTTTCTGTTCCTTGCGTACACACGAGAACCTTGGAGACCGTCCAGTGTCTGAACTTGTATATATCCACTCCAAGCTTATGATCGTGGACGACCGATATGTCATCGCTGGTTCGGCGAACATCAACGACCGCAGTCTTAATGGAAACAGGGATTCAGAAGTGTGTCTCGTCATTAAGGTAAAGAACTGTACTTTCACATATACTGTTTGAGAGATGAAGGATTGGATACCATACTGTACTTTACATAGAACCTGTGTCCTCTGTGGAGACCTCTCAGTTCAGTATTATGTTGAATCTTATTTATTTGTTTATGTTCACTATATGAGCTAATAGTCGGAACACCACTGTATAATAGCCATGTTTTTGTGTCAACAAGTTTTGATGTTAGTGTTTTGTAAATTAGAATTGCTTATCGTAAAAAAAATTTAATGTCTCAATAACATGTAAGAAATAACATTTAAAGTTGAGAACCTGGTGAGAAAGGCTGCAAGAGACAGCACTCCATGGAGAGCTGTCATCAAGCTTGGAAAATGGCTGTAAAACATTGATGATGGTTATGAGAGTAGGGGTCTTTTTCTTTTCTTTTTTTACTGTATTATTGAAATCATATTTATTCAAATTTCATTTGAAGCAGTTCAGTTTATTTTTCTTCATATTCTTTCTGGTCTTAATATACAATGTATTTTAAATCTTTTTATGCCCCACTGTGTGCAGGGTCTGTGGGAGGCACTTGCTCATCTATCTGTCCATCCTAGCTAAGTTGTCAACAGGATAAGCAAAAGTACTGTACCCAGCTTAGACATGTTGAATTGTTGTGGGCTTCTTTTTAGGCATTGTTTGATCATTATATCAGATTTTAAAATGATTTGTTGGTTTTGTTCTCAAGTTCTGATGATAAATTTCTGTGATTTGTTCTGATTTTATATCTCTTCTTACTGTGTTTAATTATGAATAAGTAGAGGCTACAGTAATGCATAGTTAGTTGTGACAGCCAATAAGCTTCAGCACTTTGCTTGGCTTTTTGTAAACTCTGGCAGTTTTCTTGTTGTCTCTACACTACTGTGTTTGTATTGTTAACAAAAATTTCAACTTTGTGTTAATTCTCAACTTTCTTCCTCTTGAGGTAGTCGGCAGCTACCAAACAGGGAGTTACTACCACCTGGTTAGATATTGAAAGCATAAAATATTTTTTTATGATAGACCCTGCTGCCATATGGCATCACGAAAATTGTGACCAAGTCCCAGGTTGCTGAACTGTCTTTCTGCCTCATTTACACACAATTGCAGGGTCTCAATTGTTTCTCTTACTATTGACAACACAACATACATACAGTAATATTGTTTCTCACTTTTGATCTTTTTTTCATTTTAGTATTTCTTTGCGGTTATCTATTACAGGTTGTGCCTCTAGTCCGGAAACCTCACGGACCATGGAAATTCACCCTTTTCCTGGACAGATAGTGACTTGCGCTTACGTTAGCACTGTTTTCACTGCTTCGTGGTCTCTTTGAAGACATATTGAAGGGTTAAATGTCGTATAGTAGCTTCTCAAATTTCGCGAGTTTTTAATTCAACGTTTTTTTATTTGGACATACAAAAAAGAAAACTACATAATTTAAAATTTTGACGGCGGAAACTCAAATTTCGACGGGTTTGAGCGGTCCGCCAATGTTTAGGCGTGCACAATCGTGTAAACAGCGTCATTTCTCTTATGTACAAGAGATTCATTATTGTTTATTACTGAATGTCTTTTTTATTGAATTAATGTTTATGTGTGCAAAATGAGCAATACAATTCATTAATAAAACGTAGAATATTAAAACACTCGAGGAAATGAGACAGCATTGTTTTCTTTGATTACAAAACCAGTGACTGATTGGTTCTACATATAAAACAAGAAAATGAGACCCTGGTTGTAGCTGTAGTAAAATTAATGTAAAAATTAATATGGTTGTTTGAAGTAATGTTATTTAATGTTAATAAATAGAACAATATAAGTAGCTAACCATTACTGCTAAAGATAAAAAGTGAGATCGCGTATGTAAGTGCGCACATGTGAAAACATATCGTCATTACTCTACATAAGAATATGAAGGCAACACTTATTTACTGTTCATTAATTTCCCGCGGCTTTGTTGTTGTTGTTTTTTACTGGGATTAGCCCACCCGGGCACAGGTCACTGACCCACATTGGAGCCTGAGGGGCGAAAATATAATACTCCAGTAATAATTATAATTCAGATAAGTAAAAAAAAAAAAAATAGCTGTCTATCTACCTATTGGGCAAACTAAAATCGTTCCTGACCACGGGAGTTTCTGGACCACAGAATGCCAGACTAGAGAGGTACAACCTGTACTATTATTATTAGTAGTAGTATTTTACAGTGTTGTTGTTATAATTATTATTTTATTTTAAATTTTGTAATTTTTATTATAAATTGTATTTATTATTATTATCATCATTATTATTATTACTACTACTACATTTTCGCCCCCCAGGTCCCGATGTGGGTCAGTGACCTGTGCCCGGGTGGGCTAATCCCCGTAAAAAAAAAGATGATTTGTGCTTTACCATTATATATACAGTATATTGACCAAGAATAATAAGAGTGAATCAGTGATTGTGATTATAGGGAGTGTGTTGGTCCTAGCCACCTGCAGTGTACGGTACAGTACAGGGGGCACTGTAGTGGGAAAAGTGTAATACAGTATATCAAGTGTAATAACCTGTGGTGCTGATTATAGGGAGTGTGATGATGCTCTTAGTCTCTGCCAAAAAGTCTTGAAATACTTGATGGTAATAATGATACCTCAAAACAAGGAAAAGTACTAGTACAGTAATGTGGATCTTTAACTTTAGCCTCTTAACTGAACAGTAAGGTTTTGTAGTTTTGAAGGTATTTGATGCACATTTTGTATTGCATATTGTGTGTTTGGCTGCATAATGCTGTACAGTAGTTGTCTTACATGTTACTTGTTCTTGTATCTGGTTACTGTATTTTACCTGTTACTAAACACTCAAGATTCAACTCTGCTACAATATTAGGGATACAAATTTGCTGCTACACATCAGTCATATGAAAGATATATATACTGATGAGTAATGTTTGTTGTAGGATCAGGAGTTTGAGGACGGAGTCATGAACGGAAACCACTATGATGCTGGCATGTTTGCTGGCAGTATGAGGAAATATTTGTTCAGTGAACATCTTGGTGTTGTAGACAGTGAAACGCCTTCCATTGATGTCTCTGACCCCATCTCAGACACATTCTTCATAGACATCTGGCAGTCAATTGCCAGCAAAAACGCATTAATTTATGAGGAGGTAAGACACTTTATTTTTATGCTCTCAAGTCTAATATTTTTATAATGTTGACCAGTTAAATCATGTAGTTATTCATTGAGACTTAACACGTGTTACTCACCTCACAGTCTCATGCTTGTGTTTGATAGTAAAACACACTTACTTTACCTGTATTTTTGGTCCACCTGAGAGATTACTGTTCTCTCTGTGTTGCTTACCTGATGGTGTTGATCATGCCACATACTATCACCTGGTTGAGTCATGTCCTGTCATCACACCAACCTTTTCTTGACAGTAAACTTGTGCCACAGTTGATTCTCTCGGACTCCTACATTCCTCATTCTGTTCTTCTAATTTCATGTCCCCTTTGTAAAATCAATTTCAATATTTTTTTCACATACTTAGCCAAGATTTTACTGAGTACTCACAGAATAAGCTGCAATACTTCCCTCGTTAACTCTCTCTACACTTGCAGGTATATTTGTTTCATACTGTGGTTTCTTAAATTAGAGATACCTGAATGGTAATTAGTTATGGAATACAGTACTTTGTTGTCTATTTATCTCATGCCATTGAGTACAGCTCCTCCCCGACTTACGACGGGGTTAGGGATCCAAATCCAGGTCATAAGTCGAAATGGTCGTAAGTCGAAAATGCTTAAATAATACATAGAAAATCTAAAATGGGTGTCTCTTTTTTTTTTCTCAGCACCACAAAACTCCCACTTTTAAGCTTGCCAGCCATTTTAAAGTGAATTACAAGCAAAAATTTTGTCTGTTTACTGACATTGGGACTCGATAATACGTAATTTGACAAAACTTTGGTAAAACTGAGGCAGGTCGTAAGTCGTGGAGGAGCTGTACTTTAGTGAAAAAGATTTAGCAAGAGTGAAAGGAAAACCTCATTAATGCGCGAAGAATTTGTTTAGTGTTGAAGGTTTAAAGCGATAGATTGTAAATTTTTGATGCTGTCGAGTGGAGTGATTGAGGATGCAGTATTAGCCGAGTGCCAGATCTTTGAACTTTTATGACATGAAGGAAATATTAGTGATAAGAGTCCTCATGAATTTAATATGAGGAAAATTATTCTGAAATTGTGTCACTGATATCTGTCTTGTTTATGGTATGATTAATATCTCTTTTATGTACAGGTGTTTTCCTGCTATCCATGCAATAGTGCAAAGACATTTGAGGATGTGGATAAGTTAAGAAGTGCTACAACTCTTGCTGAGGTCAACCCAACAGAAGCACAAGCAAGGCTAAAGGAAATTCAGGTGACCTTCTTTTGTTAAATTGGCATCTTTTTTGTGTGTTGCTTTACGTATATTTTTGTATGTGCTGTAGATAGCCAGATATTTTTTCAGTTCTGTTAGTAAGGTGTGGTTCATATTATATAGTTTTGTTGATAATTTTTTGGTGCCTTCAAATATTATAGGAGTTTGAAATGTTCATTTGGTGTTGTCACAAGCTGGGCTGTAAGATCATTTGTATTTTGTTATGCAAGCTATTGACAGCTATTGTCCTCATCTACCATCTTTCCCAAAGATAGAAAATACAACTGCAGTTTCTTATTTGTTGTACGTATCTACTGGTCTACCGGGTATCTATCTATTTATTTATATATCTATTTGTATATATTATTGTCTTTATATATCTATGCCAGTGTTTATTTATTTATATACCCATCCCCAGCATACTGAGTGAAACCGGCTCTTTGTTAATCCTCCAAATTTACCAACAGGATATCAAACTTAGAGGAAACCCAGAATGCGACGAATTGAACCCGAGTACAGTAGTACAGTGTGTCACAGTTTCTCTTATGGTGTAACAAATATAATCAGGATGGGGAAATAGAACATTTACATAAAAAGTATATTAAACCATAATGGCTTCACACTTGCTGATAGCTTCCACAAAGTTTACATTAATATCAGTCTTATATCTTAATCCAACAATATGCTCTCTCTCTACTTTACAAATATGTTTCACAAATAGATTACAATTTCTTATGACTTCCAGAAAACACTGGATTACCCTTACAACCTGTGGGTTTTTAGAGATACAAAATACCATGTCCTTCACCAATAATACCCAGGGAGAGAGAAAGAGAGCTTATTCTCCATGTTCTAATACGATATCACTAACCTATCCACATTTTGTTTACATTTTTCATTTAAACCACTGCAATATTCTCACATTAAAAACTGTTTCACAAAATCATATTCAGTGATCCCTCGGTTAACGAACACAATTCGTTCCACAGAGTCGTTCGTTAACCGAATCTATTATTTAATTGGAATATTGGGTAATTGGTTCCAACTCACAGAAAAGTACATACAAAGTATAAACAAAATGCAGTACAGTACACTTACTTTGGGGTGTGTATGTAGAATGTTGCTGGTTGATGATGATGATGGGAATTAGAAGTGGGGTTGGAGGAGAAGGGAGAAGAGAAGCATTTTAATGCTTCTTGGAAGGCGAGTCACCTTCCATAATATGTCAGGAACCTCTGGACTGACAGATTCTCTAACATGAAAATCCTCTCCTTTTTGGAGAAGAACACTGAGGGGAATCATCTTTCTCACCCATTCTTGATGCAGTAATTTCACCAATAAAACTTTAAGTTCACCAGCTGTAATTAAAGATTATTTTATGTAAATCAACACTGCACTGCACTATACTGTATATATCAATATGTTAACTAAATTTCAGAATGACCAATAATTTTAATGTAAAAACATAAAAATACTCTGTATTCAATATTCAAGAGACCAACGAACACGATGTTTCCTCCACTGTAAACAAAGTTAAACAGAGACGCTTTGGCGGGTAAGTCAAGCGGTTGATGGGCGCACAAAAAACTACTTCCCTGTACTGCATATATTATCAATATGTTTAATAAATTTTAAAATGACTAATAATTTTAATATAAAAAATGCAAAAATATTAAAGAGCACAACCTCCTTGATATTTACTCTACTGGAAACGAATGTAAACATAGAACCGATTACTGTATTGGCGGACTAGCCGATCAGCGGATGCGCACAACAAAACGTGTTTGTCATAAGGATTTCGTTAATCGAACTGAAAATCCTTATGGGAGCTAATTCGTTAACCGAAATTTCGTTAATCGAACCTTTCGTTAACCGAGGGACCACTGTATTAATGTTCTTTAATCATATCAGTTACTAAAACATCACAAATCAGAAAAACAAAACATATATCCCAAACTTAAGAAGATTTTAACCTTCACAGTGATTATAGGGTGTCAAGAGAAAACGAGACACCTAATGGGATGACTGAGGAAAACATAAGTACAAAACAAGTGTTATATTACTCACAGGAATAAGTCAGGGTTAAGACACTACCTCAAGGGGTTGTCATCTTGGTACCTGACTTGGTGTGCTATTTTCTATCAGTTTGGGATGGCTTAAGACTTTGTACTCATTAGGCAACTTTATTGTACTGTACTCAGGAAATTTGCATTGTTCTCAAGGGGTTAAGGTATTACACTCAAGAGCTTAAAAGTAAACAAGACTGATAAGAAGAATATTTAGGTATTTATCTCTGATATACTGCATAACAAATTTCTCTCTTTTTTTTCTTCTCACACAGGGGCACTTGGTTCAATTCCCACTCGACTTTCTGAAAGACGAGGTCCTTAAGCCCGGTGGGTGGAACAAGGAATCTTTGCTCCCTACGGAAACTTGGACATAGAACCCATGAGGGTGTTGAAACAGCCGTCCTTATTTTATACCAAGCAGGAACTAGAGTGACAGACAAGTATTTTTAAATAGTACCAGTAAAAGGTTTTTATATGAAACAAGTATTTTTAAATGAAATGAAAGTATTTTTTAAATGTAGTGAAATTGGATGTGTAAAGTATTTTTATGGTGCTAGTCAATTCCAATTTCAAAGGTATTGAAATCTTTGGCTTCCTCTTTTCTACTAAATACTTTTTTTTAATCAACATGACAAATAAAATTCCTCCAGTGAGTTTTTGTGATTTAGGTGACTTGATACAGTTGAAAGTGGTTTTGTCAAGTAGGACTTTTAGTAGATAAAGTAAATTGACCAATGAATCATAAAGGAGAGAAAGTAACAGAGGTATTCCCAGTGTATTTAAGAAACTGTAGTGTCCAGGTTTATTAAGAACCTGAAACGTCCAGCCATTTCCCAGATAACATCCAGTACAGTACATAAAAGAGAGTGACTCTATAGTGAATATGAAGTCTTTTAATATGTTGTTGGCAGAGGAATAATTTAACAATTGTAATATGTGAATGTCTAGGAATTACCTGTCACTATTGGAACTCGAGTACGACGTGTGTGACTGTGTCCGCTGCTGTTTGTTCTCGGGATGTACAGTAACGTAGCATATCACCGATGGAGGTACAGTTGGTGGCGGCTCTAGCTCGACATCTTTCACTTTCTGGTTGTGTGGCCGTTGATACTCGGGAAAACCGGGTTTGATCTGAAGTTACGAGTATAATCCGATATCCCCGAACCCCCAAAGATCCATCCACATTTAGGCAGCACTAGTGGCCAAGATGCAAGTAGGTCATCCTACTCACATTAAGTACTAGAGGAACTGTAGGTCAAGTCATCTGCTGGTACTGCTGCTTGCCTTTCTTTTGGTAGATGAATTATTACATGTTTTTTTATATATAATTGTTTGTAGATATTGTGCAAGAAAGCCAAACTTAAAGTAATTCTTGTTCCTGCATATTTTTAGGAGATATAGTTTATTAATGGGCAAAAAGAAGATAATTGTTTATTGTATAGTATTGTTATATATATAGATACAGTGTGCAATATTTATCATGTCCAGAACCATGACTTAATCTTAAGGGCATTATTTGTGATAGACATAAACATCAAACAAGGTAGCTTTGTACTTATCCATCTCTGGCGTGGTAACGTAAGGAAACATCCGTTGGTGACATATTGGCGAATTTACTCAAAATTTCTCTCTTTTTTTTATCTCACAACTACTATACATTGATATTTTTTTTTATTTATATAGTAAGATGCCACTAGAAACTATACATTGTTATTGAATTAATTGACTGTGACGTGTTACGGTATTTTGAACTAATCAACTTCATCACGATGATTCATTTATATAGAAGTCTTGAATGGATGTTTACAGGAGATAATTTGACACTTGTTTATAAATTGATTCATTTAGTCCAGTTGATGTACAGTAGTTAATACGATTCTTTGTGACTTGATTTAGTAGTTATCGTCACTCATCAGTCTTCAGTTATCGGTAATTTGTCATTTTTCCTAGTTATGCTTTTTCGTTAGTGATATTCTCTTAATTTGTTATCTTGTTATTTATCCTTGAGTTCTTCCTACACCATCATTCTCTTTCTCTTCTCTCTCATTATCTTATTCTTTTGTTGGCCCTCTCAGTGACCCCTTAGAACTCCTTCCTCTCTCTATTACCACAGTATAGGGACCTCAGCTACTCATCAGAGAGGGGGGATCATTGTGTCTCATACATTTCCTCTTATTTATTACCTTATGCCAGATAATTATTAATGTGTTTATGTATGTTATTGTTACACATGCTAGTTACTTTACCTTGCTATTGATATCCTGGGTTAGTATTTTAGTTTGTAATGCATTTATGTTTTTGTTCCATAGAGAAAAAATGATTGGTGTCTTGGTTGTTAGGAGTGGATGCCCCCCAAAAGTCAAGGCACTTCCTGGTGATTATTGTCTTGCACTTCATGACCATTTCTGTAGCTTGGGAAATGGATCTTCATATCTTATGTTGATATTATTTTAAGTTGTTGAAGGATATATGATGTTGATTGGTGACAGTGACGAAAACATTATAGATTTTTATTTTACTTGTGAAGAATAAGTTACTCCTAGTGTAGATAATATACTTGGATTCAGTTGTGATTAATTCTTTTATGATCTGTTCAATTTCACTTTTGACATATGTACT
The DNA here is from genome assembly GCF_018991925.1 of Homarus americanus. Taxonomy (NCBI): domain Eukaryota; kingdom Metazoa; phylum Arthropoda; class Malacostraca; order Decapoda; family Nephropidae; genus Homarus; species Homarus americanus. The sequence continues at coordinate 1,120,791 of NW_024720811.1, read as the reverse complement.
GGATGGAAGTACTTAGTAAAGGGGTGACATTAGTGGTTCAAAGTATGTATGTGTTTGTAAATGTGTGTGTGCAATGAGGATATTTATAGTGTGTCTGTAAGCCCAAAGATCAGTCATGCCAACCATGAGTCCAACCTTTAAACATGTACAAAAATTCAATAACTCTAAGTTGGTATATTGCTTATTATTTAACTCATTGGTGCATGACATGTATCTCCTTTGAACACACACACACACACACACACACACACACACATATATATATATATATATATATATATATATATATATATATATATATATATATATATATATATATATATATATATATATATATATATATATATATATATATATATATATATATATATATATATATATATATATATATATATATATATAATCATGCCAGCTTTGTAACCCTGATATCACCCCTTAAATGAATTTGTATGTTATGTTGTGACACGAGACCAAGACTAGGTGTATGTTGCATGTGAACTTTAACCACAAATATGTGGTATCATGTTATGTTCCTCATATGTCTACACACAAAAATGATACGTATTTCACACCAACTCTCACAACATTAGGTAAAACCTTCCAGTATGGGTGACTGTCGCTTCACAGAAATCGCTGTACCTGTACATAATACATTAATGTGTACCTGTACTCATACATGTGTGAGGCAGTTGTTAGGTAAAACCAAGATAAAAATGTTAGTATCAGTCATGAATTTTGGCCACATGATGTACAGTAGATAGAACAACAAGAACAATCTGGTTCACCCACGGTCCACTGTCAACATTAGATGGGAGGAGGAGGAGGAAGAACACCATGATAAAGTACTGTACTCTATAGGATATTGGAACAATTGTGCCACAAACAGTACATGATATACCCACATAAAACAACATTATAATCCCATAATCTGTACTCATTCTTTTGTGTATCCCTGCTACCAACTTCCTATTACTACAGTTTGGGGGGAGTAAGAAGCAGATGCAGAAATATCAACAGACAGACACACACAGTCCAACACCTTTATAGAATTCAACAACTTGCATCAGACTATAGAATGAGACGGGAGCTTTAACTTAGCCAAAACTTACAGTGAAATCATATCTTTTGGTGTAGCTTTTCTGTAAATGTCGAGCCAAATATATTTTATAAGTCTTTATCATTCTGCATATTTACTACGAGCCAGAGATACTCTGTTACGAACCGTCTTATCCCAGATCACAATGTCTTCCTGTGAATATTAAAGATGCTCAGTCATATGCTCAGTGATCTCTTGTGAGCTGTTGTGTGAGGAAAAAAAAATATACTCAGTGATGTCTTGTGAGCTGTTGTGTGAAGAAATAAGGCATATGCTCGGTGATGTCTTGTGTGAAGAAATAAGACATGCTCTGTGATGTCTTTTGAAGAGATAGACATATGCTCAGTGATGTTTTGTGTGATGAAATAAGGCATATGTTCAGTAATGTCTTGTGAGGAAATAAGATATATGCTTGGTGATGTCTTGTGAGTTAATAGACTGTATCACGATCAAACATTACTGCAGCTTTTGTGTGTCTGTTTATTATTTAAGTTTCCATTGTCATGTAAAGGCCAGTCTGCCTCCCAAAGTTTATGCTCTACTGTTTGTTAAGCACTGTCAGATTAATCAATGTGCTTATATAAGTTAATGATGTAAATTGTACTTTTAATTTTACACACATGGGCCTCTTATTGACAACTTCATGACATTTTGTTTTTAGTGATTTTTTTCTCCTCGTATGTACAGTAGGTATTTTAACCTCTTGTGTGCGGTGCCCATACAGTGACTAAATCCTGACTTAATCTTTTGAGTACATTGACTTAATCACTCTTGAGTACCATGACCTATTCCCTTTAATAAGATACCATTTTAAGCAGGTGGTTAAGTCATCATATTCAGGGGGTTAAGGACATTTTCTATCACAAACGTAAAGGCTTATATACGTACACACACACATTCCAAAAGTATCTTTAAGGGGGGGTCCGGTAAATATCAAAATGAACGCCACAACTCCTTATGTCTCGGTAGGGTTGTTAAAATCCCTTGTCCATTGTGTCATATTGTTTAACGCAAAATCCTCATCAACAGGAGTGAAATGTTTTCCTTTGACTTTTGAATATATATATATATTTTTTTAAGTTTTATCTCAGGCTCTATTGTATCTCCTTTTCATGACTTGCTTACATTATCCTTCCTCTGTCCTTAGTCTCTCCCTTCCCTTCTGATCACTTATGGAATTCTGTTTAATCTTTCCTGTATGTGGGACTTGATGCTAAGAACAGAATCCCCTCCCCTGCTTTCCTGCTGTGTTTAACCCCTTGTGTACGGGGTCCTCTCTCTGATGAATAAAACCTGGTAATATTGGCCAAATAAAATATCAAAAGTGGTGTGCCCGGAGTGAAGGGGTCAATGTGTTTTATGGTGTTGTATCATTTATGCTCTATTTTAGTGCCCTCTTTTAATATTTCATTTTGTTGCCATTTGTAACTTGTATATAACTCAGGTTTACTCATTCCTCGGTGGTTCATTCAGCTAATGTTATGGATTGGGTTCTAGAGCGGAGTTTGCTTAGGTTGATTCTTCCAGTATACAGTAATTCACATTTTCTGCCAATGTTCATGTATTAGAAATATCTCCAGACTGTAGGTTGTGATGAGGCAGTGACCTGTGGCAGACATCTTGGTAGTCATTGGTTCAGGCTGGAGGTGTTTCAGTTTGATGATGCATTCTTTTGTTATCAGGTTTTAATATAGTAGTAGCTGTTATAAGTGTGAATATTACTGACATCTGGCTTCTGTGCATTTATACTCTTTTCAGTGAGGAATGATGTTCATCCTTGTGTTTATTTAGTTATATTGTATTTACTGGTACAGTAATATCTCCATTAGCCGGAATCCCTCAAACCCGGAACTCTCCTATAGCCGGAATTGAAATTTTCTCGGAAGATCGTTCCCAAAGCCGTAATTTTCCGGAAATTTCTGGCGTTGGGAATGATCTTCCGAGGGGCACATTTTCCAGAAAGTTTAGAGAAAATTTTCCTTATGCCCAGAAAATTCCGAGGATGGGTGAGTTTTCTTCCGGGTTTGCGAGATGAAAATCAGGTGCACTTTCCAGAAATTCTGAGAAAATTTTCCCGGTTCCCCAAAAATTCCGGGGATGTGGGACGTTTTTCCAGATTTGAGAAATGATGAAATGGAAATTTCTGGAACTTCCGTGAATAAATTTCCTTTACCCAGAAAATTCTGGGGATGAGGGATTTTTTCTGGCTTTGAGAGAGTCGTCTCGTTACCCGGAAATCTCTCATTCCCGGAAGTGCTCAGCACCAATTGTTACAGCTAATGGAGATATCAATTGTATATGGTGTTCCAAGAGCCAGATGACTACCAGGGTGCAAGTTTTCTGTCAAAAGTAGATAGAACAAGTTTATTTTAACATTAAAGTCTCTTCCTGGGGGAGAGGCGAGGTTTGGGCTCAGGTTGTGCTTAGAAAATATAGATAAATTGTTATGTTTGATCCTGGTGTTTGTTAGTGATTAACACAGTAGTACAGGACTCTTGATTTCTTGTGCTGTACATAAATGGGGAAGAGTGACTTGTTGTAGCACTTATTGACTGAACCAACATTGCTTCATTATACTCTGTAAAAAAATCACTTCATGCTGTTGTGGGGGACAGTTTATATTTAGGCAACTGTTTTACTTTTTTTTAAATCTGTACAGTAAGTTGTTTGTTGAAGAATGTGGAATATAGTACAGATGGGGATATGTTGCCACTAATAGAATACTGATTTAAGAGATTACAATTGTTATGTAGTACTACACTACAATCTCCATGACTTTTATACAGTACTTGTTAGTCTTCCATTAGTAAGTTTTACATGTATGCATAATCGTAGAAATGTAATGAAAGGTGCCCGAGTATTTGAGTGTTTTTCAGGTGTGATAGGACTCGTGTGTACCTCTGCTGGGTAGTGTTTGAGGTGGTGCAGTGTGTGTTGAGGCATGACAACCACTTCCACTGTAAAATTAAAATGAGCATTGTAAAAAATTAACTTACAATCTATCACAACTATTTTTAATTGCAGAAATAATCTTATATGGGTATTTCTTAAAAATACTTTGTTCATTTCTGGTAAGTACATGTCATGATATATAGTAATATGCAGCTATGTAAATAACTCTTACATTGAGATTGTATACAATTTAACTATACTTTTTAAATACTGTACATAAGTATTATTTTTAGCTGGGAAGGTTATTGTTGATGGATGGAAAGTGGTGTCATGGTTACACGCATCTGCACCATCTTGGAAGTTTCTTGGTGATAATTAACTGTTTCTTAGGGATGAATCATTGAGTACGGTAGTGATAATTAATTATACTACAGATGTTCTTATCAAGTTTGGAAATTATTACAGACACTGAATTAGATGTGAATACCGTTACTGATATTCAGATCTCTCTTAGTCTGCAGTGAGGCTTCCTACACCACCACTCATGAGCTCAGGATGGGTTACATCAGTATAGTACAGTGTGCCATGTTACTAGAATAGGTATCTTATTCTGTTGTTTGGTATAACCATCAGAAGGTTAATTTCATCATGAATTTTTAGGATACATAAGTTAGAAAATTTAATGGAATTGCTGAACAGTATTTAATATCTTATACAGGTTCACTTAAATGAAAATGGTCCCATAGGCATGTCAGGCTGTTTGGGGCAGTACAATCACTCCTACACTTTCCCCCAACTGTAAAGTCGGGTATCCAGTCTCAGCTAGAAGATCAAAGGGTGATCTAGGGTGACCAGTAGCTCTAAGGACAGGAGGCAAGAACCGTGTTCACTCGCGTAGCTAGGGGGGGACGGCACTTTTGGGTCTGATCATCACCCATATCTGCAGCTACTGGAGACGTTAATCCTTCCCTTTGTATCGGCGGCAAGTTAATCCTTGTCGTGTCTGACCTAACACCTGACCCACATCATCACGGCCACGTCATGAGCTACACCCTTGCTATGAGGCCCCCCGCCACACACACAACCTGTAACCTGTTGAGGATTAAGGAAACAACTTCAAACAAGTACGCCAGTGAGCTCATGTGGTGTGGGTCAGGTGTTAGGTCAGATACGACGAGGATTAACTTGCCGCCGATACAAAGGGAAGGATTAACGTCTCCAGTAGCTGCAAAACCATGCAGTCTCGGGTCATATCAGTTCATGTACAGCCGACCAATCCACCAGTTACAAGCAATTCACTTCAGTTCTGCACAAGTCTCCATCGTGACAAGACGAGGGGAGGCTAGACGACTTTTAAGTTCTCTTGTGTTTTCGATCCAGTTATTTACTTCGTTGGAAGACATAATACTATAAGGTAAGAAATATTAAAGTATTGGTTAAAAAATATTGATGTGACTTTTGCTGCGGTACTGAGATTAAATATTAAGATTTTGTTTCACAGCATTGCGATTTTATACTAAGACACTATCCTCACTGGGGTACAGACAAAAGCCCCCCTGACAAAAGCCACCCAGACAAAAGCCCCCCAGACGAAAGCCACCCAGACAAAAGCCCCCCAGACGAAAGCCACCCAGACAAAAGCCCCCTACTTTGATCAGGGTGGCTTTTGTCTGACAACAGTAAGGGCTTTCAAAAGTTACGGACATAATTAAATAGTTGTGGGTAAAATATACTGTTCTTCTCTGTGGTTAATTATTGGTTAGGTTAGGTGAGTCACTGTGCAATATGTATTTTTTGTGGGGGCATGGGGGGGGGCAAACTCAAGGGCCGCCCCGGGCGGCACACACTCTAGCTACGCCACTGACCGTGTTCTCTCCGCCACCACACCCCATTGTACACAGAAGATAGTTTTGATCTTATACAAAACTTTGTTTGTTTTCTCTACTATAAAATATTTAAAGGCAGAGAATAAAGAGACTGATGGTGAGTGTCCTACTGAGCTTGTTCTAGCACATGTTGTGCTGCTTCGTACAGTGTAATACAAGGGGAAAATTCTTTGGTGAATGTTGTATAGACTTGAGGAACTGCAATCAACACCCACAAGAATTTACAGAATTTGTAATTGGCACAGGTTAGGTTAGGTCTAGTTAAATAAGGTAAGGTCAGGTTAGATTAGGTCAGGTCAGGTTAGATTAGATTAGGTAAGGCTAGATTAGCTTTGGTCAGGTTAGATTAGGTAAGGTTAGGTCAGGTTAGATTAGGTAAGGTTAGGTCAGGTTAGATTAGGTAAGGTTAGGTCAGGTTATTCCCTCACCTGATCTTGACTCTTCCGCTCACTCACTCCAATCGTTTATAATGTTGGAACTTTTTAGACAACAGTGACCAAGTGTGTGTGTGTGTGTGTGTGTTTGTTGTGTACAGTCATGGATAAGATGATGTAGGATTGTTGAATTTACATTTCTTATAGGAAATAACTACAATATCATTGTACAGTAGTGCTTTAGAAAACAAGATATTTTATTGGGGTAATTATATCGTATTGTCAATCTTTTATCCTAGCTTATGTTTGATTCAGTGGAGTTTTTATACATTTTTACTGATCTAACTTACCCTTCATATATATTTTTTTTACAGTATTATTATTCAAATTTATTACAACTGTTGTGAAAATTAGTCTTGAATTACAATTGGTGGGGAGGTCAGTGCAGTAGGGTGTTACAGTGAGATTTTTTTTTTAATCTCTACTGTTGTCTTGACCTCTCACCATGTTTTTACGTCATTTGTTCTTCTTACCTGTGTAGTGACATCATTTAGCTCTATGTATCGGTATTTATTATTATATTCTTACTCCCAAGTTCTCCCAACAAAGGTCAAGTTAACAGGTCAAAATCTAAACAAGTCAATAAAAATATGAACATTTATTAGCTTATTCCCACCACCATCACCTATGTACAATCAAAGACAAAAGTCGTGTCGCGGTTTTGTACAAACATTAAATATAACTCGACACATTATGAGAGCCCCCTACCACAAAGCAGAGCGGACCAAAAGTTTAGCCCTTCAGCATATGTTTTCACCAAATTTCACGACACGACTTTTGTCTTTCATTGTACATAACATAAAATAAATAACAATAATGATACGACAAGATGTTTGGAAGTGGCTGAGTAAGGACTGAAGGTACAACAAGATAACACAAAATCAATATCAAGCAATAACAAAACTCAATAGTCAAATGCCAACTCCCAAAATACCAGAGAGAGGGTATACTACTTAACTTAAGACAGCTGTGCCTAGACTGACTACCGACTACCAGCCGGTCACCAAACAGCTGTGCCTAGACTGACTACCGACTACCAGCCGGTCACCAGACAGCTGTGCCTAGACTGACTACCGACTACCAGCTGGTCACCAGACAGCTGTGCCTAGACTGACTACCAACTACCAGACGGTCACCTCTCTACCGCCAAATACCGACGTATCATATCCTGATTGGCCAAAACGTAAAATTTACATAAATTCCCCTACTGACATTAATTCCACTTATCTAACCTATATACAAACTTAATACAATCATACACAATACAATCAAACATAATACAGTCCAATACACAATGTAATAAATAGATTTAATACTTAAATGATGACTCAGTCAGTGTGGGCGAGTAATGAACGAAACTGCTCGAGCCAACCACACACCCTCCAAACCAACATATTTCATACCCAGAACAGAACTTATGGTGGACACTCGTAACAGTGTGTATATCAATGTGTGTGTGAAAGTGTTCATGAGTGATTGTGTGTGTTGGTATAAACCTTTGTGGATGCAGAGCCTGATGGACAGACAAATGGAGTAACTATTGGACTGACTTGAACTAATGCATCTTATCATGACCGACTGGCTCTTGAATACTCCTCATTTTCATTAATGATGGGAATATAAATTAAGTGCACTATATTCAAAAGTTTAGAGGAGTACATTGACTTTGCCAGTAAAAAATTCTCTCTCTCTCGTGAATATTGAGTGATTTTTTTATTTTGCATTTAACACAGAATAGATAAAATAGCACTTGTTATTTACAGCACTGTGAAACCATAAACTTTGGGGCCATAATTTTTTAAAACCTTTTTCAGCCAAACCAGGTAGACCATTATTACTATGCTTAAAGTATCCAGTTGTATTCATGAAACATGGATTATTGTGTGAGAATTTATAGTACTATAGTCAGTATTTTGTGTATATATACCATAGAAAGATACAGTAGTTTCATTGGTTTGTTTTATTTTGTTATCCTATTGACGTGTTCCAGAGTACACTTCCCATTACCTGCAAGGAACTCGGTGGCAGGAGTCCATTTGTTGGTTTATGGATCTGATAATGTACCATTTATTTTTATTTTCTTCGGGACAGTCTTCAGAGCATAATGGGGGTTGGATACAGTACTTAAGGTAGTGATAATCCATGTCAAAATTTTTATAGTGATTTTTTCAGGCATGACAACCATTATTTCAAGTGTTCGGTGAAAGTTTTATTGACATGAATCGTCTTTGGGTATCTATTTGACTTCATACTTTTACTAGGGCAAGTAATGGAAACACTGTCCTAGATAATTTACTAATGCTTCAGATGTACTACTAGGAACTATCTCCTTCCTAGGTAGTTAAGAGCTGAAGATGGTAGTTGTCACAGAACCCTTAATTATCCCTCATTTGCCAGAAGCTCACTATTCATGTGTGGTGGGCAGAGCATCGTACAGCAGCTGCCGTTGTCTCGCTGTCAGGGTTGTGATCTCCTCCACTCGGCTCCGGTGCCTGGCCCACTCTGCTCTGTAAGATGGTAACTGACTCATTATCATCAGCTTGAATTCATTTTAACAATATTATGGGAGGAGGATGATGAGGAATTATCACAGATGAAAGCTTCCTAAAACTTTTCTTTACTACCAGAAAAGGTTAATGCTTAAATGCTCCTGAAATATTGTGTGTGTATAGTACTTCCTGTTGCAATGATAATTACACTAGTTTCTTATGCACATGGAAGTTCTGTTGAGATATTGTGCAGATATTGGCAGGAGTATGAAGTAAAGAAATAACAGTTAAATAATTCAACAGAAAGGTATTTATACTCTATACATGATTGAAAGATGGGTCACACAGGACATAGCCACCTCAGTGAGGATCTACAGACTCACTTAGAAATTTCATGGAGTGTGTGTGTGAGCCACTGCTGCAAGTGCTGTCGCAGGTCAGCCTCCCGGGAATCAATCAGTGCCAGATGGCGGTCATGAATCCCTGCCAGGGCTGATGTGAGTGTGTCGCTGCCCTCAAACACTCGTGCTGTCCTCTCTTCATCCATGCCCTCACTGCCGCCTGCTCCATCATCAACCATCTGCCACACAGCAGTAACAGAGGGTTAAACTTGTTACACTCATCTAATGTATACCTTGGCGTGGTGTTTTATTTACCAGATACAATTTCTACTGTTAACCAAATATCCAAAGTTTTGTATGTTTCACTGCTTATATAGGATGATTCAGCAAAGAGTACATTAAATTGGAGGATGAAATCCTTGGATAATTCTAAACCACAATGTCTCTATGGTAAAATGTCAGCTTCTGCATAGTTTCCATGTTACAATATATTTAAGATGTATTAATTAGAGTGAATTTGATGTGAAACTCCCGTAGATTTTTGCAATAATTTATTCACAGACGTCTTATGTACAGCAGTACAGCGTGAGACAGATGGCTGACACGTGTGCAGTGAGACAGGGACCGTGTACGACCGAATGAGATAGAGGCAGTTACAGGGGGAGGGAGTTTCACATCAAATTTACATCTTAAATGTATTGTAACATGGAAACTATGTAGAAACTGACATTTTACCATAGAGACATTGTGGTTTAGAATTATCCAAGGATTTCATCCTCCAATTTAATGTACTCTTTGCTGAATCATCCTGTATACTGTATAGTATAGAGTAGTGATAATGTATGATATTCTCCAGTTATTGGGATCACAGTATACACAGATGATGGATTTAGAAGGTAATAGTGGTAAATGGAGAGACAAGAACTATGGAAGTTCAGTAAAGTATATGAAGATTAATGATTTTCTTTAAAAGTATGAAAAAATGTGTTATAATGGGAAAACAAGAGTGGCAGTGCTGTGTGTACAGATGAGGAGTATTGGATGAGAGAAAGATTAGTTGAGTGAGGAGGTTTAGTAGCTGAAGACAGAACCTATAAAATTATGTCCAGTGTCATGTTGTGGAGCACTGAAGAAACTTGCATCATATATATATATATATATATATATATATATATATATATATATATATATATATATATATATATATATATATATATATATATATATATATATATATATATATATATATATATATATATATATATATATATATATATATATATATATATATATATATATATATATATATATATATATATATATATATATATATATATATATATATATATATATACAGTATATATATATATATATATATATATATATATATATATATATATATATATATATATATATATATATATACACAGTATATATATATATATATATATATATATATATATATATATATATATATATATATATATATATATATATATATATATATATATATATATATATATATATATATATATATATATATATATATATATATATATATATATATATATATACACACAGGTATATATAGTGATCCTAAGGGAGGAAAACCCAAGTCTGCATTGTGAGAGAACAATGTCTATTATCTGTCCTGATCTTGAGAAACAATTCATATCTGAAATGATAGAATGATTAGAGGGAAGTGAATGGACAAACTTCCTGTAACCTTTAGTTTACAGCACAATGGAATGATATTTGGAGGAAAGGTCAGAAAGAAAGCCACTTCAACTCCTTAAATATCGACTGTATAAGAAATGGTACATTACCTACACACAAGCACCTACCTAAGATAGCAGTGATAACAGAAGAACTTCTGGAATAACCACAAACAGTACTGTAGTTCTTTAATTATATCTAATTTGGTACCTTGGCTGTTAGCTCCCGGAGGCGACAGTAGAAGGTGTAGGCGAGGCGTCGTCCCTCCTGCAGCTCCATAGCCGCCGCCTCCAGGAAGTTGCCCACAAGGGTTCCTAACTCCTCCCTGGCACGATCTACCACATCCTGTAAGGTGTTCAATTTGTCTCTTGGACCAAACTGCTGACTATAATACTTGCATAAATCAGGAAGAACAAAAATGAACTGAAGTGGAAAACAAAAATATTGGGCTTTTATTATTTATTACATGGTACAAGAAAACATTCATGCATATTTACAAATACTGTACATTATTTACATGTAATGGTTCCAATTTAATATTTTGGCAGGAAATCAGAACTACAGTGACTGTAACAAGCATCTCCATGATTTAAATGTGTTCCCTGACCTTGACCTGGTCAGCAAGTGTGACCTCAGCAGTGAGGAGATCCTGGGAGGCGTCATCCAGCAGGGCATCAAACTGCTCTCTCAGTGCCACGGCCTTGGCCACTCTGGCTTCGTGTGCCTCCTGCAGGTATCACTTCTTATATCATAAATGACAATACTGTACTTGGTAATACAGTACTGTATATAATACAAGAAGGCTGACAAGCGAATCAACAGCAACATTTTTCTTCAAGAGAAAATATAGCTACTGGTCCCTGGCACTTGATGTACTAGAGGTTTTCGATAATGTCGGTGTTCAAAGAAATTTTTTCATACTATATACAGTATGAGAGTTTAAATATGGAGAGACCAGTCAAGAAATCTAGACATACATGCACACACACAAGACATTTTATTACTTAAATATTTTGTCAACTATACTATACTGCTGTATAGAGTACAATGACCTACTATACAGTACGTGGGGATCTGGATGTCGGTAAATTAATTCATTACTGTACAGTCTAACCAATTACCTTAAAACATAGATTCTTATTCCTTCCTCCCAACACTACGTCATTAATCCAGCCCATGGACCAGGAGTTGATCTGCAATGCGAAAGCTGCGTACTCTGCAAAGAAGTTCAAGCTCCTGAACGACTCTACCAACACCAAGGATGAGTTGCGTAAGCTGGATGACACCGACAGCGAGAGTAAAAGCGACGAGGACAAGGAACAAGAGGTGGTGACTCAAGAAAATCTCGTCAAACAATTTTGGAAGAAGTTTAACGTCAAACAAGCTGTAGACTTCTTGGTGGAGGCATGGGATTAGCTGTCTATTGCTACGATTCGTCACGCATGGAGACATGTGTTGCATGGCATACCAGCTGAGAGGAGGAGTGAACCTGTGACTGGTGAGGTTCAGACTGTTGCAGTAGCAGTGGACCTTGCCAGAGAAGCTGCGCTCAATATTACAGCTGAAGGCTTCTCCGAGACCACCAACGAAGACATCCTGGAGGTGATCAGAGATCCTGAAGTGACTGCCGACGAGATGTTGGAAGAAGATCACGTCAGTGAAGAGGAGGAAGAAGGTGCGTCATTCTCCGAAGAACACAGTTTAAGTCATAGTGATATTAAGGGTGCCATGGAGTGTGCAGAGAAAATGAAGTCCTTCCTTTCCCGCGACAATGACGATGACTGCTATGAAGTCTTCCATACCCGGCTGGTGCAGGCTATGGAGCCGTACATCACGGTGTATCAAGACAACATTAACACTAGCCGTCAAAAAAGCATAACTGAGTTCTTCGCCCGCAACCCACCACAGCCAGCCCAAGCCAGTGATAGTGACAGAGGTAGAGACAGTGAAGATGACTTTGAGGGATTTGTCAGGGAGGCCCTGACAAGTGTGGATGACAGTGATGGTGACTCACCTGAGGGCCAGTAGCCTGCCCTCTGCCTCGGAACCAGCCTCCATCCCTGTATGCCGACCCATATCTTCTACTAACGTAAGTGTTCCACCTAACTTTTAGTTTTCCAAACCTAACCTTTATTTTTCCTAACTTAACCTTTATTTTTCCTACCCTAACCTCTTCTATATTACTTGTTTTTTCATACCATCATAAAGTTAAGATAAAATTTTTACTACAACATAGTTGTGTGTCGTCAAAAAGTGGAGTTTGGGGGTCGGGCCAGTTTCTATTGGAATTAATCCCATATGTTCTGTTGTTCACTTAGCGCGGTTTTCACTTAACACGGTACCCTGTGGGTTCTATTGACCGCGTTAAGCGGGGTACTACTGTAGTTGGTGTATGGAGTAAATAACAAACCTGTGAAGCAAACAGGCTGTATATGAATCCCAAGCCAGTTAATTTTTTTTGTACATATGAATTGGCAAAAATGGCAACATTATTGTCTGATCTACTTACCCAAGTGTGTCATTATCAAATGAAGAAAATATTCAAAGCCAAATGGTCTGAACTGTTGGAGATTATATTATGGTATAGGGAAAGAGTCTTATGGCTTATATTAGGCAAGACCCAGACAAAAGTAAATACTGTAGGTAAAAAACCACTAATCAGTAGTAATGACAGAAGATTTTACTTTTATCCTTTTCGCCACTGATCAGCTCATTAGCCACTTGGGCTATCGGTCACGTCTCTGATTACTTTTCCTTTTCATTTATCTTCTTCACCAAAAGATCGGTTCGTTAGCCGCCCTGGCGATCGGTCACGTCTCTGTCACGCACTGTTGGCAAATACTGGGCATACACCGGCTCCTGAATGTACCTGAACCCGCTCCAGTGTTGGTCAAGTCTTGTCTTGAAAGAGCTCGCACTCGGTGCCGTCACAACATTCTCTGGTAGATTGTGCCAAGAGTTTACAACCCTCACTCCGAAAAAGTTTGCCCTCACGGTTTTCTGGACTTGGGGCTTCTTCAATCTTGAGCTGTGACCCCTTGTGGGGCGAGCATCCTCCAGCTCCAAGTAAGGACACTAGACTGAGTAGTGCCCCCTGAGATGCTTATACACCTCAACTAGGTCACCCCTTGCCCGTCTGTAATAGTAGTCATCGTTAAAGCAGAAGTGGAAGTAACAGAAGAGACCGAAGTAGTACTGCTGGAGTTTTGGTACACCACCCACCTGGTCATCTCCAAGACTTGCTTCCTCAGCAGCCCTCAGCTCCTGCCCAGCTGCCACCACGGTCTCTACCTCCCCCTCCACCCTCCGCACCACCCTGTAGGAAATACGGAAACCTATAGCTTCCATGCACTACAGGTTGGAGCCTACAGCCTTTCTGTACATCAAATGCTGGAGCCTAAAGCTTTCCTGTGCATCACAAGCTGGAACATAAAATTAAATAAATAACTCACCCACGAGCATATGTGTCAGCGTCATTCTTTGCCACATCAAGAGCTTCCTGCAGAAGTTCTAATTCTGTCTGCCGTTGAACCTCATGATCCAGACCTGCGTTGAACACCCGCAGGCACACTGCATTGAATTGGTCCCGGTACCTGTGGGATTATGACAAGACTGTACAGTACGGTATATATTTGAAAAGGATTGTTGGGGACACACAAACATTACACAAGAATGGACAGACAAGGACTGCACTAGGAGTCTATGTCAGTTGTGGTGACATGCTGACCTAATCTGGAGACTCACTTGGTCATGAGGGTGTGGGCACCGGGCAGCTGGAGGAGGACGCCCATGTCCTTATCTCCGCGGAACATCCTGGAGAAGAGGGAGCCATCGTTTAAGGCAAGCACCCCAGCCCTTCTGTGCTCCTCCTGTGACGCACGTGTGAGTCTCTCTTGCTCCTCTTGCTGCTGTGCCTTCTCCTCCTGTGCCTCAACTACTGCCACCACTGACCTGGATGGAATATATACACTATAAGAGTGGTCTAACAATGGATGTTGAGATTCCAGCTTGAGAAGTGCAAGACCATGAAGGTACACAGCAGGTACAGAGACACAGTATACCATCTACAGTAGAATAGCCAGACCCAAAGGGAATGAATTGCAGAGATTTTAATTGGATATAGTTCACCGAGAAAGGAACCTTGGAATGGTTGCAAATGAATGTCTTCGGTTTTGAGTAGCATAAGCTTGACTAAGTGAACAAGGCAATCCAGACCCGGGGGCTCTTCCGGCTTTGAGTAGTATAAGCTTGACTAAGTGAACAAGGCAATTTGTTCCAGTAAATGGACATTAAAATTTTGAGATAGCTGTGTAGGGCAATGGCTAGGCCCAACCAGAAATACGCTCAGTCAGTCTAGTCCCCGTGTAGAAAGAAAGATGTTGTCACTATTGAAATGTCCACAGGAGAGCAACGAAGCTGGTTCTTGTAATAAAGGAGCTGAGCTAACCCAAGAGGATGAAGAAATTAGATCTACCAACACTGGTGTACCGCTGCCTTCAGAGATGTGATAGAAGTGTGTATAAGATCATGAACAGGAAATATAACAAAAACGGGCAGATCCAGGAATATCAAAAGGGGGGTCCAAGAAGATGCGGGTGGGGTAACATGGCGAGCAAAGCGACCCCACTCAGCTGGGGGTTTGTATGGGAGGGGGTGAAGCTGTAAGCCTCCCCCTGGATTTTTTTTTTTTTAAATCTGATCAATATCATGAGCATTTTGAAGCCATGTGCACTTGATATTAAGAGATAATTTGGGGTCAATAGTAATGACTTTTTACTATACAAAAATGCCATGATTACAATACTACATTAAAGAAAACGTATTCGAATTTCTGATGAGAAAGGGGATCCGGAACCCCAGAACCCGCTCTCCACCCCCAGGATTCACCCTTGCAAAGAGATATCCATTAGCCTGCCAGAGAGACTACAAGAGGAAATGTGAAGTTATACTTTATAGGAAAGATGACAACCACAGATGAGACAGAAACAGAGATGGCCAACCCTGGTATTTTGCGAAATATCTACCACTACGAAATCGGCTACAACACAACCTTTCACCGTAGCTGGGCAAAATAAGCCACTACAAATATCTACCGATGTGTAGTTTCAATAACGATATTTTTCAATGTCTTGACCTGAGAATATCATGGAGTACTGAACTATCAGTATAGGGATAATATGCCCCTATGTGCGGTTTGTACATATATGCAGCAGTGTGGCTTCTATTGGTGTGAGAAGGGGATAGTCCTTTGTTTGGCCAACGTAAAATTCAAGTGACAATTAGCAATGGCCTTTTTATTCTAACCTACATATACTTATAATCAATCGGAAATAATTAAAATAACCTATCACCACTTGTAATCCGATATTTTGAACAAAGAGTTGGTGGAAATTCTACAATCTGGGTAGTTATTTCGCAGGCGTTCAGCTGGTTTGCTTACATGCTCAGAGGTGATGTTTTTTTGGTTCCGCACGAACACCGTAATAGTCTGTCTCCTATAGTGACACGTAGTCAGCGTCCTCGTGTCCAGTCTTTTGAGAGAAGATTTGGCATTTAGGCAGACCAAGATGTGTGTTTTGGCCACGAGAATCTCCACAAGACCACTTCGAGTCACAATCAAAATACAGGGGTGGCGTAGTCCTGCGTCCAGAAAATACGTAAAACGGTAACAGCCATCATGGAAGTTGATTAGGAGTTCTACAATACTGGGAATTGCAGGTTTTTGTTAATAGGTGTGCAGGATACGTCCACAGGCGTACGCAGGTTTGTGTAGGTTCGGTACATAGTTAGTGTGTTGGTTTGTGTAGATTACGTACACAGGTGTATGTAGGTTGTGTATACTCGTGTGCCGGTTGTGTACATTGGTGTGTACATGGTGACGTGAAGTGAAATTTATAGTGAAAAAGAAATAAGCAATAAAATGGTGAGGTCTGGCAGATCAGCGGCTGGCGTTACTGCCACATGGGCATGAGCACTTGGTTGGCAGGGCCGGAGCGCGATGCTGGCCGCCAGGGGAACATGGTCCTGCGGGATTTTTTAATTCGAGTTGTTGCTTCTTCAAGATACGTTTGAGCAACATGGAGCGTCGCTCCAGTGCGACCATCGTTCTTTTATCATAGTGCCGAATTTGACGCTTTCTCTTTTCCTGGCGATTGACCTTCGCTTCACTCTTCCGGCGCAGCTGCTCCATGCGGCGTCGGGAGCGTTCAAGGTTAACTTTAGCGCGCTGGCGCTTAAGCTGTTCTTGACCTTCGTGATATTTCAGGAGTTGTTTGAGTTTAAGTCCCTTGGGGGGAGACTTCACGCCCTCGGTTACAATCATTTTCGCCACGGGGTTGTAGGGTTTGCAACCTAACTCAGGCTGCTGGCCCGATACAGGCTGCTTGGGACACCCAGACTGCTGACCCGACCCAGGCTGCTGACCCGACCCAGACTGCTGACCCGACTCAGACTGCTGGCCTGACCCAGACTTCTGACCCGACTCAGACTTCTGGCCCGACCAGACTGCTGGCCCGAGGCTGCTGGCCCGACCCTGCTGGCCGAGGCTGCTGGCCCGACCCAGGCTGCTGGCCCGACCCAGGCTGCTGGCCCGACCCAGGCTGCTGGCCCGACCCAGGCTGCTGACCCGACCCAGGCTGCTGACCCGACCCAAACTGCTGGCCCGACCCAAACTGTTGACTCGACACAGGCAGTGGGGAGTTCGTCACACCTTCCTGAATAACCTGTGTCCCGGGGTTGGAGAGCTGGGGGCCTAACACAGGCGCGGGGTCATTGTCGAGCGGTAGCTCAACATTGACGCCCTCCACTATAGGTTCGCCCCAGTACCCCACCTGCCCCGTCACCGCCACCAGCAACACCAGAGCTGCCACACCAACTTTGAACATTTCTACGAAAGTTAAAATTTTGCTTTTAAATTTATTGATATAAAAAATAAATTTTGTGTGGATGACTCTGGTTCATAGCAGTTATATATGGAAATAAGAATGAAATAAAGAAGATTGACTTTAAGGAAAAACTAACGCACAAGGGAGTGAGCGAAGCTGACTGATACTGTAGTTGTGTGAGAGCAAGGAGGGCGGCCAGTGGCTTTCTTAGTCCCCATAATTACTAACTGAGGAGTAATAATAATAATATTCACTCAGTAAAATCATTATACAGGTTTACATTTGTTTGACTTACTATACTGTACAGTACATACAGCAGAGCGAGTCGACCATGCAGGCATACAGATCAGCTTGTGTATAGACAATACTGCACTGTGCATAACGATGCTTTACTGTGCACAATACTATTTACTGTGCACAATACTGGTTCATTGTGCACATATATTGCACCTTAACAAACAACTTCGTAATATTTGAATTTTGTATACTGGAGTTGGACGTGGGCGTACTTGTACTGTTGGGCGGCGTGGGCGTGGTCTTGGGGCGTGAGGCGGCGGTGGTCGAGGTAGGCCAAGTCGGGCAGATGAGCGAGGACGTAGTCAGGGTAGCGGTGGTCGCACAGCGGGTTGTTCGCCAGGTTAAGGCTCGCCAGGCACTTGACCTGTCGCAGCGTCCGTACCTGTGTACAACAATAAGTTAACAGGTTCAAGACTTTTTTCCCTTACAAATAATATATCTTTAGTTGCGCCCTACCGTAAAGTTATCACGAGCATCTGAAAGACTAGCCATTCCTACCACACATACAGTATATCTGGTTAGTAAAGTGTATATGTTTTTCGGATTTTTGAATAATTTGTGCCATAATTCATAAGAAATGAGAATTTGTGCCTCTAACGAATCTATAAGGTGTGTAAATACGATAAGACAAGTGGGTTAGGTTAGGTAGAAGTCCTCAATACGGTGACAAGAGGTAATTGGGTTAAATTATGACCACAGAAAATACCCAGAAGGATGAATGTGAATAACTGGAGATCTAACAAGGTCACAACAGCTTAGGGACGCCAGTTACTGTGGGTGGGAACCAACTGGCCACAGGCATAAGCAAACGGTTTCCCTGACCTTGTGAACATTCAAGTGTTTTACTCAGCTCTCCGTCACAAACAGTGATTATGACGAAGACACCACAAACGCCGCTATACTAATGACCAAGTTTTCAACACGAGGAACTATAGTAGAAGACATCACAAACAACTACATGCATCTACTGTCTCAAAAGATGGACAGATTTATAATTCAGTCCAGCCAACACAGTGGGAGGTGGCAGAACTGTGGTAAGTCGTCATGCACAAGTTCTCTGGTAAGATACTAACGTCATCTATGTCGTGGATTTTGTTGTTGGCGAGGGTGAGGACTTGCAGGTGAGAGAGGGGCTGGAGGGCGCCTCGCTCCAGTCGCCGCAGCAGGTTGTTGTGTAGGGCCAACACCTCCAAGTTCCTCAGTGACTTCAAGCTGCTGATGCGGCTGATCTGCGTAAGTAAACCTCGATGGTATCATAAAGAGCTATACACACAACGATAAAATAATGCATGTTATAATGTAGGTCAATCCAAGATAAAGGGAAGGTCACGCGAGGTCAGTAACTCACCTGGTTGAAGGAGAGGTCAAGCCAGGTCAACTTGGAGAGTCGCTCTAGTCCCCGGGTGTCGGTGAGGCTGTTGTTACTCAGCACCAGTCGAGTTATATTCGTCAACATCCACAAGAAATCCAGACTGCCCAGACCTGTAACCGGATACCCAACACGATACTATATAACTTTGATCAGTGATTCCCAAACTAATAGTGAATTACCTCATTGGGTTAATTTGACCTATTTATCAGGAAAGAACAGAGTGCACAGGGTACCCAACTATCGTGAATTAGGTGCTGGAACTTTTCACTGTTTTTTTTATTATATATTTATATGAGTCCAGTTTTCTCGCTTCCTTCAACAGGCAACAAAGAGCCTGAACTGACTGTGTGTATCTCTAATCACGTCACTGACAGTATCCGCCACCATGCCGCCCTGATTGGCTAACTGGCTGCAGCAAAACAACCCCATCCGTCCCACTCATTATTAAGGTGTTTGTTTTGTTTTGAAGTGGAACCAGAGCTAAGTAAACAATAAAACTTGTTATTAAACTATAACATACACTTCCATCAATGTTATGTATGACCTTAGTTAATGGCTCAGGTAGTTCGTTTAGCATCAGGTGAGGCAAACAGGTGACAATGGGTTAATGATGTAATTAAGTTTGGGAATTACTGGATTACATAATGGATTACTTGAGGATTTCCCCCTTCCTCCCAGACGCTGACAGGGAACAAACCAAGAACACGGACTATAAGGACAAATAACAAGGACATTACATCAACCATTGAGGGGGTAATCTATTGTTTCTGAGTCACACAGGAAGTGATTTCTCTCTCTCTCTCTCTCTCTGTCTCTCTCTCTGTCTCTCTCTCTCTCTCTCTCTCTCTCTCTAGGTGACCATGAGACAAGTGATAAGTCATATATGTTCACTATGATTCAGTCCTCGGTGAGATAATTGGACGCACCCTCCCCCCTCCCATCACCACCGCGACACAGTTTGTTGTTGTTTCGTCATTCTGAAGGGTCATTATCTAGAGCTTATGACGTCATTATCTAGAGCTTATGACGTCATTATCTAGAGCTTATGACGTCATTATCTAGAGCTTATGACGTCATTATCTCGAGCTTATGACACCATTATCTCGAGCTTATGACACCATTATCTCGAGCTTGCCATATTAATAAACTCACTAATAAAACTCTCACTCAAAAAAATCAGACTACGGTAAGAAAGATAAACCTTACTAAAACAACCATGACCGTAATTCTCAAAAGTTCGTAAGTTTATTTATTTTTTCTCGGGTGTAAGTGATGACAGCAGTAAATTGATCACGTGAAGATAAGGCACCCCAGTTTATTTCACCTGAAGTTTAGCCACCCACTCTATCCTGGATTAATCTAACTTAACCTAACCAAATGTAACCTAACCTAACTGTCATACTAGTTGCGAGAAAGGGGAGAAAGACAAGAATATGTGTGAGAGAGATAAGGCCAGAGTACAGTACATGATAACGCTGTGGCCTTGGCGCGCTCAGTCGTGGCCACCCGTCAGAGGAGGAACCATGGTAAAGAGTAAGTGCAGAAACTCCCCCACGTATTACCTGAAGATTATTACCACTTGCTGATTAACCACTCCATCCTAATGTTTACTTTGGGTAAGGTTTAGGGTGGTTAATCTTCAGGTGACTTAGAAAGAGTAGTGCAGTTTAGTAAAAGTACACTATATCTGGGTTTACAATCTTAATCCGTGAGTGCGACCACTTAACCCCTTGAGTACAATATTTAATCCCTGATGTTTACGATAGCTTATCCCTATGAATACGAGGGCTAATCCCTTGAGTACAATAATACTGTACTCAAGGGTTTAATACACTGTTGTGTTACACTAATTGGGTCAGATAAAGTTGGATTCCGTCAAGATTAGATACACCAAACGCTTAACACTCACTGTACTTTTACTTTTATCCTCGTCACCACTGATCGGCTCGTTAGCCTCTTAGGCGATCGGTCACGTCTCTGTCACGCACTGTTGGCAAGTACTGGGCATGCACCGGCTCCTGAATGTACCTGAACCTGCTCCAGTGTTGGTCAAGTCTTGTCTTGAAAGAGCTCACACTCGGTGCCGTCACAACACTCTCTGGTAGCGTTAGGGTGTTTAATCTCCAGGTGAAGTAAGAGGGGGTGTCTAATCTTCAAGTGAACTTAGTTTTATGTTTTCATATCAGAGCTGAGGCAACACCCAGAATCACAATTTAACTGTAGAAATAAAATCCCAAAGCATTTATTTATTTGTTTATTTATTTCACCATTTTTCACGTGACTATTGCTGTTCAGATATAAATTATTATTATTACTAAGACTACTATTAGTCCATACTGTATCGAAAGATATTCAAATACACAGACAGACACCAACCTTTGAACTGTAAGGATAGAGAGGTGACGTGACTGGCGGTGTTGGTGGCGTTAGCGTGCGTCAGTGCTGGCAGTTGTGGTTCCTGCTCCTCCAGCGCCTCCTTCAGTGTCTGCAGCGTCAAGGGATTGATCTCGCCCCACTCCCGCCCCCTGCTAACACCCACCTCCTCCTCCCCGTCCTCTCCTGTCGATCGTTTTGATGTGTGTAGCTGTGGATTTTTTTATAGTAGTAATCCAAGACATATATATATATATATATATATATATATATATATATATATATATATATATATATATATATATATATATATATATATATATATATATATATATATATATATATATATATATATATATATAAGAACATAAGGAGTCTGCAATAGGCCGGTTGGCCTGTGCATGGCAGCTCCTGTCGAGAGTTACGACCACTCTCTATCATCCATGAATCTATCCAGCCTCCTTTTAAAACTTTCCAGAGTTCCAGCACTTACTACAAGTTGCTAAGCTTGTTCCACTCGTCCACCACCCTATTTGTGAACCAGTTCCTTCCTATCTCCCTCCTAAACATAAATTTATCCAACTTAAATCCGTTGCTCCGAGTCCTATCCTGCTCGGATATTATAAGAACTTTATCTATATCGCCTTTATTGATTCCTTTCACCCACTTAAATACTTCTATCATATCTCCCTGCACTCCCATAATTAGTTTTTCTCTTCCTTCCGCAATTTCTACCCATACAGACTTGGTTCCAATTTCACCCTTTATTGAATTATCAATACAACATTTAAACGAAACAACTATATAATTTCTCTTATAAAACACCACTGTACTATATTATTGGTTATTAATTAAGTTTATTAGTCACTGTGCGAAAGAAGTGAAGGTAATGCTAATGAAATATAACCATCTCTCTCTCTGTCTCTCTTGATTAAGTTACCACAGTGCAATGTTCGTCACGCCCCCAGATATGTTACAGATGTATTGATGACGTGTTGATAATAGTAATTGACTCAGTGATTAATGATATAGAAATTTTAAATATGATTTGATTAAATGCCCTTATATATAATTTCATATGCGTAGGTTAGGTAAGCGGTTGGGTGTTTAAACATGTGAAATAATTTAGGATAAGTAATCTTGAGGTGAACCAAATAATGAAAACAATTTTAATTATAGTAACCGCAGGAATAATGATAATAATAAGATTAATATTGCTGTTAGTTTGTGTGCACACTCATCAAGCATAATGCGGTGTTGCCTTCTCATAGTGTTAAAATTTCCTGTTGTTTGTAGGTAGTAGGTAGTAGGCAGCTACCAAACAGGGAGGTACTACCGCCTGGGAAGATATTGGAAGCATAATGTGTTGTCTAATGGTGGACCCTGCTGCCATGTGACCAAGTCCCAGGTTGATGATCTGACTTTCTGCCTCACTTACACACAATTGCAGGGTCTCAATTGTTTCTCTTACTATTAACAACACAACATACATATTGTTTCTCACTTTAGATCTTGTTTTAATTTTTGCATTTCCTTATGGTTCTTTATTATTATTATTATTATTATTATTATTATTATTACATTTTTGCCCCCCGGGTCCCGATGTGAGTCAGTGACCTGTGCCCGGGTGGGCTAATGTCCGTAAAAAAAAAACCCACAAAAACAGTATAATGAAGCACTCGGTAAGTGCAAGTTGCGTTCATTTACACTCAGTAAGCCTAAGATGTCATTATGACCAATCAATACACTTTTGATGTGTTCAGGGCCATTAAGTGACCATAACACGGTCACTCAGTGAACTTAATAGACCATTTGCGGCCTTAAACGAGCTAAATATGCGTTGACGGTTACTCAGTGAGTCTACAATAGTGTGTTGACTCATTAAGTGTTAAGTGTTCACAGCCAATCATGTTCTTGAATTGTACTCGACTTCTCAGTGAACTAATACAGTGTTCGAGGGTACTCAAAAAGTGTGATAATGGGTTTGTGGCCACTTAGCGACGTTAATACAGTGTACGAGGCATTCATTAGGCATAATGAAGGGGTCTTGGGCTCTCAGTGAGTTAGATGCGTCCCTGACCACTCAGTGAGGTAAAAACTGTAGGTACTGTACAGCCACTCAGGTATGTACGTTTATGTGAGTGCTTGGTTGTTTTTACCTGCTATTACAGTTGTGATTAGTAATACCATTATCTTGTACTGTACCTTATTGCCTGGAGATAAATATATTGTGTTAGGTAGAGTTTAATTATATTTTCAATGTCTACCACGAGACTGCCCTCTTTGATATTGATTCTTCTTACACAAACGTATGTCGATATGAGCGTAAGAGTGTGAAGCCTTTGTTCAAGATAAGTACCAAGGAAGTACACTTGAAGTACTTAAAGTCAGTCAGCCGCACACAGCCGCCAGACGCCTTTACTGTCAACATTCATAACAGTCTAGCGTCTTGGTGACGGGAATTAAATAGTCTCTGCTAACATGTGTAACTTGTTGCAGTAAAGAAACAAAAACAACACTTGTTATATGGTAACTAAAGACGTTCCCAGCTGATATATTAATCTTTTGAACAAAATGCCATATGCCATCACACCTTGGCGTCATATTTTAGATATGCTTCTGTTGAAAATCAGAAATTTCAGAAATTTCTGACCTAGAATTTCAGTGTTGTATATATTTACATGTGTATATAATTCAAAACTATATAGTTATGCTTAAAATTAGAAAATAAATAAATAAAATTAAAGTTAAGAGGTGGCAGCCTCGCCATGTTACCGTCGAGCGGAGAGACGTGACAGTGGCCATCATGCCGCTGGACTCCTTACACAAACTCATAATATTCTGGACTTGTTTACCACCTTCTTCCTTATCCTTATCTGCCTCTGAGTCGTCCTCACTGATAGATCTGCCCCTATTGCTGTTACCATCATCAGATTTTCGTCTCCAATTGATACTCATCTTGCACGATTTCACGTGGTTTAAGGCTCAGAATCTACAATAAATTCAACAAACTTCTCAGTTTATGGACAAAGTTTGCACTTGGCCATATGTATCTTTCAATTAACTTCTTTCATTTAATTTGTTTGAAGATTATGCGTAGTGGTAGACTGTGTTCACTTTAACGCTGTATCAGACAGCCTAATGTTTTGGCGTCGTTGTTACCATGGTTACCGAGGTATGGCTGCATTCATATTTGTTTCTTTCATAAGAATTTTAGATATTAATTCAATTTTTTTTAAGTATATCTATAAATAAAACAATATTTTTTTTGCCACGCCGCGTCTAATTATTCCCGTCGCTAATTTTCACATATATTCAGAATAGATCTAATCCTGGGGAGTCGGTTTCTGATCTTAATAGATCAAGGTTGACATCTCCTGTAATGTAGCAAAGTTTCCTCTCTCAACTTATGATAGAGATAAACTCCGAAAATTTATCAAGAAAATTCCTTACATTATTGTGGGGTCTTCTGTAGATTACTCCTACTAGAATATTTCGTGTGTCGTTACGTAATTCAGTGAAAACACTCTCCATGTACTCCTCCTGGACCTTTAAATCATCTCTTACAGAAGTGTTATACTTGATATCAACATATAGGGCGACACCACCACTGTGTCGTGACGTGTTGACGCAGTGTCTATCATAATTAGGAATGTTATACAAATGGTCAATATCGTTAGTGAGTTTGGTCTCGCAGAACCCAAGTACATCAAATTTGTGGGCAATAGAAGATAATTTATACACTGATCTAAAAAGGTATCTAAGTGAAGGGGAATACTGCTGATGTTATGGCTAATGAAGGAGAAGGCATGGGGTAGTAGGAGACTAGAACTAAACTCTGGAGAATCAGGAAAGTAATATGTACAATTGGGGTTGGTGTAACCCAGTGAGTTTTGTAGAAAGGCATCAGGATATGAGGGAGTATTGTGTCGACACCATGGTTGAAGGGGGTGTAACACACACGGTCCAGTACATATTGGTACTGATTAAGGAACAGTAAAAACTCAAGGTCACTGTGGTGTGAAAAGGGAAGATCTAAGAAAGTTATAATAGTGGGGGACGTACTCACAAGTGCTACAACTAACTAGTACTGTTGAGGATGATTTCCAGAATGAGTGGGAGGTGCGCCTGTCACTTGGTCATGAGGGGTACTGGTTTCCACTGCAGAGAGTGGACGTAATGATAAATGATTCACCTCCAAGTCGCCCCATATAAATACTGACTGGTGACAGGTGAAATACCCGGCATATCCGTCTCTCCGTCTCCCAAACACCAATCTCTCCCCAACACCTGATCCTGATACCTGGAGTGTTCCTACCCTAGACCACTCAATTTACACGTTTCTGTTAATTCATCAATGTTGAGTGTTTGCATTTATTAAGGCTAAGTGTTTTATGGAAATGCTTATAATCATCATATCTATGTTAGGGCATGACCTGTATGATACTGTCACCACCTGGGAATTACTGTACCTGCAATATTATAATTTTTTACATTAGGTATTTAATTTTTCTTTTATGTACATTTCAAGTATTTCTTTTTAACTTTTTGCTAACCTTAGTACTTCTTCATTTGTTTTACTGTCAATACAAGTACAACATTACTAGCAGACTTGACTCCTTTGGGTTATAATGTTATTGCACACAGGTCAAGGTGACAGTATATACTTAGCCCAGATCAGGTACACCTTACTGTATATACAGGTATTAAACATATCAGTTTATGGGCTTTATTTAAAGTTTTAATTACTCGATAGCTGCTGCATTTACTTCAGTATGGAATCATTGTTATTTATTGTTCAGAATGTAGTGAGATATATCTATATGTATCTTACTGTCACATTACTGAACATTTTTAATCTAGTAAAATCCATAAGTGACAACTGCAGTTCATGTCGAGGCATTTGTGTTAAATACAACATAATTTAACCACATAAGAAAATATTGATTATAAACTATGAACATATTTAGATTTAGATGATTATTTAATTTAATAAGATAATATATATATATAACAAGGATTAATATCAAGTGTTTTGTATTATAGAGAAAGTGAAGGAGATGATGACGTCACGGAACAAAATGTCGTTCTTCGGAGTCAACCCGTTCGGTACCCCCGTAGGCCAGAAGATCGGTGAGTAATACCCTATAACACCTTCCCTCACTACACACACTCATACTCAAACTACATAACAACACCTAGCTCATATTAAAAAGTTAAATTTAGCATTGTGGTGTAAACTATAGTGGTAAATGTTGTTGATGTCTTGTGTGTGTGAGTCAGCTGATGTCGTCTGCTGACTCGAGTTGTCAAATGTTCTAATAACTAATACACAATTTTCCTTGTTTTAATGTCTTTGTATTAGGTGACATATGATCCCGTTATTGAGAGCAAGGTGTAGATGGTTTATATATGGGTGTAAGAAGGTGTATATAGATTTTTTATTCATAATTATGTTAGTTTTAGTGGAGGGATGATAGGGCCTTATGTCGCCAATACCTTACTCAATATTACTATTATTTTTCTTTAATAATGTACTTCTGAGTCTTATAGTTTACTGAGATGTTACTGTTACTCGTTAATAAAGTGTAGCTTGGTGATAATGAAGGTTTATAGTAGAGTGAAGAGCTGAGCTGTCATGTGACTTGGGTATAGAATTCTCTTATCACTAAGTTATTATTAACTTTATCTATCGCTCTTGAACTTAATATTATACATAATTATGATACTTTTAATTTATTTGATATTTTATTTTGAGTATTAAGTTCTGTTTTATTGTACAGTTGACTTATTCACTGTGTTCTTCACAAATATTCTGGTAGATAGGAAAAATAATATAGGATGTTAGGAAGACCAGAAATGGTTACTGACAGGAGGGTAGGTGTTACCTCTACAACACCAGATGGTTAATGTGGCTTAGCGAGGAAATCTACCAGACACTTTGAAGTTATTTCAGGAACAGCACATTTGTTGTGCTTCATCTTGTGAATTTAAAAAAAAAGGTTAAGGTGTAGAAAAGGGTGACCACCAGAAGTTGTTTGTTGATTTTCTTTATTTTTGATCTGTATATTGTTTTGATGATGTTAAGTATATTAAAAGAAACAACGACTTTCTATTATAATAAGCATTTTTTAAGAATTCTCCTCTCGTCGCCATTTTCGTTGTTTATATCGCTGAATCCCTTTTCAAGAGACGTTTCCTAAATGATGGTGAACGCTTCCACGTATTGCTCCTTGCCATTGCTGATGTATATCAACCTCAATATTAAGGTAAGTTGTTTAACACATAAATTAACAAGATAATGCATAGAACCTAATAGAACCTGACCTAACAAGCCCATAGGTTGGGTATGTTAGGTCCGGTTCTATTTGGTTCTATGCGTTGTCGTTTTCATTTTTGTGTTTAATATCATATTAGTGTGTAAAAAAAAATTCAACCAATTCGGACAATTCCTTCTGGTGTTCGCCCTTTTCTACACCTTTACCTTAAAAAATCATGGAACTATGTTGAATTTGAACAGTAGTCGTCCATTGTTACTCAGTATAGTTTCTGCTAAAATGTGAATTTTTTCATTGGTTTTTGGGCAAGTTACCAAAGGTGCGATCCTTATGTGTCATGTTCGGGTAAATTAAAGGTAATATTAAAGGACATGGGGCTTGGGTTAACCAGCAACCTAATGAAAAATATCTGGAGAAGAAAAATTATTTCTTATCTTTAGAAAAAAGCAAATTGGGTGAAGGAATACTACTCTTTGTGTTTTATTTTGTTTCCGAGTTTTTCCTGTAAATAAAGATGCTCCGAGCCACCCACCTGATGATGAAGCCATGTTTATATAAGCTTCAACTGTTTATGTGAACAGATTGAATGTTTCATGGATGTAAACACTACCATTATCCTCAGTGATAAACAGAAGCTACGACTTGGAAAACTTTTGTATAGACGGTGATGATAAAATATTATGTTGAGAAGACTCTCCTGAGAAAAGGACAAATGGGATTTGTAATTTCTCTAAGAATATTAGAGTGGCAATACACATGAATGTTTTTGCCAGCAACATTGTCCTTTCCGTACACGTGAACACTTCCAGTGAATGTTATTACATGTACATTGTGATTTATTGTAGACAAGACAAACCAGCAAAACCTACCGAAAATGCCTACTTTTGGCTGGAAATGCTGTACTACTGTATATTATTTTATGCTAGGTTGATTAAGTTTGCTTACTAAGGTTCGTATGGAAAGATTAATTTCTTGCTGGGAAGTGTTCTGTCACTTAAACCATTAAAGCTGTACAGTATAAGTAGTGTGGCAGTCATTTGTCATATACTTCAAGTATTGTCAGGAGATTTATTCATGGAATTTGTGTCTGTATGTCAACTAATTTTGCTAGTTTGTTGACATAAACACTGAAAGAGGATATACTGTATGTCTGAATACAATAGGTGGAGAGCATCTGCATAAACTAACACCACAAGCTATTGGTTGACAGTTCCTCATGGTCTGAATTATCATGTTTGGATGTACTAGTAACACGTTGTAACTGTAATGAAGAATACACTGGTTGTCTGCTTGTATAATAATTAATGGACTTTGTCATTGAGATAGACTTGACAAGGCATACAGTATATTTTAATTATCAGTACTTTCTAAATATCTCTGTGGAGGACGGAAGCCTATCTGCTGACCTACATATGGACAGCCAGAGATGATGATAACCTTGCTTTCTGTGCCTTATGAAGCAGCCACACATGCATGTCATTTAGACTAGTGATAATAATGTGAGTCTTCAAGGTGATAAATGAATCATATGCTGTTTGGCAGATGAGTACACTACAGTATAGATAGTTTAATTAGTGAACAGCACTATACCATGAACTCAGTTTCTTTATGGTTCAATACTGTATCTTTTTTTATATTACACACAACTTGGTTATATGGTTCAGTATGAGAAAGGTGTGGCTGGTAATTCAAGGAGAAAACTCAGCTGGATATAAAGCTCTTGAATTTGGTAAGGGGTAGTAAGACTAGAGTGAGGCTTGAAAGTGACGCCACAGCAGGGAGAAGAAATCAAGATGCTGGAACCTGTACGGTATAAGAAGAGGAAACAATATATGAAGATGTGCTGTGACCTTTATTGTGTCACCCATTGATCTCACTACAAGAAAGGTTGATTGTTTTTTCGCCTCAGTAAATACAGTACAGGCATAGATTTTGTTTCGTTTTATCACCTCGGTAAATATATTTTTTTTACTTAATCTTTTTCATCTTTATTAAATCCATGACAAATGATGCATTAACGTCTACTGAGACTTACTGATTTATAGTAAACCATAGGCCATTGTACATTACATACAGTATTATGCTCTGAAAAATAAATATCATCATGTTCCTGTCTGTCTGTACACTACTAAGTATTATGTTCTGCAGGATTCCCAATTAAAATTACTCGGCCTTCATTTACCTGCATGTCCAGAAACAGTGGAGAAGAGTTTGGTCAGGAGTCAGGTGTTGCACAGCAGTTTTATCCTGCAGATTAAAAAAGATGATGATTTATGAATAGATTGTGTCAGTTAGCACATTTCTGGTTGTCATGAGGTGAATTAATGTTATACAATTTATCTCTGATGATGTATTAGATATTTGGGGCAGTAAAGACTGTGTACAGAAGAGAACTTAATAAACCAGTGCAAAAAGTTGACCATGAAATGAGGCAGCAGAGGTTGACCTTTGATAAGCTGGTTTGACCAGTTTGTTGTTGGGCAGTGGGGCACTTTACACTCCTCTATGTGTATGTTTGTATTTGCATTAATTTATGTATGCACTAAGCATATTTATATGTGAATGTAAATGCGTGTTCACATATTTGCTCATACATCCATTTAGTTTCTTTTTTCCATGTGGCTTACAAGTTTATCCATTATATGTGCACTTGCAAACATTTACTGTACAGATGTTGGTGTGTGAGGGGGGGGGGGGTGGTGAAGGTATGGTGTACAGGTGTTCTGAACTGCTCACTGTAAAATATGGCCATGACTCACATGGCTGCTCTGCTGGGTTAACTGAGGACTGCAACACTATACGCTCTCACTCTGGTCATGGTCCCTGGACAAGACTGGTTTTTGGAAAGTGATACTTTGGGAAACTTATGAAAGGAAACAAAATTAGCTTAAATTTTAAATAGATTAATACAGTACTGTGCAGTATTTAGGTAAAGTTAGGTTCCAAGGAGAATTAGTTACTGTGTTTTAAAGGATGTGGTTACTGTACGTATGTGTGTTAAAAGTTTAAATTGTTGCTTTTTAAAATGAAAGCTAGTTGTTGGAGAGCTACACAGACTGAGGACCTCATACTGAAGTGTTGGGTACTGTAGTGTCTGACTGGTACAATACTGGTGAGGTTGTGTTAATGACTCTTCCCTTACCTGTACTGTATGTCATGTCTCAGTACATTCATTTTCCAGTTAACAGTTTAGTTTTAACTGATTTAACCTTTCACCAGCTGTAATATATACAGTATTTATCTGGTGATTATATTAATTTAGTAATTTGTGGCTATATACTGTATACCGTACTACGTGTTAATTTAGTCTCAAACGATCCATTGTGCGTTACCTTTTGTGTTGTGTTGGCTCTTCCTGTTACTGTATAGATCCTGGTGCAGTATGTTGTCAGTGCTGAACCTTACTCTGGAACCAGGATCTTCACATCTCTATACTGTATAGACTTATCATACACATCCTCCTCTGTGCTTGCTGCTTTCTCCCTTGGCCTGTCATTCACTAAGTCTGTTCCTACTTTCTCCTTAACACATAGGCTCCCTCAGGCTTCTGCTAACACAGCTCTCTCCCCCCCCCCCTGTAGATTTAAGCTACTTCATTATTGTATTGTCTGTTTGAGTTTATCGCCCACTGTACTGTACCGTATTTAGGTGTGTTATTTTTATCATCCGCCGCACATATTTATACACACTACATATCACCCTCCCTTCCCACCCCCGAGTTCCTCATTTACTATTAACCACATCCTGTGTGGTGCCAAACTCATCACAGACTTCCATGTTTCTGTGTCCGTCATTAACCAATTTTATCTTAATGTTACACCTTTCATCTTATCTTTACCAACAATATTCTTCGTAATTTTGCCTCTCTCTTGTAGCTACAGTATTTCTTCCGGTGGGATGCTTCTGTAACATTATTCTTCTCGTTGATGTTTTAGCTACTGTATTAAGTTCTTATTAACATTTGTTGTAGCAATAGTACCATACAGTATATTACAGAATATTGTATATACCTGCACTGTATCTCACTTCATTACTTTATTCACAATGTAAATTCTGTATTTACTACTCGGAAATACAGTACAGTATATAGGTTACATATAAGAAGCCTTCATGTCACTTGACCCAGGTGATCCCCTTACACTTATTTGATGTTTATTTTGTAAATTTAAACCGTGTGGAAATAATAATCTAAGTATCTTTGATAATTTTTAATCTGTTATTAGAACTTTAGAGTAATTGGAGTCATTGTACGTAGTCAAATTAAGGTTAGTGTGAACATTGGCAAGGTGAAACAATTGTGAAATAGGTGTAGAGAATCATTCATGGTGCAGTATAAGGCAGAGGTTAAGCAATAAATGGGTGCTGTACTTGAAACAGTGCAGGGTGTATTTATTAATGTCAAGGTTTGTCAGGAAATAGATAGCTACATAGATAGCTACACAATTCAAAGTTACATAAAAAAAAAAAATATATATATATATATATATATATATATATATATATATATATATATATATATATATATATATATATATATATATATATATATATATATATATATATATATATATATATATATATATATATATATATATATATATATATATATATATATATATATATATATATATATATATATATATATATATATATATATATATCGGTTCTCGTTTATGCGTTTCCACATTTACGTGGTACCCCGCCAGAACCGGAATACCCAATTTATGCGGTGCATCTACTCATATACGCGGGAAGTGGCGTGGGCAGGGTTCGCGCAAGGTCGCCCAGTCATCAAAACATTACCGAGTTCTTCACCCGCCACAGCCGGTCCAAGTCAGTGATAATGATAGTGAGGATATAGACTTATATGGACTTTGAGGGGTTTGACAAAGAGGCCCTGCAAGCCTATGTGGTGGATAGTGATACAGGTGAGGGCCAATAATCTGCCCTCTGCCTTGGAACCAACCCCCCATCCCCGGGTGCCCAGTCATCTTTTCTACTGTTGTAAGTGTTAAAAAACCTAATATTATTGATATTTTTCTTAATTATTAATTGTGTGTGCATACCATCATAAAATTAAGATGTTATTTTTACTACAACGTAGGTATTGTGTCTGAAAAAGTGGAGTTTGGGAGTCGGCCCAGTCTCTTATTTCAATTAATCCCATATGTTCTGTTATTCCATTTACGCGTTTCTCGTTTTACGCGCTACTACGCGGATTCAATTGACCGCATAAATATATATACAGTGTATATATTACTGTATATGGCTTCTGGACAGAGTTAGTTAATAGATACAGTACTGTATAATGTACAGTCAGCAAAATATTATTGTGCACCTTTACGGGTTCCTACAGTATGACACAACGGACCAAGAATTCCGAAAACACTCATGAGTCAAAGCGGATGTTGGTAGCCCTGGCTTCCTGAGTTGCCAGTTACTCTGTTGATAGTATTTACCATAAGGTGTTGTTACTCTGTTGATAGTATTTACCATAAGGTGTTTAAGTGTGTCTGCGTGCACAATGTGTTACAAGATGTGAATAGAGCAGTTAACATCATATAGCTATATTTATAAAATAATCAAATTAATATCAAAAGCAATTGCCATTACGACTCCTGCTGTTTGCTTTGATGATCTGTCCTTTACAGATCGAAACTGCTCCATTTCTAACAGTTTCATTACATTCTTTTTAACGATCACATTTCCTATGGTAAAATTCTTTGCTCCACTGTGTTATATAACACTAACAATGCTTTTGCTTTGTGAATTTTGCTACAGTACCAGTTACCCCCGGTCAACCCCCTATCCTTATTATATATTGTGACATATTTAAGAGATATACTCTACTGTAGCTCGTTTCTTAACTCACATCTTTCCAGTAGCTCGGTTACGTATGAGTAATATTGTATAACTTTCCTATGTTACAAATGTTTGGTATTGTTTTTTTCTGGTTGAGGTCTCGTATTATGTCACTTCTCATCACTTTCTCAGATAGTGGTTATAATCTTGAGTATTTACACGATTTCGTTGTATCACATAGTATGTGAAATTCCTTTACAGCACCTCAGTGTCTAGAGTGTCTGCCATATGTGGGTGGCTAAACGTAGTACAATACTACGGTATAGTATATAATGCTATGACATTATCTGGTGTAAGTGCTATGGATTTTATATGTATTCCTGATAATTTCTCTGTGGTTACTACACATGATATAAGGAATAACAGCACATTAGTTATACAATGAATCATACAATAGGAGGTACCAACCTTACCAATACATGGCATCAGTCTCACAGTGTTCGTTGTGAGAGCCATTGCACCCAGGGTGCAGAATAATTTTTTGCTGACTGTACATAAAGTTGGTAACCACCTTATGGTTCATGGAGTTGTGAGGTCAGTGTTACTTTACTTTGCCACTGGTAAATTCCTTAGTGAAGATATGAGTCCAGGTATTAATACATGGTATTTCTTGTTTGCTTATGTCAGGGTGAACTGATAAACACAGCTGGTATTGTTGTTGGATCAGATAAAGGTGAAATGAACTAAGAAACTGATCTTGAGGTGTTTCTTGTTGTTTATTGTATTGTCAGTGTGTACAGTGTGTTTTGTAAGTGTCAGTAGTGCTCAGACCTTTAGCTACTT
Organism: Homarus americanus; assembly: GCF_018991925.1. Lineage (NCBI taxonomy): Eukaryota > Metazoa > Arthropoda > Malacostraca > Decapoda > Nephropidae > Homarus > Homarus americanus. Next base: position 1,086,088 of record NW_024720811.1, on the reverse strand, counting down.
TCTCAGTGAAACATAAAATTAGTTTAAGTGTAGGAATGAGAGAAAGTTAGTTGACATTATGATTGAAAGAATACACAGGACAGTATATAATAGTCATTCAGTTAATGTGCAATAATTATAACATTTACAATATGTTGGAGAATGGTATCATGTATAGTGATTTATGAGCATAATTAAAACACTGATACTTCATATTAAATAAATGATGAGTTTATTAGAAATTTTTATCATGAAAGGTTCACAGTACAGCATGTCAATTTTTATGGTTAATAATATGTAGAAGAACATGTAATTGGTGAGAAAGTTAGTAAAAGTGGTGGTGGGTGGAAGTTTGTGGCAATTTGGTTGTGGGGAAGCATGACTGTGTCAGCAGTCATGTATGACCATCACAGTTGCCTAACACCAGTCTTGTCTCACTCACCTGTGTGTGTGTGTGTGTTGGCAGTGCTCTGGCTCTAACATCATCTTGTATTGTGTTTAATCTGTGAAAACCGTACGGGTGAACTTGTGCAAGTTGTTATTATAATGTACAATACAGTATATTCAACACTGGGAAATGTTTACTGTATTTAACTTGTTCTCTCTTGTTGTGTACAGTTAGAAGAGAAAAGTGAAAGTTGTGTGTGATGTGTTCACTCTTTGTTTACAGACTCAGTTGATTTATTCTGTGAACTAACTCTTACATTCATCTACAGTAATTGTTTGAAGTAAAGGACTGCTGACAACTCTCAGTAGATGTAGTGTAATGGCTAATATTTTCCACCCACTTTAAACTTTCTTTTCCTGTTTTCCTCACTTTTTTAATATTACTGTCGGTAGAGTCGGCCTCTGTAGGTAGGATTATTACAGCTTCCTGGAAATTCATGGTTATACTTTCCTGGAAATTGATGTTTATACTTTTGTGATTCTGTTCCTGTGGTTGTACAGTTTTACCATCACTGCCTCACCTACTGTTCTACACATTTTCCTTTTACTGTACACTATGAGTCACTCCTCTGTGTGTCCGTTCTTCTTGCACCATCCCTGACAGTTCTCCTCTTTCTGTTTTATAGTTCACTTTATGGTGGTATTCTTGTTATTGTCAGTCATCCAGTACAGTAGGTGTGCAGGAGTCCTATTGATTTACAACAACCCATACTTCCACATGTATAGTACACACCTGACACATCTGTTAAAAGGATTGAGCAAAATGTACAGTACAGTTCAGTATTCAGAGGGTCAATTAAACATCTCTAGATAACTTGGTTACTGTACTTTGGGTAAATGTGTTTCATAGTTCCAACTCAAGTTACAATATGATGCGAGTGTAGCCAGATTTAGCGATGAGGATACTATAGGCACAGAATTGATGCTAGGATTTGTTGTGTGTTTCTAAGCTCATCCCTGGATGATTTAAGCTGAGACAGGGGTTATGATAAAGATAAGAAGTGTTTCATATTAGGCAGCAGTCTCAAAGGATGTGTGTGTTATTGACTGAACATAAACATAAAACTTGAAAGCTTTTTAAACGGTGTGGCTGTAAAACAAAGCTGTTGCTCATATCACTGTGCTATAATTTTTTAGGCATCTGATAATATGATGGTTTTTAAAGATGTGGAAGCAGGAAGTTGTGTTTTTTTTGTGGGGGGTGGGGGGGCTGTTGGAGAGTCACTGTTGTTTCATTGTTTATGTGAGCACAAAGGAAGGTGGAGTGGTTTTTATCATCTTATTGTTTCTCTCACAGTGATCTGTCTGTCTGACCGAATATTTTGTTGCCTCGTGTACTTGCCCAAGTGGACATTTCATAGCACTAGTTTGGATCTTAGAGATAATACTATACGCATGTGCTGTACCTGTGTGGATTTGTACAGTTTGTGCACTAAATCTTATGAAAGATGTAATACAGTACATGTAGCTATGTGTCTGATTATTACCAGGGCACAGTAAGTGTGTACAGTACAGTATATCATGTGTGTCTGTCAGTGTACAATCTATGAATTTCATTAGTGTCATTTTATTACATATTAGTATTAACTGAGAAAACTGTCAGTGTGAAGGAACACGTAGGACTTGAGTCGACCAAATGAGAGCAATACAGAAATACCGAAGGATAACAAACATTCCAACAGACCAAGAGTCCTCTGTGATGGCATCTTCATCTCTCATGCAGAAATTAGGTACAGTTCAGTGTTTTTGTGCCTTTATTCTGATACTCAGGTGTCATAGGTTAACACTTCCAACACTGTACATTATGCTCTATAGAAAGTTTCATTAATTTCATAAAGTTAATCAGAGGATATAACTTGTGTGTACTATTGTCTTCTCTTTGTTATGTGTTTTGCTTATGAAGGGAAACACATCTGTCACACGAGTAAATTAATGACAACAGATGGAGGGAAAGTCTGTGTTTGTCTGTACAATACAGCCGGAAGAGGCTTAAAGCGGGGGGAAATTTTTTAAATGAAAAGTTGATGCAGTTTGGCCTTTTACAGTCTGTACTAGGCTTGCTTTTTTCTTTTTATTCACTGATGAGATCCGTAACTAAAAACATTGTATATACAATGCAGTGTTATTAATTTATTTATTGCAGTAAGAGAGCACAATTACTCGTATAAAAGTGAATGTATAACAGAGAGTGATGGGAGACTCTCTTCTTGCTCTTGGTTCCAACAACTCTACTGCATGATAAGAGGAAGGAGCTTGAGAGTTAAAAATGGATCTCTGATTTTAACTTTGGGTTGAGGTGGAGTTGATGGTAGCAGGGAGCCAGTTACTGTCGTGTATAATTTAAACTCAATCATTATATATCCTAAGATGTCTCCCACGGGTAGTCCAAAAATATGTTGTATAGTTCTGTACTGTATAATACTGTATATTACTGTAGGTATAAGATTTTGAAAATGATTTTAATGTTTGATTACTAACTGCAGAGTTCCTCATGGTGTAGGTTTAGATACTGAAGATGGTAATATACAGTACAGGGTATTGTGTCATGAATACAAGAGTACAGTAGGTAGAGATTGTGAAGACCATTGTGATTTATATTAACTAATTGGAAAAGGCTGTAAAATGTTTGTGATTAATAATGATGACGACTTACAGAACAGGCAACAGCAGAGACCTTGCCTTCAGAGGACTGGGGACTTAATCTGGAAGTGTGTGACCTGATCAATGAGTCCGAGGATGGTCCCCGCGACGCCATTAAGGCCATCAGGAAGCGCCTCGCCACCCAGCCCAAGAACTACACAGTCGTCATGTACACCTTGACGGTTAGTTTGCTTTGTGGCTGTCAAGATAGCCCCCGCTGATCCAGAAGAGGCTGTGATGTTTATAAGGATAGCTTATTTATTTATTTATTTTTGGTCAGAAACAGTTAAGAACATAAAGTGCGTAAGATGGTGGTTTGGCCGAGTGTTTCATGACATACAGTGAAACCTCCATTTAGCGTACTGCCTGGAGAGGAAAGTCCATTATATCGAGGGTCCATTAGATGTGAAACCTCCATCTAACGAACTATATAGAGATAAAAGTCCGTCATATCGTGGGCCTGTTAGGTGTGACCCTCCCCGCCTATTATATGGAGAGAGAGGGTCCTGTTATATGGAGGTTCACTGTATATTAGAAATGATGTCTTACCGTAGATGTGAATATAATTGTAAGGAGGAATAGCTTCTGTAATTCACATCCTGTAGGGTCTGAATATAACTTTTCACACGTCACTGTTAGAACCACGGCGCTGAATTGGTAATGCATGCCAGTTTCCGATTCCAAGTAAACTTTTAAATCATAGAGTTTTGAATATTAAGGCAGGTTTGTTGATGAACGGTGTAATTAGCCAATTTATAAGCAGCTATGAGAGTATAATTAGATAGAGTTTCAAGGGTTTTTGACAATGTTTTTTGCATGTTAACTGTGGGTTGGTATTAGGAAGAGAAGACACCCCTTTAAAACTTTGCTTCAACATGTCTGTTAGTAACTGGATCACCAGAGCTGTACCCATCCCCTGGTCTGGGCTGGCACCCTGGGGTTATGGTGAAGGGGAGTAGAGGGGGACATGTTGTTATGGTTTTACCCAACAGCTGCCATCAGGTAATTGTGGTGCGGCTAACCCTCACAAGTGTGGAAAATGGCTGTAAAGCATTGATGATGAATGGAGTGATTTTTGTATTTGTTTAAACTATGGTACTGTATATAAAATCAAGTTTATAATGTACGCATACAGGGGCTAGTAACACCTCCATGTATGTACACAAGGCTGTGGAGTCGAAGACACAACCTTCGACTCCGACTCCTCAAATTTTTATGCTTCCGACTCCGACTCCTTGGCCTATTTGTAACCACTATTTCTACCATCCTAATTGTAATTTGTATGTTGTAACCTGCATAGGTAAAAAGTAAAACACCGTGGCTATACTGCTACAGCTTTATTAATGATCTGGACGATATTTAAGAACTACAAAAAGATGATAGGCTTGACTTTCAAAGTTTCAATCAAAAGAAAAATAAATTTATTAAGAATTCAAGATATTAACTAGAAAACACCATTTACATGTATATCTAAAAGTTCGATCTCAGCATATGAATTTTGTTTAAGCTCATAATCTGATGTGGATCTAAATGATGATCCTACAATTCCTTTTAAAGTAAAGTTATATATTTATGTACATTAAAGAAATGAATACCTTATTAAGGAAAATGGATAAACCTTACATGATTAAGTTATTAAATTAAATTTGCCTTAATCTCACCAAAAACAGGTTGTAGCTAATTGTTTTGTAGCTGAGAGCCTCTGTGCAGTTTTCAACGAAACAAAATTTGATATAATTCAAAATTTCAAATGGTAAAGAAGAGACTATCGTCCAAAATTATAGTGCTATACTGTGCCTGCTACAATAAATTCATAATAATGCTTATAAAATGGAAATAAATTCTTTTAATAATTTAAGAAAATTAGTGGGATCAGTGGAATCACTGCAATGAATATGCCTGAGTTCATATATTTGTTCTTAGGAACAGAATAGCTTCAGTCGGAGTCGGTCGGAGTCTGGACAATTTTACCGACTCCGACTCCACAAGCCGAAATTTCCTCCGACTCCTCGACTCCGACTCCGACTCCACAGCCCTGATAGGTACTCCTGAATGTGCTGCTTAAGGATCTGTTAACCAAAATTTGATATCTTGATTATAACTTGTTCAAATGGCTTTTAGAAAATGTTCAAATGATTTTTAGAATATTTTAATTACTTTTGCAATGCTAATTACTCGCCACTTATGGGTTTTCGAGGTCATTTCTTGGTGCTTGTGTATTATTCTGGATGTACTTAAATAGTTAGGCACATTAAATTTTAGTTCAGAGAGAAAAAGTATTTTTGGCCAAAAATCCTTTAAGGCTTTAGACTTACAATTTTTGTCATTTCGGCCAAAAAATGGATTTTGTTCAAAATTTCAGTATAGGTACTCCTGAATGTGCTGCTTAAGGATCTGTTAACCAAAATTTGATATCTTGATTATAACTTGTTCAAATGGCTTTTAGAAAATGTTCAAATGATTTTTAGAATATTTTAATTACTTTTGCAATGCTAATTACTCGCCACTTATGGGTTTTCGAGGTCATTTCTTGGTGCTTGTGTATTATTCTGGATGTACTTAAATAGTTAGGCACATTAAATTTTAGTTCAGAGAGAAAACGTATTTTTGGCCAAAAATCCTTTAAGGCTAGACTTACAATTTTTGTCATTTCGGCCAAAAAATGGATTTTGTTCAAAATTTCAGTATAGGTACTCCTGAATGTGCTGCTTAAGGATCTGTTAACCAAAATTTGATATCTTGATTATAACTTGTTCAAATGGCTTTTAGAAAATGTTCAAATGATTTTTAGAATATTTTAATTACTTTTGCAATGCTAATTACTCGCCACTTATGGGTTTTCGAGGTCATTTCTTGGTGCTTGTGTATTATTCTGGATGTACTTAAATAGTTAGGCACATTAAATTTTAGTTCAGAGAGAAAAGTATTTTTGGCCAAAAATCTTTTAAGGCTATAGACTTACAATTTTTGTCATTTCGGCCAAAAAATGGATTTTGTTCAAAATTTCAGTATAGGTACTCCTGAATGTGCTGCTTAAGGATCTGTTAACCAAAATTTGATATCTTGATTATAACTTGTTCAAATGGCTTTTAGAAAATGTTCAAATGATTTTTAGAATATTTTAATTACTTTTGCAATGCTAATTACTCGCCACTTATGGGTTTTCGAGGTCATTTCTTGGTGCTTGTGTATTATTCTGGATGTACTTAAATAGTTAGGCACATTAAATTTTAGTTCAGAGAGAAAACGTATTTTTGGCCAAAAATCCTTTAAGGCTTTAGACTTACAATTTTTGTCATTTTCGGCCAAAAAATGGATTTTGTTCAAAATTTCAGTATAGGTACCAGGGCTGTGGAGTCGAAGACAAAACCTTCGACTCCGACTCCTCAAATTTTTATGCTTCCGACTCCGACTCCTTGGCCTATTTGTAACAACTATTTCTACCATCCTAATTGTAATTTGTATGTTGTAACCTGCATAGGTAAAAAGTAAAACACCGTGGCTATACTGCTACAGCTTTATTAATGATCTGGACGATATTTAAGAACTACAAAAAGATGATGGCTTGACTTTCAAAGTTTCAATCAAAAGAAAAATAAATTTATTAAGAATTCAAGATATTAACTAGAAAACACCATTTACATGTATATCTAAAAGTTCGATCTCAGCATATGAATTTTGTTTAAGCTCATAATCTGATGTGGATCTAAATGATGATCCTACAATTCCTTTTAAAGTAAAGTTATATATTTATGTACATTAAAGAAATGAATACCTTATTAAGGAAAATGGATAAACCTTACATGATTAAGTTATTAAATTAAATTTGCCTTAATCTCACCAAAAACAGGTTGTAGCTAATTGTTTTGTAGCTGAGAGCCTCTGTGCAGTTTTCAACGAAACAAAATTTGATATAATTCAAAATTTCAAATGGTAAAGAAGAGACTATCGTCCAAAATTATAGTGCTATACTGTGCCTGCTACAATAAATTCATAATAATGCTTATAAAATGGAAATAAATTCTTTTAATAATTTAAGAAAATTAGTGGGATCAGTGGAATCACTGCAATGAATATGCCTGAGTTCATATATTTGTTCTTAGGAACAGAATAGCTTCAGTCGGAGTCTGGACAATTTTACCGACTCCGACTCCACAAGCCGAAATTTCCTCCGACTCCGACTCCACAGCCCTGTATGTACAGTCTCATTCAAGATTCATCGAGCACTGCTGGAGACAGCTGGCAACTCAAGGCCGTTTGTTTACTATAGCACGTAGTAAAAATTATGAATAAATGTAAAAGTGATCTGTGATTGGTTACTTAGTTCCCCGTTGCTTAATTTAATGGTTGGGCTTTGTTGTTTCGTATTATATTATACCACGTACTATAGTTAACAAATGGCCTTCAGTTGCCAGCTGTCTCCAGCAGTGTTCAAAGAATCTTGAACGAGACTGTACAGTACAAGAGTAGTTCATAATAACTCACGATACATGAAGCATGGAAGACAACAGCTGCAGGATGATGTGACTCAGTGTGGGAAACTTCACCAGGCCTAGACACGAGAGTGGTTGACTGATGTATAGCTCTCTCTCAGTGTAATGGGTGGTGGTGATGGTGCAGTTTATCTGTTAAATTCTAACAGGGCAGGATCTAGCATAATAAGTTTTTGATCCATACTAACTACCAATAATTAAAGATTTTATCTTCATTTTTTTTTGCCCCTCCTTCCTGTACAGCTGTTGGAGTCATGCGTCAAGAACTGTGGGAAGCGCTTCCATATTCTGGCCTGCAGTAAGGACTTTGTGCAGGACTTGGTAAAGCTCATTGGTGAGTGTGACTCTGTGTGTTGTGTTATTGTGTTGTGCTATGCTGTGAGAGATGTTATTCCTTCATGACCCAGAAAAAGTGGCAGTGTGGGAACCTTACCTAACCTGTTCTTGGTGTCAGGCTATCAATAACTACTTGTGTAGGGTATCGTACAGTACAGTAGACTCTCAACTTATGCGGATTTTTCTTACGAGGTTTCAACTATACGTGGATAACCCCGGGGTTAGGTTACAATTTCCAATTGCAAGCTCAAAACTTTCAAAATGGGTCGCAAGCTCGCCTACTGATAGCCCGCCAAATGCACCACCTCGTCATCCCACCTAGCCACCTCTGTCTGTCTCAGTTGCGGCGTGTGTATTGTCGGAGTAACAGCTGCCTCTCTTGTGTGTCAATTTAGTGCACCTAAACCTCTGTCATACTCGTTCATAATGCCCAAACACAAGCCAACCTCTGCTTCTGGTCCCCCAGCAAAGAAACAACGCTCTGTGATGACCCTGGAAGAAAAAGTGGCCGTGTTAGACTTAATAAAAGGTGGCATGTTGATCGCTGCTGTGGCACGGAGGTACGGACGGAACAAATCAAGCGTGAGATCCATCAAGATTCGGGAGAGGGAAATTCGTAGTGATTTATGAGTTCTAGTGTATATGTACGTATATATAGTGATTTAAGGGTGATTTAGGGGATTTTTAGGAGTGTTTCTGACTTTACATGGTTTTTGGCTTTACGTGGGGTCCCAGGAACATAACCCCCGCGTAAGTTGCGAGTGTACTGTATATATAATGTATGTCCTGTAAGTTAAAGAAAGAGATTAAGACTTGATGGGTTGACTGAAACCTCTGTCTTATATTCAGAGACTGTCGCTGGTCATTTGTACAGTATTTGTATGTTTGAGGAGATGTGTCGGTCCCATGATATAAGGCTGTGTGCTGTAATAATATTTTTAAAGGTTCTCTGAATATAGTTTATTTTTGGTTTAAAATGTGATGATACTCCTATGTTTATGATTAATTTTATTTAAAAAAAAACTTATCATTGAGATTAAAATGTTTCTTGTATAATTTAATTGATACATATTTACCAGCACCCCTTATTATGTTGTACAGAATCAGTGCTGGAGTGATATATAGTGCATATATAATGTTTCTGATTGATGATGAGTATCTTTGGTGGGTGTCAGGGCCCAAGAATGAGCCGCCAGCTGCCATCCAGGAGAAGGTCCTCTTGTTGATCCAGGCGTGGGCTGATGCCTTCCGTCACCAGCCAGAGCTCTCGGGAGTCAGTCAGGTAATGGTCCTTTGTTGTGGGAGGTTAGGTTCGTGTTGTGTTGGTCACTTTGTTTACAGGATCTTATTTTAGAGAATCCAGACATATAAAATTTATTTTATTTATTTATTTTTATTTTATATTATACTGTGAATTAATAAACATATACAGTACTTCTGTTATAAGATGCAAGGATGTATTCAGCATCACCAAGCCTAGTTGATAGGTGAATCAGTTGGTAGGTAAATAAACACAAAACCTAATTCACTTCATCCTCTGTGTCTCAGGTTTATGCAGAGCTCAAACACAAAGGCGTGGAGTTCCCCATGACCAACCTGGACACCATGGCCCCCATCATCACACCTCAGCGGGTGAGAGAAATGTGTATATACGTACATTACTTTTGAGTGTCACAACTCATTCATGGGTCTGTCACATATCTGCCTACCCATACTGTTGTGTGCATGGCATGTAATAAAAGGTATAGAACTGAAATCTTGAAGAAGTGGGGAAAATAGTAGGGAAATGATGTAAGACAAGTGTAGAAAGTGTCAGGAAGTTGTTAAAACAATAAGGAGAAATGTCCCATACACATCTGCTCATGTCCCAAATTCTCTTTTTGTTGTTGTATATAATGTTATACAGCATTACTGAATTTCATTCCGCAAGTAGGAATGAGTTCATGTCTTCCTTCTATTCTCCTCCACAGGTGTTGATCTTATGCTTCCTCTCCTCTTGTTCTCAACTTCCTTGCATCCTTCTCAACCACATCCCTCTGCTATATTCTTTGTCTTCCTCTACTTATCCTCCAAGCGCAGTGCTTGCCTCCAGTTCCATGGGTCGGTGGTTCGGTCCCCGGGGACTCACAGTTCACCCAGCTGTAAATGGGTACCTGAATTTACAACTTGGGGAAAGGAATGCAGTCTATTGCAGTTGCGGCCTTGCTGCTACGATGTGTACTGAAGGCTCAGCATACAGTGTGTTGTATTATCCACACTCCCTAATGGGACCCGCTTTCACTTCCCTCCATTGGCAGTTTTCACTGGTCTTCCACTCTTTAAGTCCATCTTTGCCAATACTCTTGTGTTTACTGTTTTTTCCTCAAGCTACAGTGAAGTACTTTACGTGTCTTTAAGAATTTTTATTTTATTTCTTTTTAACTTTAATAGAAAATGCCTAAGAAAACATCTTGGTTACATTAAAAGTGTTCTCATGACAGTCTAACCATCTTGATGTAATGTGCTGTAAAGCTTCTTTACAGGATCCACAGTTGCATGAATGAAGGAAATTTTATATAGTACAGTAACTAGACTTAAACAACATAAATATAGTGTTAGGCCAGGAATCCAATGCTCTGTTTGTTCATTTGAGGGATAACAAGCATTGCATTGACTGGGATAATGCCTCCTCAATATTACCTTGTAATTCAATTGATAGTAGGAACATCATAGAATCTAGTCTCATTAAACATACCAAAGCATTCAACATGAATTTGAGTAATGGCATGTACAAACTGGACAATTTTGTAATTAAGAAGATTTGTAACCAGGTGAGAAGGTTGGGTCACCTTACCCTCTGACCTGACTACCGACCGTTGCGTGTTTTAAAGATTAGTAGGGTCATTACCTAATACCTGACCATTGTGGACCTGGTCTCACCCTCCTCTGTATATATACACCTTGTTTTGTACTTCTCTTTAGTCTGTACTCACCCCTGAAGATGTGCAGAACTTCGTGTTTTCTTCTTTCCTTGTGGTTATCAGCATATACCTAGATCACGCCCCCAGTGATTTGTATATATATATATATATTATATATATATATATATATATATATATATATATATATATATATATATATATATATATATATATATATATATATATATATATATATATATATATATATATATATATATATATATATATATATATATATATATATATATAATTTTTAATATCATCATTGACAAGAAGGTTGGGAAGTAAGAGTTTGGTTTTTATTTACAGACAGCTGCTCCTGAGCCCCGTCCTCCCCGTGTACCTCCAGGAAATGCTACATCACCCCGCCGCCAGACTGCTCACCAACCTGCAACCACTCCAGCTGCCCCTGTCTCCTTGACAGCTGAACAACGAGCAAAGTTGCACAGCGAACTGGATGTAGTGGAGTCAAATGCTAAAGTCTTGGGGGAGATGCTAGGTGAATTGAGCCCTGGCAAGGAACACCAGGATGATGTACAATTGTTGCAGGTAATATTCTCATATTCTTTGTGTGTGTGTGTGTGTGTGTGATGCTGTATAGATTCAATGGTCCACCTCTTTAGAGGGTGATAAAATGTCATATAATAACAAAATAATGTTTGTACCCTGACCTATTAATACAGTACAGTGCAGTAGAAAGTCGATTTAAAGCGAATCATTTTAAAAAATCGATTTAAAGCGACACCCACAATTAAGGACACTATATCAATTTAAAGCGAATCTCTCCTATTTTACGCGAGTCAAATCTGGCGCTTCATGTGGAAATAAACAATATTTATGTTTCCCGCCAGACACCTCTCTGGGCAGCTACACGGCTGCCCGCCACCCTCCCACATCCTCAGCTCTCACACTAACGCTTTAGTGAACGGACATATTGTGTGACACTATCTCCTTCTACCACGTTCTTCAACCATTGCCACTATGTCCAAGAGGCCAGCCACTACATCATTAACTCCCCCAAAGACCAAGAAATCAAGGCAAGCAATTACACTGGAGCAGAAAAACAAGGTGCTGGAAACACTGCAGCGTGGAAATGGTGCTTCAAGTGTGGGGCACAAATTTGGACTGTCGAAGAGCTCTGTCCACACTATCAAGCTCAACGAGAAGAAAATTAGAGAAGCCTATGCTTCACCAGATGTTGCCAAGGGTATATATATATACACACAGCAAGCATTCCATGTAGTGAAGTTGAGAGCTGGACGGAGCTGTTACTACGTGGTACTGCACTTTTTACTAGCGATCAGCTGATGCGAGAGGGTGGTCGCACTGGAGCCGCACACTGCCAGCCTCTCGTCTGACTCACTCCATCCCAACCACTCACCACACACACCACTCAACACTCACCAAATGCTTTCACTTTCCTCTCAACTTAGTTTTTCATTACTTTATACTATACTTTATACTATCAAAAATAGATTTTCACCCACCTTTAGTTAGGCAAGTCATCCTCTGAAGATGAAGAGCTCAACTCGGCCAGCTCATTATCTACATCACTGTCTGGTGGTGTGTCTGTGGCGGCACTGAATGTCTTCTACCCATAACTTCAGGGCATCTTCCATCTCACCATACATAGCAGACTTCAGGTGGAGTTTACCCTTGGCAACATCTGGTGAAGCATAGGCTGCTCTAATTTTCTTCTCGTTGAGCTTGATCGTGTGGACAGAGCTCTTCGACAGTCCATGCTGGAAACTGATAACCCGCGCTGGGCATTCAAACAATGGCGCAAAAAGGCGCGCTTTCTGGAACGTCAATCAGGGCGTTGGGGTTAATATCATTTTTATCATCTTTAAATTTCCTAATAGTATATACATATTGAAAACCTCTAATTTTGTTATTTTGTCATAATAAATACCAAATTAATGTACCTGGAATTTTTCAAATTTACTCCTGGAAAAGCCAGGGAATTTTACAATAGACCTGGAATTTCATGTGAATTCAGTTCTACCTCAAAATATTTTTATTTTGACAGCAATCTTACCATAAATTAATGCTGTACTGTATAATAGGTAAATAATTAAACTTTTAGGAACAAATTCCAGTAAATAGTTCACTCCAATAACTGATTTGTTTGTGCACCTTTCATATTTCATGTTAGTGATCAAATAACCAAATATTACAGGTTATATCTACTAATATGAGTACTGTCAGAGATAAATTGTTCATATTATTAAGTGACTTTATTTAAGTGGCTTAGTCCACTTATTAATCATGAGTCATATAGGTGGATCAGGAGTGTCATTGGAAATCCCTAACCCAGGGAGCGTCTGTATTCGTTATTGTATTAATTTCATCTCTGCTAAATGTAGGGCAAGTATTTTATGTGTCTGATGTTTTGATTTTCTTACTTTGTGTTGATTGTCATTTGATAATTTCTGGTCACAGGAGCTACATGCAACGTGTCGAGCAATGCAGCAGCGTGTGGTTGAGCTTGTGGGCCGCGTCAGTGATGACATTCTGACGGCAGACCTCCTTCGTATCAATGATGATCTTAATAATCTCTTTCTCAGGTAAGGTCTCTGGTTGTGACAGGATTACTTTCTTGTAAATTTTGTTCATCCTGTCTATCACAAAGAATGTTACATGTTGCTTTAATAGGATAGGTTTAAATTACTGTACAGTGGGTTATGCTATAACGAATCTAATTGGTTCTAGAACCTCATTCGTTATAGCATTCGTTCGTTATAGGATTAATCTGTCCCGGGCCCCCAAATACAACCACTTAACACTGAAAATTTTCTGTGGAAAATGTAAAAAATACGGTACTTTATCTTACCTTAGTGTTGTTCAGCATGCAGGACAGGAGGCAGAGGTGGAGGGGGGAGGAGAGAATTATGGAGAAGAGGTGGAAGGAGACGAGTCATCCTTCCTAGCCCTCTTTGGTGACTGTGTTACAGGCACTTTGTCTGTTTATTTATAATTTCTTTCTTAGTTTCAAGGGTTATTAGCTTTCTCACTCGCTTTTGACGATTCATTGTTACAATTGTACACTTGTATAACAAAATAGTTATAAAAAAACACGAATTTCCACATCAAAAGACGAAATTTCAACAAGTTCAGTGGTGCACTGGCTACACAATGAGTCAAAGATGGCATCTGATGCTCTTGTTGTGAGCCGCGGTACAACAATATTCATGCACCAGACGAAATAGTCCCGTATTCATCCGCGTTCATTGTAGGAGTTGCGTTCGTTATAGCATTCTCAATTTTATAGGTATAACCGTTCGTTATTGGAATATTCGTAGTAGAATCCGTTCGTTATAGCATACCCCACTGTACTGTCATTAACTTTTATATGTAACTGAGTTTGTTAAAATAAAACAATCAGTTCTACTAATGAAATTAAAAACATCAGTAGTCCCATAAGTATAATTAATTAAGGACTAATTTTTTTTGCCCATAATCATCACATAAGCAGAAGAAAGTTGTCCATAAAGTGAAATAATTGATAGATGAATATTTTGGCAGATATGATCGACACATGAACAAGGTAAAAGGTATCAGTAGTCCCACTAAATCTCCACAGCAACAACCCACTCCACAGCCTCCACAACTGCCACCTCCACAACGACCTACACAACAAGAAGTGTCACTAATAGACCTTGCTGATGAGGCGCCCTCAGCCCAGCTGGCCACTCTCAGTAAGTCACTTCATTAGCTGGTAAAGGTTGTTACAGTACAGTACAACTACACAGGATGGAAATGTAGTGCTGGCGGCCATCATTAGTGGAAATAAACAATAAAGACAGTGGCCAATAAGTGTGTTCCTTCCATTACATTTTTGCACATATAGGGGTGGAGTCAGGAATCCTTAGATAAGAGAAAGGATTCATGAAAATGGAAACAAGATAAAAATTTTCGAAAAGAGCCACATTTGAAGGAAAGGAGTCTTGTCATTACAGGCAGTCCCCGACTTACGACGGGGTTAGGGACCCAAATCCAGGTCGTAAGTCGAAAATGCAAAAATATTACTTAGAAAATCTAAAATGGGTGTCTCTTTTTCTTCTCAGCACCACAAAACTCTCACTTTTAAGCTTGTCAGCCATTTTAAAGGGAATTACAAACGAAAATTTTGCCAGTACACAGCGCAATCACTAATGTCGGGACTCAAAATACGTAATTTTAAAAAATTTTGGTACGACTGAGGCGGTCGTATGTCCGGGTGGTCGTAAGTCGAGTAAGTCGTAAGTCGAGGAGTACCTGTATCTATATTCTGTAGTACTGTACAGGAGACCAATAAAGTGGCTCTTCTGTGTGTGTATCTGCTCAGAGAAACCAATCCCCTTCAGGAGTATGGTACCTCTGAGTGTTGAGTTTTTGGTGCTGTAAGAGGTCACCCCCATAAAGCCCAGAAATTCAGTGTTATTTTTTGAGTGGGTTATTGATAGAAAATGGTGTCCTATTAAGAAACTCTTGTTATGTTTGTATTGTTGTCATTGATTTGATGTTGCAAATGAATTTATGCATCATTAGTTCAATATCCGTCGCTGCCTTATGTATCCTTGGGTAGGTAGCTGAACTTTGACACACAAAAAGTTTGTGGGTTAAGTTGGCAAAACCCAAATGGTCTTTTCTCCATTTATTTATAACAATAGAGAGTGTACACTTCAATAAGGAGAATACCTTAATTAACACTAAGCTGTGAGTGTTAGTTGAGGACGGAGTGTGGCTGGGCTAAGCTTTGGTTCGACGTCCTGTTATCGTGAGAGTTGAGTAACTATTGACTAGTGAGCTCGCTCCAAGAGAACTGACCTAGGATATGCTGGAGATGCGACTTGGGAGTGGAAAATACACACCAAGTGCTCTGAACATGATACCTCACAGCTCATGGAAAATTACAGCTGCTCCCCGACTTACGATGGGGTTAGGGACCCAAATCCAGGTCGTAAGTCCGAATGGTCGTAAGTCCGACATAGATAAAAAAAAAATCTACAGTGAAATACAGTACAGTAAATGTAATAAATAATGAGGAATGGATACAGTACAGTGAAAGTAATAAATAATGAGGAATGGATACAGTGTGACTGAGCACTTACCTTTAATGTAGTCAGCTGAATGCACATGGGGCCCCCATAATTTTCTAATTATACATGGAGACTACATTAATTGGAAACGTTTCGGTATAGAAAATGCGTGCGTCATTTGAAAAAAAAAATGGTCACTACTGCGGTGGTCGTAAGTCCAAGCAGTCGTAAGTCGAGGACTACCTGTATATAGCACAAATGTATCAACCCATATTTATATAAGTGCTACTGTCTAATAGCCAGGGCTAATACAGTTCTTTATTTTGTGTAATTTCATTATATTTTTCTTGACAGCTGTAGGAAACTCCCCAAAGGCGAAGAAAAATGAAGATGCCGACTTTGATATGTTTGCACAATCACGAACAGCTACTTACGAAAATAACAAGACCAGGTGAGACAGTGGGCCCTCAGTATTCTGTTCCTAAAATTTCTTGCCTATAACTGTTACACAAATAATAAGGATCCTCATGTATTCCGAATTGTATTTATCATGCCGTCACTTGTCAGTTTACTAATCTTTCTGTTATATGTTACTCTACTCTGTTATGACTTTTATTGTTCAGTGTTAGTACAGTAGGTAACTGGGGCTACCTGGAGAAAACTTGCCATGTTTGCCACAATATAACAATTTTCTCACATGTGTCCTGGATAGATATGCAGTATGGTGATAGAGAGTGAGAAGAGCTGCTTGTACTCACTAGACTTTGGTCATGTACACAATAATCTGGAAACAAGATAGGTTTATTTTTTCTACTGTCATTGACTGTTTGAAAAGCTTTCTTGATTATCTCTCATTGATCTGTTATCTATTTTTCTCTCACTTATGTGGGTAAGATCAAGGAAATGTAAACCTTAAGATAGTGGAGAAATGGTGAGGAAAGATGGGGTATGAAAGTGTAGAAAGACAGAAAAGTTTTGAGACAAAAACCAGACTATTTATTTATTTTTTATGTAGAAATACTCGAGTCTCCTCTTAAGCATATGTTTTACGTCTTGTGTTGAAGGTGAAACATTGTCTCAATACTCCCTTGAAACAAGATATGAAATGTTTGTCTATGT
This sequence comes from Homarus americanus, assembly GCF_018991925.1. NCBI lineage: Eukaryota > Metazoa > Arthropoda > Malacostraca > Decapoda > Nephropidae > Homarus > Homarus americanus. The sequence continues at coordinate 1,069,093 of NW_024720811.1, read as the reverse complement.
TTATAACAGTGGGAGCACATACTTGGACAACAGCGAGATGGACGTTACATCAGTGTCTCTGGGTCGCGCGGCACAGTTGAGAAACAATCCAGTAAGTACACCGTGAGCCTCCTCTGCTTGCATCACACACCAGTCTTATTCTGTTACCATTACCTTACACCTCCGGACACAGCAAATGATTTTCCTGTTACGTGCTGGTATTGTAAAGTACATCGGTGGTTGGAGTGGAAACCTAAGTCAAGTACAGTAGGGTCGGGATATATCACGAGAGGGTCCAAGGATGTTCGCTATATACGAAATCTCGATATATAATTACATGTAATCAATGGTGAAAATAGGGTTAGGTTCTGGAGGCCAATAAAAGTGACTAAACTTGACTTAACAAGTTTATTTTCTTACTAATTAAAGCACCAATGAACACTAGACTCTGGATCAACAGACTGTATGACTGATAAATACACACTAGGTAACCTTCGCAAACCTTCCCTGTGGCTGTCAACACAAATCATCCTCAGAGCCAGGGTGAAGGTGGTTTTAGGCTTAAAAGTTTTTTCTTATAAAATGGCACAGACTAAAGTTAGCAGAATATAAATTGCGTTGCTGGAATCCTTGCAAGACAGCGAATAATTTGAGCATTGACATCATATATTTTGCACGAGATAAATTTTTTTGTCTTTTAGAGTACAGGTGCTCCTCTACTTAAGAATGTTCAACTTACAAACTTTCAGAGACACAATCATCATCACTGAGGGGGGTTACCTGCCAAAACAGGTGTTTAATGTGGATGAGACTGGATTATTTTGACGAAAATTCCAGACAGAAAAAACATTACCTAATAGGAGAAGAGTGAGCCAGGTTTTAAGGCTGTATTAAAGGGTATAGCTGTACTAAATATCCAGTGTCTTTTCATTTTTTACAATATGTTAGGTATCTACAAGAGTAAAGTTGGACTTACAAACAAGCCTCAGGAACGTAACTCGTTCGTACGTAGAGGAGCACCTGTACATTTAAGTACTGTACAGTTTTTCTGACCATGCGGTTTTTGGTTTTATGTGAGGTCCCAGGAACGTAACCCCACGTAGGCTGTGAGTCTACTGTAAATAAATTTATCGCTGTTTATTGGAAAATGTCGATAATTTTGGTAGTCGCTATATAAGAAAATTGCTATACTGTATATCCCGACCCTACTGTACAGTAATGTCTATCATATAGGAGAAATTAGAATAATGTTTTATAATCTTCTAATGGGCCACATTATAATTACATTTGGAGCCTGTATATTGTATAGCATTTAAGGTAGCTAATGTGGACACTTAAAAACTAATATAAGAAAACCACTCCAATCAGTCACAGTTCTCAGCCTCTCTTAAGTCTGTGTGTCCTTCTGTTACCGCCTCAGACACATTTTTCTTGTTTTTATTTAACACAATGTTGGCAGGCCAATGAAGGAGTTAATTCAGGAGTATTTTAATGGTAGTTTTGTGTTAGAACATTACTGTAGGCTGTCTGTTGTCTTCAATACAAGTGAATGTTTTCAGTGTGAAATGTTATACTGTATTTATGTTAAAGATATGCATCTCAGATATGTCTCATGCATGATATACCGGTAAGTTTAAGTATAGAACCTAAGTACCGTACTCAAGTTTGTGTAATTTTTGTATGTGTTATTTTTTGGGGTTCTCCGGCAATATTTTATTGCCTGTTAAACTTTGTGATTGACAGTAATGACACACACACATTATGAAATGAGGAATTGAATCATATTGGTTACTGACAAGTACAGGAAATCATTGAGGTTGATAAAAAAAAATAGGTAATACTGTGTTTTTATAATTTTATTGTAAATCGTACATAATACAGTATCAGTATTTAAGTTTTCATCATTTGCTCGAGGTCTAACACCCTCATAACTCTAATTTTGATCATTTCTTTTATTTTTGCATCATATATATTGCACCTTTATTTTGTTTGGGATATGCCCTGTTCATAATGTTTGAGTCCAGCTTGTGTGAGGCATGAAAAAAACTGTGTTCTGCAAGCTACCAGAGATATGGCCCCTTTCCCACCCTCATAAAGACTCACCTAATTTTTTTTTATTGGTTCTTGGCACTGTGGAAGAGCAGGAGCAGCTATGGGTAAGACGATGCCTCTCTCATGTGCTTCACTCACACGCATTTAGTAGACTGCAGTCAGTGGGAAGTAAAAAGTTGATACTGTACAGAATCTTAACAATTTATTGCATCTTAATTTCTAGTTCTTGTAGTGGGAGTGTAATTCAGGCATGTTGGCCACATTAGGGGTTTGGGTCAAAAACTTTAGTCAACCTATAAAAGACATTAACTGTATTAGGCCGCTTATACTGATCAGGCAAGCTTTTGATTCCCATTTGATGCTTTATTTATCTTTTATTTTATGAAGTTTTGTTTTTTCCAATAGATTATGCTGCATATTCAATTTAGTTTTGTTTTATTTGTAATATTCAGCATAAAAACTGATCTTTGGATGAAGGAACTTAGTGTACATTTTGTGGTTTTGTCCTGTAGACCCAAGATGCCTCAACCTGTAACACTTGACGTCTGGATAAAACAATATTAATTTTTCAAAGTATATTCAGTTTTTAATGAATATGTAAGAGTGAGTGTGTCAAATCAGGCAATCTGTAAATTACCCGAGAAAATGTTCTGTTTCATGTTGTGTATTGGGTGGGTTAGGTTAGGTTTTCAATGCTAATTACTTCCCAGCTATGGCTTTCTTAAGTGATTTTTGGGTGTTTTGTGCTATTTTGTAAGCACTTAATGAGTTAAACCTATTAAATTTCAAATAGAGTAAAATGCTTTGTCACTGGACCAATAAATGTTGCTATCTGGGATTTTGTTCAGAATCTCAGTACAAGTAGTCTCGAGGATGCTGAGTAAAAATTTCTGGTCACCAATTCGATTGTGGGGTTATTAGTGGTCGTAATATTGCTTGGAAAATTTTATTGACTTTTTTAAATTCTAATTACTAACCAACTATGGTCGGTCGGTCAAAAAATTTCTAACGGCCTCGTGGATAGCTGAATTTCAACTGTGAATGTTGAATAAAGGGTCACAAATAATTTTTCTTGAATAACTAAATATTCCGAGATTTTCTTAGATTATTTTATATAACTTGGTTTTATCCGAGTTATTTTTAAATAAATTCTGAGAGCGTAGCCAGCCCAAGTTATAAAATTCTGATTTATTAAATACCGAGTTATCAAGGGTTTACTGTGCTTTTTCCCCCATTTAAAGCAAGAAGAGTGAATATGCCTTTTCAATGAAACATCACAAAATATATAAACTGTCTTCTGCTACCTTTTCAATAAATAAGAAAAATACAAATGACTAGTTGCCTCATTGAGTTCATATAACAACTATTCACTGTTTCCACATAATATTTGATACATTTGCTTTAGTTATGCAGTTTATTATACAGTATTATGTTGTTTATGTTTCGTTATATTATTTGCTTAAATGTTTTCCCTTTAGATCTGTATGCACCTACCTCTCTACAGCACTTGTGTCATCCATGTGCTGCTGCTACTTGAATATTTGCAGCATGAAAGGTTCTTCCCTCTGCTCTAATCATACAGGAATCATAGCTCATTGGAATATTCTTTCAATGGCCCGAACTGTGGATATTACCAGATATTAACTGAAAATGAGAGATTGCCCCAAGATTGAATTCTGAGGGTTGACCATAAATGTTGAGGGCAATATGTGAAACAGAAGAATAGTTTTGAATAGTAGACTTGGGTATTTCCTCTTGATGACTACATGGATTTTGTCTAGACAGTGGACATGCAGTCATACACTTCACAGTAATGCTCACCTTTACACGACCCATAACAGGCAAACTGCAGTACAGTACAGTAACAGGCTTGACTCATACTGATTTCTGGTCATTAACCCCTAAAGGTGGCCATCATAAGTGGAAGTTAGCTATAGGAACAGCGGCCATCATCAGTAGATGTTTCCTGTTCCATTTTAATGCATATGAGGGTGGAGTAGGAAATCCTTAGATGATGATGAGGTCAAGTCCCATATCCTGAAATGATCTAAGGAGGACAAATCCTTTGATGCTGCAGACATGTTCAGTGCTATGCTGTACAGGGACATTATGTGAAGAAGTAGAGCAAGTTTGATTGTCCTATCTTTATATTGTATATATATATATATATATATATATATATATATATATATATATATATATATATATATATATATATATATATATATATACACATACCCGATTTACGCAGTCAATTGAATCCACGGAGTAGTGCGTAAAACGAGAAACGCGTAAACGGAATAACAGAACATATGGGACTAATTGAAATAGAGACTGGGCCGACTCCCAAACTCCACTTTTTCCGACAATACCGAAGTAATACCTAGTTGTAGTAAAAATAACATCTTAATTTTATGATGGTATGCGCACACAATTAATATTTAAGAGAAATACAGTTGCCAGGTTAATGTCCATTCAAATAATGGACTCAACTCCCCTCCCACGCTCGCTAGCTCCTCCCTCTCTGAGAAATGTTTGGGTGAAAACACTAGATTTTAAGGTATAGTAATAAATAATACCTCAGACTAAAGGTAGGGTAATATAATTGACATTGCTGGATTCCTTGCAAGGCCAGGAATATTTTGAATATAAACGTCATATATTTTGCACAAAAGATAAAATTTGGCTTTGTAATCAAAATTCTTAAATTAGATCTAAAATTTTTATGTCTAATGCAAATTCCCCAATGTTTATATTTAAAATAATCAAAATTTTATAAGAATTCCAGCAATGTAAATTATATTCTGGCCAGGTAATTTGTATGAATTTTATGAGCTAAAACAAATATCATCAGTAAATAAACAAATTATTATTCACCCACACACTATCTGTCAATCAAAATACCCCACCTCCGCTCCCCCCTCTCCCCACGCTTCCTGGGTCCCTACCCCCCACCTTCCCTCTCTACCAGAGAAATGTTTGGGAGAAAACAGTATATTTACATTTTTAGTAATAAATAATACCTCAAACTAAAGTTAGGATAATATAATTGACATTTCTGGATTCCTTGCAGGTCAGGGAATATTTTGAATGTAAACTTCATATATTTTGCACAAAAGATAAAATATTTGCTTATTTTCATGATATCCTTAAATTACATCTAAAATTTGTATGTCTAATGCAAATGTTAAGATGTTTATATTTAAAATGATCACCATCTTGTAAGGATTCCAGCAATGTAAATACTATAATTTATGAGCTAAAACATATATATCTTCAGTAAATAAACAAATTATACTTCACACGCGTAAATGCCGAAATTTACCGCGTAATTAAAACATTTCATTCTGGCAAGGTGCCGCGTAAATGACCAATCGCGGAAACAAAAACCGCGTAAATCCAGACTCGACTGTATATATACATACATAGTCATGCGTCGCTTTACGTCTGTCCGAACAACGTCGATCGCATATACGTCCGTGGCCCATAGAAAATAATGGGGATAAAAAAAATCCCGTTCAGACAACGGGACGTAGCAGACGTAAGTGGCCTTAGAGCGGGCGCGCTCACTCATGCTTCACATGTTCTTAAACAAAATAGATTGTGCTGCCAGGCGTATGATGTTACAGTACGGTAACTATATACTGTATCCATATGTTTTGATAGATATAAGAAATGCCTTTGTTACTGGTTTATGTTTTTTGGCTATTGTAGTGTACAGTACAGTACTTTTAATTTGATTTCCTTACTTACAAAATAAAAAGTTTACAAACTGTATAACAGTGTATGCTTGGTTTTGCCTCGTCGGCAATGTAGACATTATGTTATTTTATTAGCCTTCTTAACCTCTGTGTTTCATTAGTTGTGTACGTTATCTAGTGAATTTAGTCATTGCACAGTACAAGTACACTGCGATATTCCATTTTTTCGTCATGCAAATATTTGTTTTGAGTTTACTGATAGGAGACTGTAAGTCCAGTTACAGGGTAAACAAAGAGATACGGTCCCGTAAATGCTTTTCATTATGGGGGCCAAGATACGGATATAGATAAGAGTAGCTCGTAGATCAACCAAAATAGTAAGATATAACATTAGATAATAAAGCTCAACAGTAGTGCCAACAACTAACTGCATCAGGAAGTACTAAAAGTCATTACCAGAAACAGTAATTATAGTTGTTGTGTGATGTTATTTGTAGAAACTGCTGCAAGTATAGCATTTTGCATGCATCAGTATGTACTGTATTAGCATTAAGTGTTAATATTCTCATTGCTTAGTCTGTAGAGAAAGCATTTTCATCCATGACTGCTTTTTAGCCTAATAGCAAAGGAGCCATCCTGACTTACTCTCAAGACCTGTACCAGGGCAGACTGTGTCATACTATATTCTTCAATACGTAACATCAAATTTATTTTGGCTTCATGGATCAAAGACAGAGCCCGGGTTAATGCTAAGAGGAAGGACCACCAGCCTCTCTTGGGACATAGGATTAAAATCTTCTGGTATGGATTCAAAGGAACATAGCAATGGGATGTCTTGCAGAAAGATACCATTGTGTGAAATAATTAATTGTACGCGATGATATTGTAAAGAAAAACTAATGTATTCTATTTAATTCCATATTACTCACTTCTCTCTCACCCCATTTTATAGGTGAAGGATATAACCCAGTTATTAGTAACTTTTACATACATTTATTTATGTGTTAAAATTTTATTTGGGATGAACATTGGTGACTCTTTACTGCCTCTTCCACAGTAAATCAGTGAAGTGACGATGGGTGAGAGAACACACTCTGATGCATGACTGTCGTCCCCTTTTACTCACCGTCCAATTCCACAAACACTCACCTGTCACTCTCACTTACCTCAACCGCCCCACGTCTCCAAGAACCCACACATGACCGTCACCTGTACTTACTCCAAAGTCCCTAAAACTTATGTGCCACTCACACTTATACTGACTCCCATGCCTACAAAAACCCAAATTGATCTTCTCACACCACACCTCTCACTCCCTTATAAAGGCTACAGAAGCCTAATTACACCAATGTGTGCTGCACAACACATTTGCTATGGGGAGTGCATCCAGATTGATACTATACTACAATGGTCTCAGATCAAACACCTATGAACTACACGACAAACCTGTTACCGTTTGTTGTACGCTTGTGGTTGTTGCTGTATGTTCAGCACAAACATTGGCAATCATTTTTTCTCAACCACAGCTCTTCACATTGCACATATGCCTCCTGGGTTAACATCTTGCATAACTTTTGCCATTGTTATACTCTACACTTAATATGTCTCAGCTTCTTGAAAAATACAATATAGCAAGCAAGCCCCTCTGCTTACTATAGTATAATATAGCCGACGTCAGCACTATAGCTCACTGCACGTGATGGGAAAATTAAATAACAATTGAATGATTTTTCGTAAACATTGTCTCTCTTCTCTGTGTATCGTACCTGTCCCTCACCCACATACTTGCTCTTGTTAAACACAGTTGCACCACCCTGCTGTCTATACACATTGATACTGTATAAGGAGGGACATTCCTGTTGTATAATTTGTCTTCGGTCAATACTTCAAGTGTTTGGTATTGCATGATCATGAAAGCTGTAAGATAGCTGGAAAATATTTATATTAATCAACCTTCATTTAAATAATAAAAATCAACTTTTAATCGGTTTAGAATCACAGAAATTTGAAAGATTATTTATGGCACAGATAAGCCTTTGTAAATACAGTACAGTACCTTCCTTTTAACAATACTATACAGTAATACCCTTAACCTAGCCTTTGTATATTCTGGCTTATGTAAGCATGGCATATCAAGTAAAATAATGTTGTTATTTAGCCTCCTGTACTCGGGGCGTATGTCTTATCATATCTTACCTTATTATAAAATGCAAAACTGTGTATTATCCATCTGGGAGAACAAGTACAGTATGAGTATATGCAGTAAGTAAGTATATAGTTCCCTACTCTGTTAAGTACCATAGCTTGCTCATCTTAACCGCACGTTGACATTACAGTATAAGGGAATGTACAGTATATGTAACAGATCCCAGGCAAGCTTTAATAACTCATAAGTGTATAATAATAATAATGATCCATTACTGAAATAAAACAAACACACACACTAAAACTAACACACCAATTGAAACAAACAACATTCAACAGATACACACAGTACCACACTTTATTATCACACATCCCCCCACACACACATTATCATCACACATCCCCCCACACACACATTATCATCACACATCCCCCCACACACACATTATCATCACACATCCCCCCACACATTATCATCACACATCCCCCCCCACACACACATCCCCCCCCCCACACACACACACACATTGACACAGTAGTGTTATGTATTGGCCTCCAGAGGTGTACAGTATAGTAGTATAACACCACCTATGTTGAAAAGAAAACTTACAAAATTTTCCTTAGCCAGTTAAGGTAAACATCTTAAGGTACTGTACCAATGAATACTAAAATATTCAAATACTTAAAAACGTCCTCTTGGATCAGATGATATTGTTTGTAATAAGATCGCTGAACTATGCATGGCTGGGTCCCATTACTGTTAGCCCTATGTTTGTGCCAGTCACTTGTACATGGGAAAGTAGATGGGTTTCAAAATAGGGGACGTTCAGTTTTTACCAAAAGTTTCTTGAAAATTAATTGAAAGGGTGTTGTTACTTAAAACATATTGTATTGGTTTTTTGATCGATGCTGCCCCTTATATTTTTAAACCCCGACCCATCATTCTCGCAAACTTACTTGGCTAATGTGATGCTTTTGTGTGTGTACGTTTTCCAGCAACTTAAAGACAGTGACTTTGACGAGATGGAGGCGTGGCTGAACGAACAAGTAAGTAATGTTTGCTATCGACAGCTGCTGCATGTTCAAATATTCCTTCCTTCATTCATTGTTTTGTGTTGCCGAGTATTTCTCTCTCTGCATGAATACTAAAATAAGCTCATAATTGTATCACATACTGTACCTATAGATGTATGGTAGCTATGGCTTTGAAGGAATTTTGTTTTATAATTTGTTTTTTAAAAAAATATGATTATTATATTGTACTGTAATATGAAGTGTACTTTGAGGTATTATTGAATTTTCCATTATTTGTACAGTATATGTTTGTGATAATTTAATAATTTACTCCTTTGTTATTTGGAGTACAGTTTATGATACGGTATTGTACTTTTAATAACTTTAAAGATAAAAACATTATATAAATATTTTCTTTAGTCTTGAATTGCTTAGTATTACATAATTTTAAATAACCATTGTGATATTTACTAATAAGTTACATATTGTACAGCCAAATGAAGCAAAACCCGGAGCAGGTGCAAAAGAGGAAAGCATCTCATCATCTGAATTTGACCGCTTTTTGGCCGAGCGTGCAGCAGCAGCAGATGCCTTACCAACCATAACCGCTGCCACAGGATCCTCGGGCCAACGGCAACGAACTCTGGCTCGCGACGAGAAAGACAACCAGATGTTTGCCCTCTAAATGGAATGTGATACCCTAAGAATATATGCCTAGGACTTGAAGCTGTACTGGGACCAGATTGTCAGCCGATACAGCCCCATTCTATATGTGGTTGCTTGAATGTGATGATTTATATAAGTGACTCACGGCCTACATGTTGTGCATCATATTGTAACAGAGTTTCCACTGCAGTAAACTGCTTTATGGTGTGTCTAATGTGACAAAGGTGTCATATTCGACTTATCCCATATTCCATGTTAGATAACGTTGTCCAGGATACAACTGTAATAAGGAATTTTTTTTTTTAATAATTTTATTAAACATAGAAAATTCTTAAGCAGTTTATGCTTCAATTTAGACTACTATTTATTCTTTAAGCATAGGCTTGAAAATCTTTGATAACACTTCATTAGCAAACCATCTTATTCACAAGCTTTAATATTAACGAAAAACTTCACTAAAAAGTATATTAATTATGTGATATTTAATATAAAATATGTTCCATAACAAAATAATATAAAGCAAAGTTTAGAACTACAGTAATAGAATAAAAGTCTCTTTCTGCAAACAAGATATACCTCTTCTTTTTTATTACTTTTAAAGAGATTTTGGTAAAACTATTTATAAAGATATATAAATTCATATAGATGTGCTATAGATACATATATCTATATTGATGTGCTCTATATAAGATGTACGTAGATGTATTTTACACTATGTAGATCTCGTTATTCACGCACTCTGTATAGTCATGTAGATCTATGTGATAAACTGTATTTGGGAGTATAAATCTCTATAGACACACCATGTAGATATGACATTATATATGCATTATACTTGCTATATTTAATCCAAAGGTGAATTTTATTTGAAACAATTTGAAAAGTTGGTGTGACAAGTTTGAGCAAACGACAGCAACTGCGATACATGTGTACAGTACCTACTCGTCAACGTGATCCTCCTTGTGACTGTGCTTAGGCAGTGATTGGAGGCCTCTTGCTGGTGTACGTATTTCCTTGTGCCTTTTCTTCATTCCAGTTTACTTGTGGTACTTTTACTCTTCACATCCTGAATGCACTTCAATGTACTATCACTAGCGTGGCACTTTAAGTCGTTTCCTTGCTTAATGCACGACAATAGTCATTTCTACTTGGTCTCTACTTGTGACTACCCTATATTCAATTCAAGACATGGTGATATGTTGCCATTACTCAGTAAGGTAATGAAAACTTATGTTTTTCCTGTAAGCTTTTAAGAATGTTTACATTTTAAAAGTGTCTCATTTTCCTACAGATAAGCAAAATCTTTCTCACTGGCCTATTATCCTTGAAAGTAAAAGTACATCATTGTAATTAATAAAAATCTTCTCTGAGTTATTGTATTTTTCATTTTCAGTTGTACAGTAGAGTATGGTAGTTAATTCAGAAGTCTCCTCTATTATTAACCTGGTAATAATATCCTGTAGCTTGAGGAAAATCATAACAGTAATACAGTAGTTATAACTACAGTATGCACATCTCTATAAACTACAGTATAAAAAATGGAAACCCTCTTTTCATGGTAATTAAGTACAGGTACTTGGTAGAAGTGAGATTAAGTGAATACATGTGCAGACAAATTGGTTTAACCGAGTGCCTATAAAATTATTGCCTACACGGATTTTAAATTCTGATCTATACACCATCCTCACACTGGTGTGTCCTCTCCAATTTCATCCACCTCCATACAACACACAAAGGAAAAAATAATGAGATATGGTTTGGCAATAGAAAAAAATATTCTCAATACACTTTAATTACAAATGTCTTAAAACAATGTAAGCAATTCCATTACCTTAGCTTAATTCATGAGTTGACTAAATCAACATCCTTAAGTCAATTAGTGATACAAATCTTTGGCCGTAGAGTAACGTACAGTACCACATTATGAAAAAAGGCACATGATTCCTCTACCTTTCAATCACATCCTTGCCATTTAGAAAATAATATATAAGTGACCAAGATTCATGAAATCTTTACCTTTCTCATAACCAACTACCATATTTTCACAACTCAAATGCAGCAACTATGCAGATGAAGACTGTCAATTAACATGTATAAAATAAGTAAACTTAACTATTATTTGACTACCAATACTTACGCCTACTTATCAACTTAAAGGTTTAATGAGTATCGGAAAATGACAATTTCACAGACAATCTAAAAAAAAATTAGGAGAAAGTTTTACAATCTCATGAAAATAACAATTGAATGGCTGAAGTATATTATATTTATTAACCGAGTGTAATTTCTTAAAACCATGCTTCAGATATTAGAAAATTAAGACCTACATACAAAAGTTGACAAAGCATATCCTACACACCTCACATTGAAATATGGTTTAACCTTATTAAGCATTTCAGAGAAATAATATAAAATGTCTCCTGCCAATCATGACAATCGAACATGTACTGACTAGAGTTTTTCTAGAGATATTGTGATCACAGTGTAAACAATGAGCAGTAGGACATTGTACACTCATGAAACAACTCGGCAAGACACTCACACAGTTACTGTTCAGCCTTTCCAAATGTACTGGCATATTAATTTCTGTTTATTATACAAAATATTGTATTTTCTATCAATATTCCTACAATATTCAAAATAACTTTCCTCTGAAGAAACTTAGATTGTCTAGTCTCAGGTGCACAGCATGAACACTACATCCACAGGATTAGGAGAATTTACAAACTACTACTTCCACACATTTTACAGCATACATTCGACTCACAAGCAGTCAATAAGAGAAACTGTAACAGCTGACAACAGTGTCCACAAGACTGGTACTGTAGTACAGTATACTCACGATTAAACAGAATTGGATATAACAAACTCTCGATTTAGCGGAAGGCATTTTTTCCGTTACTTTTTGCTCGATTTAGTAAATTAATCTCGTTAGCCGGAACAATTGGTGCAAATCACTTTCGGGAATGAGAGAGTTCCGGGTAACAGGCCACTCTCTCAAAGACGGAAAAAATCCCTCATCCCCGGAATTTTTAGGGTAAGTAAAAATTTTCTCGAACGTAAAAGAAATTGCCCATTACATCAGCGCTTGAACCTGGAAATATATCCATCCCTGGAATTTTCCGGGTAAAAGACATTCTCTCGGAATTTATGGAAAATGCACCCGATTTTCATCTCTCAAAACCGGAAAAAACTACTCCCCCCATCCATTTTCTCTGAATTTTTTGGAAAATATTTCACAAAACCCCTGGTAGCCCCATGGGGCCCCTGGCCTTGGTAGTCTCACAGGCCCCATGAAGCCTTTGATCCTAGTAGAGCTCGTGGGAACCCTGGTAGTGCAATGGAGCCCCTGGCCTAGGTACTCCCATGGCTTCCTGGCCGGGCCCCTGCAGACCCATTAGTTCCCTGGGGCCTCCTGGTAGTCCTCTGGCCCTGGTAGTGTCCCTGGGGTGCCCTGCCCCCCTTGTGCCCTCTTCTCTGGCCCCTGGGACCCCTGGCCTTAGTGGCCTCCCCAAGGTTCAGGGGATCCTGGCCCAGCCTGAGGGGCCTCCCATGGGAGGGGGGGGTCCCTTGGCCCTGATAGGGTCCCTGGGGTGCTTCTGGTAATCCCCTGGCAAGGCCCCTGATGGCCTCCTGGTAATTTTCTGGCCCTGATATGGTCCCCGGTGCCTCTAGGGTCCCCCCTATTGGGACCACCTGATAGTCCCATGAGGCATGGGGGCCCCTTGGTAGTCCCATGGGGCCCTGAACCCTGGTAAGGCCCATGGGGTCCCCCTGGTAGGTTCCTTTGCAGTCCGCTGGGGGCGCCCTGATGTTCCCCAATTGTCCCTATGGGGCCCCCTGTAAGTTCCCTTGGCTTCCTGGCCCTTGCAAGGCCCCTAGGGTCTCCTGGTAGTTGCCTAAAGCCCTGTGGGCCCTTGGTAGTTGCATGGGACCCCTGAACCTGGTAGTCCCCTGGCCCTGGCTGTGCCCCTTGTAGTACACAGGCCTTGGTAGGGGCCCCTAGTACTCCCCTGGCCCTGGGTGGTCTCATGGATCCCTGGTAGGTCCTGTTGCAGTCCCCTGGCCCTGGTAGTCCTCTGGATCTGGTATGGTCCCTATGGGGCACTTGCCAGGGCCCCTAGGGGCCTCCTGTTAGTTCTCTTGGCCCACTGGCCTTGGTAGGAAGTCCGGGGGGGGGGGGTGAGTCCTGGGGTCCTCTGGTAGTTCCATTGGACTTCTGACCCTTAAAGTCCCTTGGCCCGATCGGACCCCTTGCTACACCCATGGAACCCTGGTAGATCCTCTTGTAGTCCCCTGGCCTTGGCAAGGTCCCTGGGGCCTCTTGGTAGTCCTCTGGCCCTGGTATGTTCCCTAGGGGCCTATGGCCTTAGTACTAAATCCCATGGGACCCCTAGTGGCCCCCCTAATGCTAAGTCCCGTGGGGCCCCGAGGCCCTATGATAGTTCCATGGGGCCTGTGGCCCTAGTACTAAGTCCCATGGGGCCTTAGGGGGCTCCCTGGCCTCAGCACTAAGTCCCTGTTAGTTCTCTGGGCCCATGGGGCATCTTGGTATTCCTCTTAGCCCTGGTAGGGCCCTTGGGAGCACTGGTAGTCCCCTGGCCTTGGTAGTCCTCTGGCCCTGTTATGCTCCCTGGGGGCCCCCTGGCAGTCCCTTGGGGCCCCTGCCCTAGTAGTCCCATGAGGCTCCTGTTAGTTCTCTGGTAGGGCTCCTGTTGGACCCCTGGTAGTTCCCTTAGGCCTGGGAATCCCTGGCAGTCCCATTGAACCCCTGGGGGCCCTTTGTATTTCCATGGGGCCCTTGGCACTGATAGTCCCACAGCAACCCTACGGGCCCCCTTGTAATACCCTGGCCCTGGTAGCCTCCTTGTAGTCCTTTGGCCCTGGTATGGTCCCAAGGGGCCCCCTGGTAGTCCCATGGCATCCTTGGCCCAAGTAGTCCCATGCAACCCTTGGTAGCTTGTTAGTTCTCTGGACCTCGTAGTCCCCTCATCTGGCAGCCAGTTAGTCCCCTGGTCCTGGTAGTTCCATGGGGCCCCTCCTCTGGTAGGGCTACCTGGTAGTTTCACATTTCCTATAAAAGTTTCCCATTTTCTATGATGAAAGTTTCCAATTTTATGATAAAAGTTTCCCATTTTCTTTGATAGAAATTTCCCATTGGTACATGAAAGCAATCTGTATCTTCTGTACAGACAAAAATTTTTTATAAGAATATTAAGAATAGATCTTCCACCTAATGACATACCTAAGAATGAAAAAAAAAAGTAGTAAGCAAAGGAAATCCTTCAGATAGAAACACAAAAAATATTAATTTCATGTAAGAAATTTTAAGCCATGGGAAAAGTACAATCTTTCTTAAAAATCTTCAGCCATCTCTTATGGCAAACCTAACCAGAATAGATTACTTCTGCATGTCCAAGGAACACTGCCCTAAATTTAACTCCTCCAGCCAGTGTTAAAAATACAGTATGCCCTGTATTAACATCTATAACCCCCCCACACGTCCCATGCATCACCTTCCAACCAATCACAGAATCCTCCATTTTTAACATTCCAAATTTTCTCACCTAGTTAGAGACTATAGCTTCACTAGTCCCCATCATAAAATTGTTCCTGCTGATTCCCCAACACAAAATTTCTTGAAATTATATATCCTGTCCTGCCACTGTAAGACATGCACTCTTGTTATTCCACAAGCAAGAGTAAACATTTCACAAAGGTTCGCTCCTCATGATTATCTTTGTGTTTACTCGAGATAAAACCCTCACTACATTCAGTACAGTATTCTATAAATCATATTCATATCTAAATATCTGCTTTTTATTCTTGGTCCTGGTCACACAGCAGCATACATTACTGGGCTAATGTTTGCAAATGGGAAAACTACAGTACTGAAACTTTCACTCATGCAATTATTGCAACATTACTTTTGTTGGTTTACTAGTTGCTGGATTTGCAATTTATGAAATGATCCACAAATTCATGTTTGGTGAAATTTACTCATATGGACAGGGACCAATTATAAATACTTTTATAAAGCAGAAATACATGAGAATAAGTCAACAAATATGAGACACAACAGACATACAATTATACATCCTCTACTTTGGCATCTAGGAACAATAGACAAAATACTAAAGTCTTCAACTCTTAAAATACCACTTACGGTGTTGCACCACAAAATATTACGGTGACGTACAAACAAGAGAAGACAACACATGTGGCCTTGTCTTTGCATTTTCAGATGGCATGGCCTATAAATAACCTAAATTAAAATAAAAAGTTATGACAAATTGCCAATCGTCATACATACATACTGTACTATGTCAATAATAACCACCATTAGCATGATTTCTTTGGCACAAATGTATGAAAATCTACTAAACTAAGTAACCACATGAGTGATAATTACAAAGATGAGCTATTCATTATAATCCTACAGCTGCTGAATGAGATAGCAAACTTAAAACATTAGTAAATTAGGTCATCGTCATAGAGGAAGGATGAAGTCAAAACTGAAAGAGCTATTACGGGAAACAAATGATCCATTTTAACATAGTACACACAGTTTGGTGATCAGATAAGAGCATTATTTATTACAGATTAGTTTAACATACAAGCAGTGTTAGTGTCACTGTAAGACAAAATAAACATCAATTTGCTCATTCAAAAAAGATGTTGTGTTTCTTCTCTCTATCACCAAAAGACGACATAAGAAAAAATGCATTTGTATTCTTTGCTTGACATTGAAAGTTATTTTGAACACACGTACAGTACATCAAAATACCTCTGGCAGCTCTGGTTACGCAAATACAGTGAAACCCCCATATAATGGACTTCTCTCGCCAAATAATCCTATAGATGGGGGCTTAACCTCTAACTGACCCTTGATACAATGGACTTTCACCTCTATATAGTCTGTGAGATGGAAGTTTCACATGTAACAGACCCTTGACATATAATAGACTTTTCTCCTCACATAGTCCATACTGTATACACATTCACTTTATAATCTGAAAAATCACTTCACAGCAACCAATGACTGAGATCCACTGGTTAACATCAAGGCATAACTATCGAGTTATGGATGGGTTACGTTCCTAAAAAGTTGTCCTTGACTCAAAATCCTGTAACTAAAAATTCCATAGCTGTACAATTGAGTAACCTCATCAACAGTGATCATTAGTACACCAATTGTCACTATTCAGTGTGATGGCAATTTTGAAAGTTTGACATATAACTATACAGTACTGTACAGTACTTGCATAAATATTTCCTATTTCCAGCCAAAAGGCACAACCAAACTTGTTTTCTACGAGATGTAAAGTACTGTATATATCAAGTTAATCTCTTCTAACACTTACCACTACTTCAAATACAATAAATATGTAAGAAAATATACATATGTGTTATGATGAAGTTTAAGCTCTATTCACCCAATTCCTATACAATATATATTACAACTAACCTGTAGGCACACAAGGCTCTGTAGAGTCAATTCATTGAGTTAATACAAAACTAGTGTTAAGGCCTTTGCATTCCTTTCATGAACTGAGAAATACCTTATTAACTAAGTATATACTGTATACCACGGTGTGCTGTCAAGGCAACTGATGTAGCTACTCTGTTACATGTAATTACTGTACAGGGATCACCTCTTACATCTCCCCATATAAAATATCTTAATATGGGGTAACTATTTTAATTTATACTGTACTATCACAATTTTCATTACATGTGATACACGCTACACACTATTAGTATCTTTAATGGAACAACTTTATAACACAGCAAATATATTAAAATTTATGTTGCTTTTACATAGGAATGAAATTCACAGCTGTGAGAGAGGTAAATGCCTTACCTTAAAGAAGGTTACAGCAGTTGAGATGAAGCACCAATACTGTTATGCAGAAAACACAATGAGGGACATCTAATGCACGTTGGGTAACTCCCAGAAATACATCAGAGACTGCACCAACCCCTACGACACCTGACAAAACGTGTTAGTGGGCGGGACATTTTGGAAAGCAGATGAGATAAGTGAACTATGAAGTAATGTATAAGTTATCATATGTACCAGGAGTATCGGAGAAGGAATGAAAAAGAAATGCATCAGTGAAAGACCTGGCAGTATTATCCTGGGCAATCTCCAACACTGAGAACCTATGACTTGTCTAATAATAACAATAATAATAACAGAAAACTGACAAGAACGTTAAAACATGAACTGATAACTGATTGTGTATGGTGCATCAGCCGACCAAAAATAAATGATAATGACAATTAAGACAAAAGACAAGACTGAGGTTCAGATCCAAGGTTTATGTTGTGAGTCAGCTGCATATTAAACTTAAAGTAGACAGAGGTTCATCTTTAACATTTAAGAGCATTATGGCTGAACCAAAAGCCGAGTTACTTTAAGTTAAAAAAAAATCAATATTGTGCTGCCCTTTCCAGTATGTGAAGCAAGACACAAAAGAACCTTATCGATCTTCCGGCTGCTAATCAATGCCACGTACTAGTTAAGAGAGATCATTCAACAGCAAAGACGGGCATTAACAGATACTAGTCTAGGTGGGGATCTGGCAGAAAGATAGGTAAAGCTGTTGCCACATAGCTGCACTAAAGAGGCTGTGAGAAAGAAGGACTAGCCTTATGAAGGATTCACAAGGAAGGAAGGAAGGGGACAGATTTAAGTAAAAAGTAGAAAAAGACAGAAAAACCAGAAAACTTACGTAGTTACCTTTTATCTTCACTTCAACTATCTACAGGTGGACCAGGGAGAAAAAGTACTCTCAAGAAAGTGGTAATATTACAAAGTGGTGATGCAAGAGAGTGGGAAAAACAAAAGGAATATGTTGAAACAAATATTTCAAATAAGTTTAAAGGGAGGAAATAGAATTCTCATGTTCAGCCAATATGGCAAACAACTCAAGTGACCACAGTGCAACTATAACATGTGAAGAGAAATATGAATGGAAGACAAAAATCCTCCTACAGTACTACAGTAAGTCCTCGCTTAATGTCGGCCCGCTTAATGTTGTTTCGGTACTATGTTGCTAAACTTTAGAAACCAAAAATTCACTTAACGTCCCGGTAACTCGGTACAACGTAGTTTGAGTCTTCAAGGACTACTTTTTACCTTTTTCACAATATGTATTTAGGATGGTGTGTGCATGTAAATGAGTAAAATTTAATGAAGAAAGTTACTTTATCTACCAAAAAATAAGTTGAAAAAACATGTACAGAACTTAAATGTACTCAAGGGACTAAAAAATTTATCTCTCGTGCAAAATATATGATGTCTATATTCATATTATTTGCTGTCTTGCAAGGATTCTAGCAATGCAATTTATATTCTGGTAACTTTAGTCTGTGCCATTTTATAAGATAAAAACTTTAAGCCTAAACCGCCTTCAATCTTGCCGGAAGTGTGGAAGGGAGGTGATGTATAATGACAGCTGGCGCCAGCCCGCTGGCCAACCAAGGTTACCTAGTGGTATTTATTTATCTGCCATGAAGAGGAGTTTTAAGTTTTTCTCTTATAAATCTCATTGAATGTTACTTTATAGTAATGCATACAAGCACCTCACCAGGCATCACACAAGGAGCTTTGAATTTATGTATATGTAATGTATTTCATGGGGCAAAGGAAGGCTCACGAACGTAAATCCCATATTTTATCTATTTCTTATGGGGAAAATTGATCCGCCTAGCGTTGTTTCGTTTAACGTCGCGTTTTCAGGAACGTAACCCCGACGTTATGCAAGAACTTATTGTATTTTTATGGCCAACACGTCAACAAATGTTTTCTACTTTCAATGCTGTACTATTTGTGCTAAATGATCATAATCTTTATGATCAAATGGACTTCAGTGAACTTGCAAATTTAATTTGTGAAAATATCAAACAACTGACTTCCCCAATATTCTGAGACTGGAACTAGAGAATTAGGACAGAATTTAAATGTGTAAAGTAACTGTATGCAATTCACATAAAGAAAAAGCTTTGAAACTAGCAAAATAACTTTCCAATTTTGTTCCAATCATTTGTACAATAATTACTACCTTTACCAAAAGCAGTAGTTCATTACACAAGGATATGAAAAACCTCATAACTCCTCGAAGAATGCGACCCGGGTCCTCGTGGTGCCAGAACGAGTGCGGCGAAGGGTGGAGTACTTGGTCTCTCCTGACCGCAGCTGCTCGTGGTACACAGCGTCCAGGACAGTCTGATTCTCTTCCACTTTTAACACCTGAAGAAAAGAAAATCATAATAACACAAAACTTCCACTTCACTATATGTTTTCAGCCAGGGTACTAACTCGATAAAATCACAAGAAAGCTGCCTGTATGAGTTCCAAGCACATATATTTAGGAGAAAAGAAACAAAATGTCTCTCTCTTTCTCTCCTTCACAAGCT
Organism: Homarus americanus; assembly: GCF_018991925.1. Taxonomy (NCBI): domain Eukaryota; kingdom Metazoa; phylum Arthropoda; class Malacostraca; order Decapoda; family Nephropidae; genus Homarus; species Homarus americanus. Next base: position 1,049,111 of record NW_024720811.1, on the reverse strand, counting down.
ATGAATGCTTAGGTGCCCTGACAAATGGGCTCCAGTCCTAATGGGCCCCAACTTGAGTCATTTCTATGTCAGGGTTACACATGAAGTGTTTTTGGCTAGATGTATGAATGACAAAACTCGTTGGCTATATGAAAGCATAGACTCAGTAGTTCAGTATTAAGGCAATACCTGTGAGGGATTAAGGGGTTAGTATAGTGCAACGTATATATTGTACTAACTAGAGAATAAGTTTCGTAAAATTATTCATGTGTTGTATTAGTAGTTGCAGAACAGCTTTCCACTAACTGTACACTTTCAGTTCTTAAAGTTCTTTTCTCTATAGCTGACCCTAAAACAACTTTAACACTGTGTTATGCATTGTGGTCCAAAGGTACAACTTACTATGGTTAAACTATGGAATTATTCACCACTTTTTTCTCATGCACATTCCATCTCACTCAACACCAAAATTATAGATCCTGATTCTCAGTTCCCAAGAATACCGTGGGTCTTCATTGTTATTCCCTTAGACTGCCTTTACCTATACAAATACATTCTCTTTATCCAATTCAAATCCTAGAGTTTAATGGTACATGATTGTCACTAGCTGCTGACACACCTTGCAGAGCACTGTTACATACAAGGTTACACGACTCTTACTTCAATTTCAGATTTTAAATGACGCAGTTGTTGCTGGAGGTGTCTTGATCTCTCCAGGTACTCCCCTCGCTCCTTCTCAATCTCCAGACTCAGCTGCTCCACATCCGTATCATTTAACAGGTCTAAAGACATCAGTTCGCGTCCAACATACGTAGAGCTCAGAGCGTCCGTGCTGCCACCCAACGTCAAGTCGGGCAAGTCTCCGGTGGACCCAATGGCCATGTCATTACTGCTACCCACAACCAAACTAAGAGAAGAGATAAAATATTTATAATAAAACAGCCAATAAAGACATAACTGATTAAAATTTTGTTTCACTGTAGGTATTAATAACAGGTAATCAACATGACTTAGGCAATGAATTCATACAAGCCAGGGTATGGTCATGATATATCAATTGAATAAACTACACACTTCAATAACCAATGTATGCAAAAAATATAAATCTTGTTACCTGGCACCTCATCAGAGAGGACTGAGCTAGAATAACTTTGCAAGGCACTGGAATTACATAAGACTTACCCTGTAAATATAAGGTAAGTATATTGCTTTGCTAACACACTCAGTGGGGTGATCCATTAATGAACATTACCTGTGAGAAAGTGCCGACGCTGGCAGGTGGGGTGTGGAGGAGTTCAGAAGGGAGGCATTAAGCAGCGAAGCATTAAGAACAGAAGAGTTGACTGCTGTGTGACTAATGGAAGCATTAAAGCTCTGTACAAAACCAGTCAGCTTTTCCTTCGCCTGTTTCTCTGCAATACGAGCTCGGATAAGCTCCTGTTGCAGACGGTCAGACTCTGTAGCTCGCCTCTCTCCTTCCTCAACCAACTTTGATACCAGCATTTCTGCCTCCCTCACCTGCAAAAGACACACAACAAACATATTATTAGTGGAGACTGGAATGATAATTTTGTACAGTGAGAGTGGAGAGTGAAGATTATGATGAGGGTTATACAATGAAGGTTACATTAGAAGTGTTCTTGAGGGAGAGTAGGTACTGCACACATATTCTGGCACCAAGGAGTGAATAGCAGTAAAATTTCTACAACCTAGACTGAGAGAAATCCTACACAAAACACAAAAACTCCCTGCAAGTTATATGGATGAAAATTTGTCAAAAAACCTTTAGTGAAAAATTAAAGTGGGTCTCACAAACATGACAGCCTTTCTAAATTATAAAAATAAATAAATAAAAAAGTTCAGAAAGATTTTACATAATTCACCTCCAGTTTCATAATTGCTTTTCTTGCCAAGTCATTTCAGGAACAATAAGACACTAACCTTGTGTTCCATAATCATCTTTTCTTCTTGAGTCTTGGCAGAGATGAGGTGCGCCCGCTGACACTCTTGTTCTGCCTCTGAGGCCTTCTGAGTTAGTAGCATTGTTTCTTCCTCCGCTATACGAGATTTCTCAACTAGAAGCTCTGCTGTTTCTTCAGACCTTGAGGAGAGAAATATTGAGATTGTAGCTGGCTCCTGACAGATGACTGAAGTGTTATTAGGTTCATAACCAATACAAACAAGCTTCTCTCTTAAATACCTAAGGCAGTTGGTAACAGAACAATGCATGGAGAGCAAAATTTAATTACTCTACTCTATTACTCTTAAATCACTATCAGACATGAGTTCACATTACATCATTTACTAATCCACAACACATCACTTGTATAAATGACCTCCCAATCAACTGTTTTAAGGAAAGTGGTGTTGATTCACAGTGATTTCAATTATACTTCAGAAAACACAGTGCACATGTCACATTTAAGTTTACCTAAGCTTCAGTGTGGGATGTCAAGCCATGCTCCCCCCTCAATCTTCTAAGCATTTTCTTACAATACAGGGTGTCTGCAATCCAAAGTAAACACAATTTCTCTTCATTTTGTCAATCATTCACCCATACTGATGAAAAAAAGCGTGTTCTGCTATGGTGCTCCTCAGCTAATACAAGGTCTAACTCAAGCCTAACCAATGTGTTTGATATATTTGCTCCTCAAGACCAACTACTGTGTTAAGAACAAAATATCAAATACCAATAAAACCTCAACATAATATATTCCAGACAAGATGAACTATTGAGCAAACAGATTAAACACTCAGGAAGCCACAGGACACTTTACCTTCTGAGAGCATCATTGGCTGCTCTCATTTCTTCCTGGTACTGAAGTAAACGCTGTTCAAGCTCCACCTTTTGCCTCCCTACCTCCTCTCTCAGCTGCTTCTCCCGAGCTAACTGTGGGGTGCAAAACAACGATCATAACTTGTTTAGATATTGTCATTACTGTATAATTGCTTTAGTTTGTTTGAAAATGACACAATTAACACTGTAGAAATTATATTACAGTGCTCAAAATTAAAATTAATACATTATGACACTATTATTAATGATAGGTACAAAAAAAAAGTGCTTATTCAGTAGATATGCTACAAGGTGCATCTTTGATAAGTTACAAAATGTACACTGATTATCAACCAACAGACACCTGACCTTTGACATGATACCATAATGGGGTTACCAAAACATTTATGTGCCTTTGATATTGATCCAATAATCATCATACAGACTTTTTGTACTTTCAAGCCTTTTCCCGTTTAATGCATGGTACAGTAGAGAGAATAAAAAGCAAATACATACATTGATTTTCCTTTTATTCACTCTTATTACTGTAAAATATGCATGCTGTACTGATACTTTTCTCTATGACAAGACCTCAAATCTATTAGCAGCACACCTTTCCCACTAATCACTCAATGACTTTATTCAAATAATTTGGCAATTATGAGCTATGGATGGACAAATTTCATGCATATAGTTTTCAAAAAGATGAATAGTAACATAAAGAAGTCTGATGATCATCCATTTAAACTCCCCAAGACAGATCACAGTGGAGTGTACTGACCTGCCTACGAAGTTTCTCCTCTCTGGCGGCAGCTTTCATCTGCTGAACCTCTATAGTGTCTGGCTTTCGTCTCCTTTTGAATAAGTCGTGATTTCCTATACTGAGGTCTAGGATCAGCTTGTTCATGCGGCTATTTTTGGAGAAGAACACAAAGTTGGGGGCAGTCTTGTCCGTGGGCCGGATAGTGAACTTCTTGTCGTCGACGATTATGTTCCGTATCTCAGACCACGGGAAGCTAATCTTGGGCTCTAACTTGTTCTCACTCTCGTAAACATTTAGACCAAGTGCTGTCACTCCTGTGGATAAACACAAGGTGGATGTAGAGTAAAGTATGTCATAAGAACTTAAAAACAAAACAATAATATAGTAGTACCTCTATAAAGAATCAGGTTTTCTTCATCCAAAATAACAAGAGAATCAGGTCCTGTCTGGATAAAAGTAGCAAAGCACAATATAAATGTTTTCATATGACACTCATCACGATTCATAATTTTCTTATGTTTTATATATAGTTTGTGAGTGTTGATCACAAACACATGATAGCCTACCCATAACATTTAATTTGTGATTTTTCATAACTTTAAATTGAAAACCAAATGGGAATATTCAAAACTTTATGAATTTTATGTTTGCTTGGTTATCACACGTAATAAGCATTAGCAACAGTTCACACCACTGTCAGGAACATGTCGTCAAGACAAACGGCAATTGCCTAACTTCTACAGCGGCAGCACCAACAAGCAAAACTCTGCAGCTAAAGTTCCAGATTCCTATTTTGTTTGGTACTACAGGGGGCCCCACAAATTCGCGGGGCTTAGGTTCTCAAAATGGCCACGAATTGCCAAATCCATGAATAACATTTGAGGACCGCGGGGGGTGTTTACATTTTCACAAAGAAATGTATATTCCCTTCATGTGTTTGCCCGTCGGACAATTATTTCTTTTACCTGTATTGTATATGTGAGTCTACCCTCAACTCCACGCTTTATTAATAAAGTAATAGAGCACAGCCTTCAGGGCAGACTCACATTTTTAATAAATTTGTTTTTTTATTATTTGTGAGAGAATTTTTCCAATTATTATTTTTTGTTTGTGTTTTGTGTGTGTGTCTACACACACACACATATATATTTGCAATACAGGTAAAGGAAATTACTGTCTCTAGAACGAATGGCTCCCTGTCCCAGTCGCGAAAATGCTGGCAACTTTAAAACTACCCACAGACATTCTTGGGTACATCCAGGGTGTCATCCGCGAATAATAAAGGACCGTGAAATAAAAATCCGCGAACTTGGGGGGGCCCCTGTTTATAGTTCTAAATATTACTGTATAGTGTTGTACTATCTTTAGCACTTAGTTCCAAAGATTATTATTAATAAACCTCTGGCAGTTAATGACACTATAAAGATGATGCTATATAACAGGTGTCTTCAGAAGAATTCTTTATGTATACTGTAATGCATCCCTTACAACAATAACAATGTTGGGAAGGGCAGTGTCCTTACCAGTGAGGCTGAATGTAAAATAATACTAAGGATGTTTTATCCATATCTGTTAAAGGCTAAAATAGAAAAGTTTAACACATTTTCTTAAAAATAAACTATGGTAAACACACCTAGTGGGTTACTGCTCAAGAGGGGCAACAACCAAGCTCCACCTAACCTATTTATGGTGGCCTCATTAGTACTGTACTGTACACTCTGGTCAGTGAGAGCAACTGACAGATGCCCCCCGGCTATTTATGACTTGAAAACTTGGATAGCCTAGTGTCTACTCTAATTTTTCTTTTCATTTAAGGTTTTTAGATCTTAATTTTTAAATAAAGCTGGGGGTTTTTTTTTTCAATTAGAGTAACTTTTTATATTGACTTTCAAAGCCTATGAGCTTGTTCTAAAAAAAATTAATTAATTCGATTTAATTCAGGCAGTGGTGTTTTAGGTATGTTTAGTTATGAGGTAGCAGCAGCAGGTAGGGTAGTACGGTATGTTAGTACAGGGACACAACCTTGTACCTAGCTCCTCATCCCCTAGGGTAGGGAGCGTGCCGTTGTCGGCCGGCGAAAGGTACTGTTCTCTCGGTCTCCAGGGACAACAACACTGCGTTTGGTGTGCCCCCGACCAGTGGCCCCTCGTGGGTGGAGGCGGTAAATAGCAAAAAGACGGCAGAAGAGCACAGAAGGATGCTTTTAGAGAAGAGATAATTAAAACAGGGATATAGTGAACACTCCCTCCAAAAAGTATATTTATGATTTTGTATGAGACAACATGACACAACACACAGGATTTTGAAAACCCTACCAAGACAACAGGAGTCGCAGTGTTCATTTTAAAATTGATCTGACCCATTCATAAAGATACTTGTAGGAGTGACTGTACGATGATATTCGGATGAACCACAGAGAAAAGAGATTGGAAATTATACAAAATCTTATGGATGGTGGCCTTGATGTTTTAGGTATGAGAGAGAGAGAGAGAGAGAGAGGGAATACAAGGGTTGTGTGGTGCTATCTGGCATGGATACGAAAGGAATAGGGATAAGGAGAGGTGTGGCAATACTCCTAAATAACAAATAATAGGATACAAAAGTGAGAATGATAAGAGATAATAAAGGTGTGAGTGTAAGGAAGGCGGGGAGGCTGTCTACACTGAGCACGAAGTGAAGAACAATGCATTACAAAGACAACAAGGCAGGGAGTATGGGGAACAAAAAAGGCAAAGATATTACATAGTGGCAGGGCAGCCTGGTGCCGAGGGGAGCTCTCTAGCGGTGTGAGGCATCACTGATAAGATGTTAATAAGAAAAAGATTGAGGAGTTTCAGTGAGGATACTCAATGGGTGACAGGATACTACTGTACACATGGCTGAGGTAAGTGTTCATAAGAATAAACAACAAAGGGCAGGGAATGCAAATTTATAGTACAGTAAGGTGCCACCTAACAAGCAGATCGGTTCCTCAATCACTACTTGTTAAGTTAATTCTTATTCAATGGGCCCCATTGTCCAATGGGATCAGTGTTAAAAGCTGAGATGTTTTCCAGCCCAGAAAGTTTTGACCCAAAACCCCTTGGCATAAACTTACACGTGCTTCAGCCCAAAGAACTGTCGACCCTACAATCGGTCACTGGTGTGGTACATGAACACTACTACAAATGGCAATATATCATCTGTGGTGTTAGGAGTACAGTACAGTATCTCAGAATAACAGCAGCACTGACAAGAACCTATCTCAACCAATAATACTTACTAAAAAAAATTTATGAGCACATTACTTACAAAAATTATTATTAAGGAACCAACATCAATAAGCAGTGTTGGATGGTGTGAGCTCAACACCTTGAATGGTAATAGATAACTTAATACACTACGATCGTTAAACCCAAGTCTCATTCAACAGGACCTTACTGTATGTAAAACAATGGTGTGGTTTTAGGAATGTACTGTAGACCAAACCACCAACTGCATCCTAGTAAGAATACAGCCAAAGTCACATTCAAATGCAGTGTTTTTTGACAATTACATGAACTACACAGACACCATGATTAAAGTTTAAAAATACTTTTCCTTACATCACTCCCCTTCACCATGACACACAATTACACAATAATAGTCATCAGTCAATGCCAGGAGTCTGCGACAACATTAAGAGAAAGTAATCAAGGTCTGAATGAAGAGACTAATATATATATATATCTTCAAAAAACTTACCAAGCCAGAGTTCAGTTTGTTTCTTGTTGGTGATATTGAAGTAGTTGACACCATACATGCCTAAATCTTGTGCTATCTTAAGGTACTCCATCTCGGCTTCGTCCCGGGTCATGCCCTGGTGGTCAGCGTACCAGATCCTGATACGCTCCTCCCACATCTCAGGTGTCATTTGATACTGACTGAAGCATAAATAACAACAATTACTGTATTCCCCCCCCCCACAAAAAGGGATTTTAAGCAGTATTTTCAGTGTCATATACATACATACATACATACACAAAATATTTCCTGATAATCAAGTAAGAGAAGCACCACAGAACAACACTCCTGATACAGTAAGTATGAATGAGAACATATGAAGAAAATGTGTATCATTCTACATTGCTGCAGGAAAATGTTTGAAAATTCAAATAACTGTTACAAAGAACAGGTACAGTTTATATTACTCCACATCACTATACTGGCTTGAAAAACTTTATATCACATTTGAAATTTATAATTAATTTATAAAAAGGTTTTTAAAAATTAATGATAAAAAATACTGACAAAATGTTAACAGGTCTTTATACCAACAACAATGACCACAACAATAAAGTTTTTGAGTAGGTGAGCTATAAGTTATGGTGAAGATGCTGCAACAGCTGGAGAGAGCAGAGTGCTGACCTGATAACACGCTGAGGTAGAAGTTCCTTCATGGACAGTGCACCCCCCTGGTAGGTGGCTGGGTTGTAGTCACCAAACTTGGCCTGGACTGCATATGATGCTAATAATACTGACATCTCTGGAGGACAATATATGTCCATGTTCAAGATGGACTGCTTAACCTGCCAAGCACCAAAGAAATAATGACCTTTAACACCTAATAAAATTTAAGTCCTACAGTTATCATACTTATGAACTTACACTAATACAGTCCGTCATGTCTCTTACAGCCAGGATTTGTCTTTTAATAATATGATTAACTGGCTTGTCTTCTCTTAACAGCACATCAGTGACAAAAATTCTCTCTCATTCTTATAGTTATCTATTTTCGGTTAAGTCCTCACCACTTATAATCCACACAGACTGGTGGCCTTGACATTCCTAACCGGCTGGGTCCATCCCTTCCCCGCCTCCCTAAATACACAAACCAGGCAATTAATCGGTGGTCAGCCAAGGAGCAAAGTCAACGCTTATCCCCAGACACATTAATAATGGATAAGTTTTACAAACAGAAAGAAAATACATTTTTTAAGTTATTTATCCATGCTAACATGTTTGGGGCAAGTGCTGACTTTACACGGATCCCTAGTCTGTGCGTCGAGGACGACCTAAGTCCTATACAGTATTGAGATTATAAGAAAAATTTCAACACCAAAACAATGTTAAATGAATCAGAGAAATTCTCAAATTTTCAAAATCCAGCCATTGTCAAAACAATTAATAATCAGAATTTGATCCCTTTAACCACAGATCTCTAATATGCACATCGAGGAATACCTACCCTGAGAATTTGAGCAATATTAATTTTTGGTCCCAAAATATTAATTTTCAGAAGCGAATTTGCCGGTTAGGAATTATGAGGCCGTCGGTCTGTGTGGCTTATACATTAACCTGCAATCCATGTGATGGAACTAAGCATTAACCCTTCATGTTACATAAATCATGTATGAGGCTTCTCTTTTCTGACTAAAATCGCCTGGCATTAACTATATAAAATATCTGATGTGGCATAGCCGTAGTGAAGGAGTTAAGATAAGAAGTGTAAATCCTGTCTAGTCATCAACACAACATCAAGTTATTTCAGAAGTCATGACACATAAGAGACATTCAGGTCTTCCTTAATATCCATAAAAGTATAACATTAGTAAATTAATTTGTTCAATCAATTATCTAAAAAAAAATGAATTAATGCAACACACAACACAAACTCAATACGGAACTACAGACATGGCAGCTGTAATGTTTTGATATTACAAATAAATACAAGTTTAAAATATAATAATTCAATACACCAAGAACTTCATTCAGACCAAACACTGACACATTAAGATATGAGGTGTAAAATAATGACTATGATAACATTGAAGTAACTACCACAAATCATCTTATTGAGCCAACACCTGGAGAGTAGGGCACATTAATCTGAAATCACTGATGCTACGTAAAAGATTGGAACCAAATGATCTTTTTTGCACCTGCAAGAAGAAGAGATGTTGTGTGACCTCCTGCACAAGTTCTTCACTAACATCCTCTGGGTAAAACTTGGCCAAGAATACAAATGGCACCGGGGAGCGACGGGGTATGTCCTGGTCTTGAACCTTATTCATAAAGGAAATTACCAGAAAGCAAGAAACAACAAGACACTTATAATGATAAGGAAACCATAAAAATATTTTTTTTTATCCAATGTAATTATTCAGCCCAAATTTTGGTGTTTTTGTGTTATTCTGAAAGTACTACATAATTAGATAAACCCCTTAAATTCCAATTCTAATTAAGTACTACCAGAATAACACTAAAACACCAAAATCACACTGTGCAGGCATCTGTTCCCACCATACTGAAGTGGAGTAAGTGCCCAGTAGCTTCTCACCCATTAGTGACTACTGTACACTACAGTATAGGGTGAGGAAGAAACTATTCACTATCAATAGATGTTACTTTATAAATTTATTATTATAAGACTGCTTACAACCTTCAACAGTGCAATGATAACTTACTATCTTTAGCAAACATCTGCAACAGTATAGGTTAACTATACAGTAATATCTACTTCCCTCCCCAGCACCGAGCCCCAGCTAGCAGCCTCCCTCAGGAGACATAGTCCAGCACTCTCTTCAGCAGCACCTGCTGGGCCTCCCTCAGGTCACACGTGAGTTATTGTCAGAGTTATCCTTAGGGTGAGTTACTTTCGGTGGGAGGTGTATCCATTTCATGTTTGTGTAAGAGAGTCATTGTCTAGTAACTTCGATATAATGATTTATTAATGTGTCCATGTTTAAATAGCTAATCGGCCACACTACCAACTTTCCTCACTTTACAACCCTCCTTCTATAAATACTCTTCCTATATCTTCTACCCAAGGTACACTTGTTACAATAATTTAGCTAAATATCTTTCTCGTCAGAAACGGTCATCCCAACGATTATGAATAAACTTATTTAGAAATACATCATAACTTCAGGACGAAATTGGACAGGTTTGCAACAGCCAATCAGCTGTAACTCTTCAGAAAAAATGCACTATAATTAACGATATTACTGTACCAGGCTAGATTAAAATCATGGCTGCTACACTGTCAGTTGTAGGCACTATTGGTCAAAATTGGAATTTTCAGTAATGGTAAAGTACATTACACATAAAGTGAGAGCTTAAATCATTAGCTAAGCAGTTGATATATGTTTCAAAATACAGGAAAATACATCAGTAATGACACTAACTTTTGGGGGAACAATACTGCCTGCAACTCCTCAATGAGCAACTTAATGTTCTTCAAAGATCCACCAAGAGCAGAAAGTAAATGATACACATGAACAAAGAAATAACTTCTCACTCACCTTCTTTTCCATCTTGAGCCAAGCAAAGTCACCTTTAGAGTCTTCATACTGCAGACCAAAATACCAGGTTTCTCTGAGTCCTATTGTCCGTCCAACCAGATCAAAGAGGTCCCGGCCATTTGCTCTCCAGGGCAAGTTAAACTCCAGCTCAGCATCCAGAGTCACAATCTTTACAGGAAAAGATTTGGCACTTCTGCCCCGGAAGAGATTCCTCAGGGGCATTGTGAGACCTGTTCAGAGATAACAGTATCCACTCAGTGATGTGAGGGGAAACTTCTTTTTCTGACACCTATCCAAATATTAGGTGTTCACATATTATATTGTTTGTCTCTTGTCTTTATAACAGTCAATGAATATTTGTATAACTAGGATTATTTTTTTTATTTTATGACCATTACATCGGAGGTTTTGGTAAAAGTTAAAAAATTCGGAAACTTCCCAGTCATACCCCCACCATATCAGACAAAGTTAGGAAAGGTTAGGTTGGTTTCTTTGGTTAGGTCAGGTTCTGTTCCATTTTCATGTTCAGTATCATGCAAATAGTATCTCCAGAAATTTTGGTTCAATTCAATAAGTTATTTCTGGTGCCAACGGTCTGTTCCACCTTTATCTAGTAATTTTCTTTTATAGTCTTGAGTAAAATAATAGGTAAATTTTTACTTTAGGACACGAGTCCCTACGGGTTGACCAATATGTTTTTCCAGTGTATTTTGGTGTGTTTTAAACGAATCTGACCTTCATTTTGGGCAGAAATGTCTAGTTTTTGCACCCCCCCCCCCTCATCAACAAAGGGGGAGAGCCTGGGAAATCGGGGTTTTGGGTGGGGGAGAAAACGAAAACGAGTCATCTGACCTAACAAAACCTAACCTAACTTCTAGGGGGGGGGTCTCTGCCCCCGGAACCCCCCAGGTAGGCCTAACCTGACCCCTAGCAGGGGGCAGTAAGCCTAGCTTAAACTAACCTAAATGTTTCAGTAGTTAAAACTTTGGGGCATGCCATGTCTGAAAGTACAATACATTAGTTAGAAGTGGAAGGACCAGGGATACGTAAGAATTGGATAGAATGATCCTCTTTCTCGTAAAACTTGGCAATAAACTTAAAATAATCGTAGGATCACAAATGACAACCTCCACCACGGCCATTGTGAGACTGGTCAATGAAATTACCCAGGCTGCTTCCTTTGAAAAAAATCAAATATGATTGGTCGAAAAACATTTGCGTCGTGACTTCATTGGTCACGACTGGATGACGTCAGTCAACATTGCGCATGCGTGATACGCCGATAACATCATCTCACAGACAAACACTGAAAACTATTTAAAATCAATTGTGTCGCTATTATCAATTTCCGCCAGGTATATATGGGATTCAAAATGCTCAGAATAGCGAGACCTAAATGTTTCGGTAGTTTATAACTTTCGGAGGCGCTATGTCCAGAAGTAAAATAATACAAATAATATTATTTTCGGTATTATTTTCTTGTAGCTCCGTTCATTTCTACCACTAATCTATTATCATATTCGAATAAGACGTCTAATTATAAGATAATTTTTATCTATTACATTACCGGCGGAAATGTATAATAACGGAGATAGCTCTTCCAAAATATTTTCTATTTTCTTCCATTAACATCCAGCCATTATCGTCTGCCTCTCCTCCAACACTGCGTGTCTCCTGCGTCCCCTTCATAAATCATCCTGCGCATGCGTTGCTGTACACGTCACGCGGCCAATCAAAAGCCTTTTTTTATTTTGAAACCAATTAAAATGTTTAGGGGTTTAATTCGCAGTATTTTTGGCCCAATCAAATTCGAGTATTCTTTTTGGTCTCTCATATTGTGAAATTCAAGTTCAGTTCCGACCATGGAAGTCTGCGATGGATGTCACTTAAAGTATATGGAGCTGATTGCGAGTTTTTGGAAAAAAAAAAACGAAGAAACTATAGCATTTTTTCGATCGCATGGTGTTCTTCCAACCTCAGTAAAGTGTACTAAGAGCAAGACTGAATGTAAATATCGCAAACACCAACATATGTGGAGTTGTGTAAGAATCCCAGAATGCAACGACGAACAAGAACCAGACCAATAAGGTAAGAAATAGGCGATTCCATCATATGGTGAGAGTCAGTTAAGTTAAGTTAGGTCAGGTTAGGCTAGGCTAGGTTAGGTTTGGTTATTGTTTTTCTTGTGTTTTATTGTGTATTTCTTAGTTGCTTTGGCACTTTTTCTTCTCGGAAAACGTCAAACGAAAAAAATTCGCAAAAAAACCCCCGGCTAATTTCCGTCAAAAAGGAAGGTCATATTCTGTCTCAGCACACACAAATACACTATAAAAATATAATTTTAACTTGCTACAAGTGAACGGAGCTACAAGAAAACTTTACCTTATTTTCTGTCCCCAAGCAAATCTTGTTAAGCTATCTGGGACACAAGTGATATTATGCAAAATGTACTTTATGTCCTTTTCTCAAGTTAAGAAAGATTTTATCAACTAAGGAGACTTTTCCAATCACCCAAACAATGAACAGAATGCCATCCAACTTCAACAATTAATTCTGAATCTGTCAGTAAAATCCTAAAACTATAAAACAAAATACAAAAGCTAACTCAACAGACCACTCACGTATAGTCCCAACCACACACCCCTAACTACTCAGGGTCATGAATCACTACCATATATAAAGAGTAATGATGTTATCTGACCTGGTAATGACAGTTCAGGTCATAACGGCCACTGTCCTCCTGCTGGGGTTTGTTTACTGTGAGTTGTTGGCCGCCACCGGGTCCTTCCTACCACTCCTGTTAAAGAAATACCACGAACAGTATATGATGATAACCACAAGGAAACAAGAAAACATAAAGTTCCCAAGAGCTTTTGTCTAATTCACATCTTGAGGGTTGAGTACATGCTAAGGAGTAATAATTGACAAGGTTAATATATGAGTGAGATAGTTTGGTCTCGTTCGTGGTATATATTTAGCATGAACCAACAGATCCCTTTCAGTGAGCAACAGGTTGAAGTATAAATTCATAAGAAATGTCCATAAAATTATATTTTATGTATTGTACAGGTGATATTATTTGGAATTAAAATATTAGAAAATTTCTCCCTTTGAAATTAATTTATATACCTAAAAAAGGTGTTGATTTTTACTCACACTTGACATTATTGATGATTGTAAATTTATGGCTGTACATCCACAGTTCATAATAATGAATATAAATGCAAATTTTATTTGGAAAATAATAAAGTCTAGTGGAAACTATCAATGAGTTTTCGTCAACTGATGAACGTATATTTTTAAATGATTGTTGTCGACTTCTAGAGATCCACAAACTATAGATAGATATCCGAGTGAATGTTTAACCAATTTACTGATGCTACTATATACCCAGAAAATATCTCATAAAAAAGACATAAAAGATAAAAGTATTCAAATGATAAGTTCACTGGGAATATTCCTGAAAGTCTCAACAGGAGGAGCAGTGAGGTGACCCCCGTGAAGGAGAGGACCGGGAGGAGACAAGTAGCCCCTCATGGTTCTTATCTTAAACGCCAAAGTTTATACTTCATTCATTTCTTAAAGTGATAGGTGCTAAATTACAGTAATTAGGTACTGAATTACAGTTAATAGATCCTAATTTACAGTAGTTAGGTAGATTTTTGTTTGTAAACTCATTTCATTTGTTTTAAGAATACATTGGGGGTTTTCTTGTAGTTAGGCACTAAACTACAATATTGTAATCGCTCCTTGGATCGATTGTGGCTGTGCAGGACAATATAAACCCTCTACGTTGATGCGAAGAATATAATTCGGTCAAAACCTGTTGATACATCTTGTGGGGTTATGAGATATTGGTTCACACTCAGGATGGGATGGAGAAAGGAAACTCACAATGCGCTCTCTGTATACATATTGTATTGGATGTACAATGCAGCTTGGTGCTGGGAAGGCAGTATGGTTACAAGCGTTGAGTAGAGAGAGCTGGTTGGTGAGGGTGCCCAGAGGAGGGCACGCAGCTTGAGGGACGCCAAGGTCGCCGGCGGGGGCGGGGGCCGCCAGGCTGGAACGGAGGAGGTGTTGCTTGCTGGTGGCCGTAGGTAGAAAGAGGGTGGTCACAGCGGTGTGAGGTCTTATAAGGCGGGGGTAGGCGTGGGTTGATAGTTGACCCCCACTCCGTCAGGCGGCGCTGGAGGCGTAGGCTGGGGAATTCGAGAAGGTTCGGCTACTCAGCGAAAAATGGCGCTTGTAGGGGAGGATGTAGTGGATTTCTCCCCTAAAAACGCTTGTCGCTGAGTAGCCGATCCCGCTAATTCCCCAGTGTATGCCTTGTGGTCTAGGTCAACCAGCGCCGCCTTACATGACGGAGGTCAACTATTAAGCCACGCCTACCTCCGCTATAAAAGACCTGACCTCGTGGTGACCACTCTCTTCTTCTAGCTACAGCCACCAGCAAGCAACACCACCTCCTCTGCCGCTGCCTGGCGGCCCTCGCTCCCGCCGGCGAGCATGGCGACCCACAAGCTGTCCTCCTCTGAGCACCCTCACCAACCAGCTCTCTCTACTCAACGCTTGTAACCATGCTGCCTTCCCAGCACCAAGCTGCATTGTACATCCAATACAACATGTATACAGAGAGCACATTGTGAGTTTCCTTTCTCCATCCCATCCTGAGTGTGAACCAAACAACCTGTTCCCCACTACAATCTCACATGTAACAACAGTACATAACTACGATTATTAAAGTCGTTTAGCGTTCTCAGGGGATTCAACAGTTCACAATCACACTCACGTTTTTACGAAAACATATACGATGTCCTGCAGGAGAAATGTTGGCTGACGAGAATCAAGATGTTGCTTCTACAGGAGAAGGCTGTCTGATGGGCAGCTGCGGCAGGCCTTCAGCCTGCTTAGTCAGCTATCTTAGCTGTAAAGAGACCCTCTCTCCTTGTTATTCTTTCTATTCTGCCTATATCTTCACTTCTACATGTTGCTTACGTGCACAATTGTGTGTGGCGGTAACAAATAGTTAGGTACTAATTTACAGAAGTTGATAACTGCACACCTTATTTCCTTGGGTGACAAGAAATAAAATAATTCGAAATGAATATCACTTAGAATATTTCTGATACATTTCAAGGCAAGCAAAGGACTGTAATTATCATAAGTAGGAGTATGCAATAAATTAACAGTATCACAGAACATATGAAATTATTCTACAAAATACTGAAATAATAATATAATTGTCTTTCCAAGAATTGAAGGAACAGCTAAGGCATAAAAAAATATAGAAAATAAAATACAGTACAGTAGTTTTGTGTTTTTATCACGCTTTTTAGTGTTCTCATTTTGTTTCACTCAAGCAAGTTGCCTTCTCTCTTGAAAAAGAAGCTTTACACCCACCACTCGCTTTGAAATTGACGGTTCTTGTAATTTAACATTGTGATACTTGCAGAGCTTCACTCAGTGTATTTTTATGCTAGAATGATTTATAATGTACTCTTTGACACGTAGTGATAAATAATATTCAGCATAGTGAGCAGCTTCACTCCCCGATCCAGCATGTCCAAGCTGTATGCAGTGATCGGCCAGGATGACAGCGCCTTACGACAACAGCAACAATCAAGAGGTAACAATGGACCAAACACTGACTCCAACCACAGCACATACGAGCAGTGGAGCAGCGTGATGAATGCAGCACTACACCCAACACACACCACTTCACTTCTTCCAAGTCCTCCCTTGGACATTTTATATTTTTATACTTAAGGCAGTTAAGTCGTGTGGAATGCGGCCTTGAAGAGATGGACACTGCAGATGGAACTGAAAAACTCATCTGGAATATGAAAATGATGCTGTACAAAGGAAACTCAGATGGGGATAGAAAACCCCATCTGGAATATGATAGAAACTGATGCAATTGGAAAGATGCATTATAAACCAGGAGGAAGTGAGAAGAAGTCAGAAGGTGTGGAGACACAACGTACAAGGTGCGGTATTGAAGAAAGAAAAACATACAATCTGAAGAGAGAAGAAAAAAAACGTACTGTGCTGACATAAGAAGAATCAAAGATGAAGAGGTGGATCATTGAAAGGACCAACCTACCACAACTGCTGTATCCCTGATACCAGCTGGTGAAGAATGTGAGCCATGCTGGGCCACAGTACTGTATTGCTGTTGTATAGGTATAATGCTTAAAAAAAAAAGTAACGTGGTTGACATTTTTTGTGTATTTCGAAATATTTAATTCTATGTCATCTTGTAACATTTACTACATTGTTTTTTTTTTTATTATTTATGAAGGATTAGTCTCCTTTTCTATGAGTTCATTTGATCAATGTTTTGTACTACCTAATGCAATGGTGTAGCCACACTGCTGGTTGAGGCTTATCATTATTTTGACATACAGTAGGAAGGCAAGGCCATGTATCACCTGTTATTGTTTGTAGAATGTGAAATTGCATATTTTCTCCGATGCTATTCTAGATACTTAAGATCTTTAGCTCAGTTAAGCTCACACTGTAGTCACTCACTGTGTACGTGTTTTTTCTCCTGGCATAGAAGCTTTGATCTTGGAAGGAGGTATAGCAAGTTTTGTCAGATCAAACCAAGCCAGTAGAAAAACATACATACATGATGTTCTTGTTTGTAAAACGCGAAGTTGCATTAACGCCTCAGGGGCTACTCTAGTTACTGCATATGATATTACCATGATCACTGTCTATGTGTGTCATCAGTTCTCTGGTATGTAAGCTTTGGTCTTGGCGGGAGGTGGTGATTGTTATCAGGCCTGAACTGGCCCTTTAACCGTTGATTCCTTCTGTGTTAATGAGGCTGGAACATGTAAAATTATATAGGATTCTAGTAGCAAAATCCAATTGTCTGTTATCTATTTATTGAGGAACTATCTCATATAAAGTTCCAAGTGTATATCACTGTAGCTATGAGTGTTAAGATGAGGACGGAGGATCCATTAAAGAGCTCTTCTAAATACGTCCGGTTGGCGTGAGGTGTTGAGTGACAATCCCAAGGCAACCGGCTTTTACATGCTAACCTTAAGTCTTAGGGCTGCGCCTCAAGGAACTTACCCATCACGTGATGTGACCATGTCACCTCATAGCCAAAGGAAAGTTACAGGGGGTGATATGATTATATACACCCAATGTACTGCCTTGACATTTATATAAGAACTAAGGGGCTACTACAGGCCACTGTAGTACCTTGTACTGTACCCTTCTTGCACCCTCAGAGCTAATGCTCTCTTCTCTTCGTATCACTGACCGACCCCGGCCACTGCTTACAGCCCAGAGAAAAACAACACATATAGCAGTGACCGGAAGTGCAGGCGTGTACACCCTCGTAAGTTGACCAACCCTTCGTCATTTAAGTGAGATTAAGACCTGACCCAAGCGAGGTCTTGGTCACAATGAACCAGGATTCTTACCGCCGCATCATTAGTAACCTGGCGACATGAACGTGTTACTCAAGACGCCAGTACACCTGTCACTTGGCCACACACACCCAGATTAGTGATGACATCTTCTGGCTTGTCACCACCAATATAAAAGGCCTGCAGCTCCTTCCAGGAGGCATTAGCATTATTATTAGAACAGGGAAGGGGCCGACAGCTTCTTCCCAGAGACAGAACTCAGAAGACATGAGTCATGCTCGTCACTAGTCGAGGTAGGGAAGGAGACTTCCCTCCCTACTCCCAAGCTAGCAGAGTCTCCCACAGGAGACATAGTCCTGCACTCTCTTCAGCAGCACCCACTTGGCCTCCCTCAGGTCACACGTGAGTCATTGTCAGAGCGATCTCTAGGGCGAGTTACTTACGGTGGGAAGTGTATCCAATTCATGTTTGAATCAGTCATTATCTAGTAACGTAAATATAATGATCTATTAATGTGTCCATACCTTTGAGTTAATTAATAAATAGCTGTACCTAGAATTGGTGTTCAGAAGATTTCCCCTACGAATATAATACCAAGTTTAAATAACTAATCGGCCACGCTATCAATCTTCCTCACTTATCCTACAACTATAAATTCTTCCTGTATCTTCTATACGAGTTTTTACTTGATATATCAGTCATCTTATAAGTGGTTGGCCATCTTGGAAGTGGTCGGCCATCTTGGGAGTGGTTGGCCATCTTGGAAGTGGTCGGCCATCTTGGAAGTATAGGGCCATCTTGGAAGTGTTCGGCCATCTTGGGAGTGGTCGGCCATCTTGGGAATGGTTGGCCATCTTGGGAGTGGTCAGCCATCTTGGGAGTGGTTGGCCATCTTGGAAGTGGTCAGCCATCTTGGAATTGAAGTCTAAACTCTTTCAGGTACTGTACCATGTGCTTTGTATAGTGAGAAAGTGATGTAAGAATATTTGTATCTGTGGATATTGGCAGAGCAAACGCAAGTGTAGCGAGAGAGACCTGTAGTACAATATTAAGAATTAAGACAAAATTGGCAGTACTGTACAATACAGTACTGTAGAATTATTATGCCTGCCCCATTTTATGAAGTTATCAGGAATATTGCCAGTTAACAATATTACAATATATTATTTTAGTTTGCAAAATAAACAAAATTATTTTGAATTAAGAAAATTTTTTGCAGTACTGTACAGTACATTGGTCCCTCAGTTAACGAACACAATTCGTTCCAGAAGGTCGTTCGTTCGTTAACCAAATCCATTGTTTCAATGGGATATTGGGTAATTGGTTCCAGCTCACTGAAAAGTACATTCAAAGTAAAAAAAAAAATGCAGTACAGTACACTTACTTTGAGGTGTGTATGTAGAAGGTTCCTGGTTAATGATGATGGGAATTAGAAGTGGGGGTGGAGGAGAAGGGAGAAGAGAAGGAAGTGGGGATGGAGAAGAAATCACCTTCCAGGGGACCCATGCTCGATGCAGTCATTTCACCCATAAAATTTTAAGTTCACTAGGTGTAATTCAAGATTATTTTGTTCAAATCAACACTGCACTGTGCTATATATTGTCAATATGTTAAATGAATTTCAGAATGACCAATAATTGTACTGTAAAAACGTAAAAATACTCTGTGTTCAAGAGACCCACAAGCAAGATGTTTCCTCCACTGAACAGACGCCTTGGTGGGTGAGTGAAGTGGCTGATGGGCGCACCAAAAACTAGTTCCCTGTACTGCAATTATGTTAAATAAGTGTTAAAATGACATAATTTTAATATAAAGCTTGGAAAAATATTGAATAACACAACCTTCTTGATATTTACTCCAATGGAAACGAATATAAGCCCTAGAACCGATTACTGTATTGGCGGACTAATCTTCCAGCTGGTGAGCAAGCCAAAACATTTTGACACGTTTTCGTAAGAATTTCGTTAACCGAAATGAAGATTCTTATGGAAGGTAATTCGTTAACCGAAATTTCATTTAACCGAGGCGTTCGTTAACCGAGGGACCACTGTATAATTATTTATTGTTCAGTACTGCAGACATCAGCTAGCAATTTAATTTTATCTTGATAAGGCCGGGCTTAAAACTACCTGTACTAAGTAATTTTTCCTACCAAAACTGTAATTCTGGGTCTTTTTAAATTAAATTCAAGTATAATTTAGTGTTCTGTCTTTATCTACCTTATAATGTATATAGTACTGTACAGTACTAAAAGTACATAACTTGGAATGGGGTTTAAACATGTGTTTTCATAAATTATATATATGGCATAATTCAATATACAGTAGTGTCTAATCATTAATCGATTATGACACTTTTTTCAACCCTGATTATAGGTTTGGTTTGAATATTTCCTCTAAAAAATATTTCATGTAACCAAGCCTAACCTCATCCTACTCTAACCTAACAAACACTGAGGATACTTACTGTAAGCACCACCAAAACAACAATCCAAACAGTGAAATAAATATAGCACGGGAAAAATCCGACTGTGAGAAAGATTTAGGAGCACTGTAATGATAAATAGGAATATTAAACAAGTAAACAATGTGTATTTGCTCGAAACAAGGCTAACAAAGGACTTGGGTTCATACAAAGGAGTGTTGGTTACAAGACTGGCGAGGTCATCCTAAAACTATATCTTGTGCTTATGAGACCTCACTTGGATTATGCAGTTCAATTCTGGTCACTGTACTATAGAATGGATATAGAATCCCTAGAAAGAATTCAGAGGAGAATGACAAGACTAATCCCGGGCATTAGGAACCTGAGTACAGAGACAGGTTAAAGCATTATAATTTGCACTCTCTCTCGATCGAGGTGTATAAATGGAAGTCAGGGCTAAACAAAGGGGACATTGCAAAGGTACTCAAACTATCCAACCAGGAGTAAACTCGTAACAATGGTTTTAAATTAGACAAATTTAGATTTAGGCACGAAATAGGTAAACACTGGTTTGGAAATAGAACAGTGGATGAGTGGAACAAGTTACCAAACATCATCATTAACTCGAACACGCTGGATAGCTTCAAACATCGGTTGGATGGATATATGAGCGATAGGGGTTGGGTGTAAATTGGACTACCCAGTATGGGCCAATAGGCCCGCTGCAGTTTCCTCCATTCTTATGATCCTATGTTCTTATGTAATTATTAGTGTCGGTCTCACATTTTGTATCATCTTGGATCTTTTCTATATAATATTTTGACGAACTGGAAATGACGTTACATTTATCTATCACAGAAAATTGTGTTCTTTATTTTACTTGAGGCCACGAGATGTCTGCAGGAATACGATGCTAGATAATTTGTTAGAAGTGCGATGGGGATTGGGGGAGACAAAATATCTTAGGAGTTGAAGGTAAACATCACAGGGGTACACAACGGTGTCTTAAAAATATATACACTTCCATCGGAACTGGTTATTAGGACATTTAAATATTGGTTTTCCTTATTTTCTCATTTTAATTTACATATATTGTATTTAAGAGACTTTTATCTATTCATATATAACTATAGTTGAAACTTTCAGGATAAGTCTTTGGGTTCCAACCCACATACGAAGACTTTGCCCAAAATGTTCCAATAACAATTCAGATTACTAAATACAGTAGTAACCCGAACCAAATCCTGTAAATTTAGTTTAAAAAAATTAATTATGGCTCGGAGGGCGCTTTCAGGATAATAATAAGTAACCCGAATGTTAAAAAAAAATGGCTGTCTGTTATGCACTGTTGGCAAGTACTGGGCCAACAACTAGATACTGAAAGTATCTGTACCTGCCCCAGCGTTGGTCAAGTCTCTAGCGTTTCCAGTGCAACCAATATTGTTGGTAACTTAAAGTAACAAAATGGTCCATATCACGTACTGTACACTGCAAAGAAATTGCTCAAATATCCCTTATGTTTTATCATACTACTAGATATATGGTACATTTTACACCCTGCTAGATGGGTTAAAACTACTTGTTTCTTATCATTTTCTAATGTCATTATTACAAGTGAAATTTCTCAGGAAATGTCATGATGATCACCAAACCTAACCTACTGTGTTGTACCATAAAT
Organism: Homarus americanus; assembly: GCF_018991925.1. NCBI lineage: Eukaryota > Metazoa > Arthropoda > Malacostraca > Decapoda > Nephropidae > Homarus > Homarus americanus. The sequence continues at coordinate 1,026,838 of NW_024720811.1, read as the reverse complement.
GCCTTAGATGCGCAGGAACCTAAGTCAGATAAGGTAAAGTTTCCTACTCCTGGTTTGATATAACAAAGTTTACTCTCATGTGGTTAAAACCTTGGCAGCCTTACCTAACCTAACCTTGGTTTCTAATCATTATAGTTGACATTAACTGTCATGACAGTCTTGATCCACTTTGTAGTTTTAATCATGTATTTATAGCCAACAGCTCTGTGATAACACATATACTCAGATAAGCAATTGTTTACTATTTGATAATACAGTACACACACACTGACAGCTCTTGTGTTTTTGTACAGGTTGTATACTGTAGTAGAGAAAATGGCCTTAATTCCACCTTGCAGAAGCTTATGAGACCTCCAGTCACTGTAAGTTAGGAAGAAAAGTTAGCCATTTTAAATTGAGTTGTGGACTTGGTAAGTCTTTGGTGATTCACTACCACAGGAGAGTATGAACTCTTAAGCACTTACGATGTTCGTAACCCATTAGTGAATATGGGCCCTCATGTTATTCCATTCAATCCAATATACAACTACTACAAAAAAAAATTACAAATCGAAAGAGAAGCAATATGCACAATATGGGGGTAATTTAAACTTTGTAGGATTGCAGAATAAACTTTTATTCTGAAATAAGAAACATTATTGTGTGAAGATTCAATGTACAGGACCTACACCTGTATGGCAGAGTATATCTTGTTGGGTACCATTTACAGCTAAACATGTACAGCATTAGAACTTTTTCTTTCTACTATAAATAATAGATCATACTAGATGTCAGATGACCTCACTTTCAATATAGATAAAGTTTCATGACTCCAGTCTGCTACATGCTAGTGGTTTGTACTAACTGGCAAATACTTTAAGTGAAAATACAAATGCTCTTTGTCATGGAGGTTAACTAACCAAGCCAACTTATTATTCAGTACCTTTATATTTATGTCTCCCTGGATAAGAGATGCGATACATAGGAATTATTTCGACCTTGAACTTCTTGTTTTAGCTTCTTCACCTCTGCTTGTAGCTCCTCATCACTGAGAATGTCTGTATCAAGAGCGGCAGCCTTGGCCAGGAATTCTTCAATGATCTTCTCGCCTTCCTGAAATACCCGACAAATTTAAAATACTGTACGTCGTTTTAATAAAAAATGGCCACGATAATCTACATAGTAAAACTACTTTTTAACGGACTATATTGAGAGAGGTCTGTTAGATGTGGAACCTCCGTCTAGTGAACTACTGTATATAGATATGAAAGCCCGTTATATAGCAGAACCGTTAAATGTGAAACCTCTATCTGACAGATTATATGGAGAGACAAGTCCGTTAGATGGAGGTTTCACTGTAAACCTCATCATGACAACATCTCAACCTAAATTTTGTACTTCACCTGTTTCTCCAGCTTTCTCCTCTTGACGGCCTCCTCTGAGTCATCGTCATCACCAAATTCATCTTCCAGTTCCCCAGCCTTCCTCTTGGCATACTGTAACATTATACTCATATAGGACTGTATATAAGGTCTGGATATACTGTATAAACAGAAATAGGAATTTTTCAACTGGGACTTTAAAGGACAAGATACATGGCAGGGAATATAAATACTGTATATACATTTAAAGTAACAGTGTTGAAGTATGCATAAAGTAGATAGATATTGATAATCTCTTTACATATGATCATCTTTTATACTTTTAACAACAAGCAATACATAAATTATAAAATCAATCCCTTAGAGTGCCTCTTGACTCATACCTCTATCACACTAGCTGGGAAGTTGGCCAACTCTGCCACGTGGATACCAAAACTGCGGTCACAAGGTCCTGGACACACCTGCAGTGTACAGTAAGTTATTAAACTAACAAACTGGAGTATGTAATGAAGGGTAATATGAAAGTTATAATCTACTGGAAAGTTATAATCTACATCACATTATTTACAACTTTGTATACTCTGCAGAGAAAATTAACTTCTTTCGGCTGCATTCACATTGTAAATGGAAAGCTATGCAAGTGTGTAATGCAGTACACCAAGAGTTGTATGACTGTAGCTACACAAAGAATTAATTAGTGGGAGAAATGGCATTCTATCCATTTTATTCTCACAGTAGAGCATCAATGGTGCCTGAGGGCAACTGTGTGAAGGTGATCTGTTCACAAGGTCAAATTTTCCAATATTCACCGAGTAAGTCCGATTGCGGGAAATCATTTCTTTTGTATTAAAATCCAAAACAATTTAAGAGTTATTTGTATGTACAGTATATTACCTACACATATTAAAACACACTCTCTCTCGACACATGGGTAGAACAAATATAGGAAACTGACCTGATAAAGGAGGGTAAGTGCACCATGTGCTGTGGTAGCTGTCACATGGTAATTCTTGACTGTATTCAACTCATCTGCAAGAGCTGTCAGCTCATGGAAATGTGTAGCAAACAAGCAGAATGATCCAATCTCTTTAGCTATGTGCCTGTAATGAAGTTTATGGTTAAACATAAATGTTCCTCTAGAGGTAAAGCAAAAGCAAAACCTTTCTTACATATTTCCCCTGATCCATAAATCATTAAGCACTACTCTCTAATCTTCAATTTGCATTAGGTTATGTTACACTGGTGTCAGCAGCCAGTCTCCTCACAGTCATACAACATTTCTCTCCTAACTTATTTTCCAGTTATAAACTTTATTTCACGTTGCTTATGTCACATCTAACAAACAATGATCAGGAGTGCAAGTAATGTATCAACCATCGTATGTGTGCACAACTGTCTTTTAGTCTTCAATTACATCAACTAAATAACTCTCAACATCTCTTGTTTCAGTTACAAATGCTTTATATCTGTGACAGGCAAGCTAAAATGCAGAACTTCTGAAATGGAGTCTGATATTTAAAGATCTGACTGAGTAGATTTTCCCTATGCTTCCTGACTTTTAATGCATTGAGCCAAAGATGGAAATTTAGCTCTCATAATTACCAACTAGTCAGCAAATTCTTCAAACAGTTAGTTATAAATTTACAACACCTTTAATTACATACAAGATAATGATTAGTGCAAGATAGTAAAGAGGACTTATAATTCATATAGAGACTCACTCTGATATGGCCCAAGCCAATCCAAAACCATCATAAGTTGATGTTCCACGACCAAGTTCATCAATAATGACAAGAGACTCATTGCTTGCAGACTATGGTGGGGAAAAAAGTCATATATTAAAATGTGAATAAAATGGTAAAGTATCTTAAAAAATGCAAAATATACAAAAGTCAACATCTAGTTAAACAAATGAAATACAGCCAAGGTTTTGTCCTAAAATTACACCACTAGTCTGAACCCCTAAGGCTCCCTGGTGACAGTACCCTTAAATATATCAAGTACAGTCAGTATACAGAAACTGGTTAAACTTTGGTGAGGATTTATTAAGAAGTAATTCACCAAACATCTATTTTACAAATAATAAAATGCAAGGCACCAGAAGAGTAGCAACATCGACGTAAAACAAATTTTGTCATAAAAAATATAAAACAACACAACTAAGGATTAGAAACTAACTCTAAGGATGGACGCCGTCTCCAACATCTCTGCCATAAATGTTGAAACTCCCTTCAGCTGGCAGTCTCCCGCACCCACTCGAGCTATTAAAAATATATTAATTAAAAACAAGTTACCTTAGTGGGTAAAATCTGATGATAAAATTGAAGATTAAGTGCAATTAAAATATATTTTCTACAATTTCATCTAGGGATGCCATCACCCAAACACACTACTGTACACCACATAATACTGTACTGAGGACCAATGTTTCACAATAAAACATGAAGCAAACCAGTTCAGGCATTGTCCTGAAACAAATACTGTACCCCAAGCACCTACAAAGTTGGCCACAAGGCTACATCATCAGATAAATACAGCAGTATTACATGATAACAAGGTGGGTGCTTCATACTTAAATGAAGTTATCAACTAACTGTTGAGATTTTGTCTGAGCGGCCAGCGGAAAATATTACATAAACCCAACAACACCATAAAGGCATCTCTGGTGAGAATATGTAATCAATAACTGCACAGTAGCTAGGAAAAAACTAGGCAAGTCTAGGCAACAACTGAATTATCTGTTCATGTTTTGGGCTGCCGCGTATCGTGACTCTTGTCCATGGCTGTGAAAAAACTTCTCACCACCACATAAAAATTCCACATTCTCCCACGTTTGAATCTCGATCCATTCCCAGTAGGCCCTGCCATCTACTGAAGACAGTAGCAACCTCACAACAGGAGGGGAGTGTGTCTGCTTCTTCTACACATATAAGTTACGTATTCATTCTGTAACTTTACTATAGGCTTTGTGAGTCTGATAAGAGTTGAAATAATAAGAAGGAAAAAGAACAAGATAAGTTGGTAAGTAAAATCCTTGTGAAGTGTTTCATGCATGTTGCCATGCCATTGGAAAATTATATGGTGTCGTTTTATAAATTTTTCTTCGGGAATAATGTGGTTAAAGGTTTAAACATAAAGAGAAGAACAAGAGTGAAGACACTCAACTTACCAAGGATGCTGTCCACCACAGATATTTCAGCCTCCTCACAGGCCACAAAAGAGCCCACCTGAGCCATTAACACAGCTGTGCCAACTGATCTTAGGTAAGTGCTCTTACCTCCCATGTTGGGGCCAGTGATGATGTGGAACATACCATTATCTGCAACACAATTTCTTTCCTCAATGTTCAACATCATATTGTAATAACAGTAAGGAAGCAAAATACACTTTCAGTACTGAATCTATGATCACAAAAAATAAAATAAAATTATTGCAATATAAAACGATAAAATACCAGTACAGTAGTATTTAATAACTATAACAACATAATTCAGACATGAAATCAAAAGGAAGCAAAAACCAGATTAACTTGAAAAAAAAAATATATATATATATAAATAAAAAAGTTTGCAACCCTAATGTGACCAAAAGTACACAATAACCAAGATATTACTGTCCAGAAAAAATGGTGAGAATCACATAATTGGCTACACCCAGCTGTATATCAGTGGTTACTAACCTTTATCAAAATGGCAGTCATTTGGTATAAAAGAGACATCATCCTGTAGTTCCAAACATGGGTGACGGACACTGTCCAGCTTGAGCACACCAGTACCCCTCTCCCGGAGCTTGGGCTTTACATAAGGTATGGGGGCAGAAACAGCAGCAGATGCCAGGGCAAAAATACAGTCCAAAGTTCCCAATATCTGACCTAAGTGCTGAATCACCTCAACATAACCAGCTGTAAAGATAAATTACTGAGTACAGTGAGCCTTCAATTTTACAGAGTTTTAGTTCCAAGAATTATTTGCAATATGTCAGGTATTTACTTATAAATGAAAAATAAAACACAGGTTGTACCACTCTAGTCCGGTAACCTCGGGACCTGACCGATGCCGGACCATGGAAATTCACCCTTTTCCTGGATAGATAGTGACTTGTGCTTATGCTTGGAAGCACTAGCACCACTTTCTCTGCGTCATGGTCTCTTTGAAGACATATTGGAGGGTTAAATGTCATACAGTAGCTTCTCAAATTTCGCGAGTTTTTAATTCAACGTTCTTTATTGGAACACACACAAAAAACAAAACAATTAAAAATTTTGACGGCGGAAACTCGAATTTCGACGGGTTTGAACGGCTCACCAATGTTCAGACATGCACAATCGTGTAAACAGCGTCATTTCTCTTATGTACAAAAGATTCATTATTGTTTATTACTGAAAGTCTTTTTGATTGAATTAATGTTTGTGTGTGCAAAATGAGCAATACAATTCATTAATAATACGTAGAATGTTAAAACACGAGAAAATGAGACAGCATTGTTTTCGTTGATTACAAAACCAGTGACTGACTGGTTCTACATATAAAACTGAAGAAAATAAGACCCTGGTTGTAGCTGTAGTAAAATTAATATGGTAGTTTTAAGTAATGTTATTTAATGTTAAGTGGAACAATAGAAGTAGCTAACGATAATGGTAAAGAAAAAAGAGAGATCGCGTATGTAAGTGCGCACACGTGAAAACATATCGTCATTACTGTACTTTACAGAAGAATACGAAAGCAACACTTATTTACTGTTCATATATATTTTAATTAATGTTTCTGAATTTGTTTTTATTGAATTAATGTTTGTGTGTGCAAAATTAACAATACAATTTATTAATAATACGTGGAATATTAAAACACACGAGGAGACGAGACGGCTGCCGGCATTGTTTTTGTTAAAGCTTACAAAACCAGTGTCAGATTGGTTCTACATATAAAACTGAAGAAAATAAGACCCTGATTGTAGCTGTAGTAAAATTAATGTAAAAAAATTAATATGGTTGTTTGAAGTACCTATAATGTTATTTAATGTTAATAAAAGGAACAATATAAGTAGCTAACCATTAATGGTAAAAAAAAAAAACGAGACTGAGCGTATGTAAGTGCACACATGTGAAAACATATCGTCATTACTCTACATAAGAATATGAAAGCAACACTTATTTACTGCTCATATATATTGAAGGGTTAAATGTTGTACTCTGTATAGACAAGCAGAGAGAAAGAGAGAGCAGCCGAACTGCCGGATGTAAACAAACCTTAATTTCCCGCGGCTTTGTTGTTGTTGTTTTTTTACGGGGATTAGCCCACCCGGGCACAGGTCACTGACCCACATTGGGGCCTGAGAGGCAAAAATTTAATACTCCTGTAATAATAATAATAATAATTCAGAAAAAAAAAAGAAAAAAAAAGCTGCCTATCTACCTATTGTACAAACTAAAATTGTTCCGGACCACAGGATGTTTCCAGACCACAGAATGCCGGACTAGAGAGGTACAACCTGTACTTGTATATGCTAATTCTGAACTAGGTAAAGCCAGTTGTGGTTTTAACAACTACAGTACTTGTTATTCCAATACAATACAGTACCTGTATGTGTATAGGCTGGCAACTGACTGACTACACAGGTATCACCAAATGAATGATGTCCAATGTCATAGAAGACATGCAACTTTTTTTGTGAGATGCGAGACAACCCCATTCCCCACATCAAGCTTTGCTTAATATACGTGAATTCAGATACTGCATAGTTACACAAGTCTTCTCATGCTTATAATTCCCATATAAATTAAGAATTTATTGAATTGAACTACAGTATTTTCTAACCTGCCCTTTTCCCAACAAGTTGCTAAGAATATTCAATTATTCATAACAGATATTATCTGCTTTTAATCAAAATAATACTCCACCATTCTATTTATATAATACAACAACTTAAATTAATTTAAATATTTTAGCTTACTCACATAAAAAAGCAGCAGTCTGCAATCCAAATTCAGTACTATACAGTATAGTATAATTTTTGTATATAAATATTTTAGTACAGATGACACCATCTCCATCCACCAGTTGAACACAAACCTGCAATATTCATGATTTCTTCAACAACAGTTTTTTGCTGTTCATTATAATCCTCCCTTGCTGAGATGTACTGATCATTAAGGTCTTGAAGGGTATTATTTCTGAACCTCACCCCGGCCTTGTTGGTGTCAATCATCCGGTAATTCCTGTTGTTACGTAACACTTGTTCTTCCTGTAAATAGCATTAAAAGCAAATATTATATGCAACAATACTTTACCAATAAATTCTATATGTAAACAAAATAGTAAAACTAAGACTCAAATACATAAAATATTCCTATTAGTCCTGCAAAATCTTTCTTATTAAATAACAAGATGGACAGAACCAAGAGCCAATTGCGGGGTACAGTAATTAATAATTTTCCCAAAATATTATTTTCTCTCGGAATTGGAATTTAAGGGGTTTAACTAATTAAGTACTTCCAGAATAAAACAAAAACTCCAAAATCTCACCTCAGGAAACCATAGTTGGCGAGTAATTACGATTGAAAAAATTTCATACAATTTTTCAAAGCGTCATTACAACCACTAATTACCCCACAATCAAATTAACCCTCAAACGACGGTCATTATCATATGATGAACTAAAAAAAAACGCCGGGCGTGGTCATACGACAATGAAGCATCTTTCAAATGTCCAGGGTAAAAATTTTCATATTTAGCCCGCCAGGTGTTTCTTCAGCAACCCCTTGAGCCAACTAGATAAGCCAATCACCATACAGTATGCCACAGTGTGGTGCAGAGAGTCATGGAAGGTGGAAATACAACTTTTGCTCCCATATCTCCCCTTGTGGGAGCCAGTGGGGAGCATAGCAGAGAGAGTGCAGCAGTGTTACCACACAGCAGAGCCCGGACCATCACATGAAAAGAGACATAGAAGAAAGAAAAACCTTTCTTTCTAATGAAGAAATTGATTTCGAGTTGGGAAGGAAGGAAGAATTGGAAGATGCTAGTGGTGACAGCGAGTGGGAACCAGGTGATGAAGATACAAGTAATTTCTCGGTGGAGGAAGATGAACCTTGGCAATGCCGCTCTATACCACATGACGCACCAACACAAACAATGGCTGTGCCTGCTACCCAGGAAAGTGACAGATAGTACCCAAGTAAGTGACTCTGATTCACCGCCAGATACTAATATATCCCTGGATAGGGCAAATTTTACCCGTTTGGAGTGATGGGAGAGATTTTGTGCCAAACATTCCAGACTTTGATTCATTGACACCAGGTCTATAAAACAAATCCAATTGAGCGATATACTGTACTGTACAGTATATCTCAATTCCATGAGATTTTTTCAATTTTCTAAATTAGCCCGTCTGTGAAGGGCAGTAAAAATTCTCCGAGCCCGACTTTTGAGGGTTAAAGACCTTAGATTTTGAAGAACAGTAATAGCATTAAAACAATGCCTGTTTTTCTTTAAACAGTTCAGGTAAGCAGTGTTACCTCCAACTCCAACCCCCCCTCCCCCAATAGATACGCATTTTCAGATTTTCGCACTTTTTGGAATGGGGTTCTGCCCCAATTAGTGTAATTCATCGAGGTTCTACTGTATATGTACTCCTGAACATGTTCATTAAGGATCTGTTGTCCTCAAATTAATACAGTGGTCCTTCAGTTAACGAACGCCTCGGTAACGAAATTTCGGTTAACGAATTACCTTCCATAAGAATATTCAATTCAGTTAACAATATATAGTGCAGTGCAGTGTTGATTCAAACAAAATAATCTTGAATTACACCGAGTGAACTTAAAATTTTATGGGTGAAATGACGGCATGAAGCATGGGGTGAGTTCTCTTCCACCCCCCACTTCCTTCTCTTCTCCCTTCTCCTCCACCCCCACTTCTAATTCCCATCATCATCATCATCATCAACCAGGAGCCTTCTACATACACACCTCAAAGTAAGTGTACTTTACTGCATTTATTTTTACTTTGTATGTAATTTTTGGTGAGCTGGAACCAATTACCGTACCCAAAATCCCATTGAAACAATGGTTTCGGTTAACGAATGACCTTCTGGAACGAATTGTGTTCATTAACCGAGGAACCACTGTATCTGTATAATTACTTGTCCAAATAACATCTCTACTATTTTAATTACTTTTTAACACTAATTACTCGCTGCCTATGGGTTTTCAAGGTCACTTTTTGGTATTTATGTGTTATTCTGGATGTACTTAAGTATTTACACACATTCAATTTCAATTCTGAGGGAAAAAGATGTTTTTGGCCTAAAATCCTATAAGGAGTAAGGCTTATTGTTTTGGCCATTATCTTGATCCTGCCAATTTTGTTTAAAATCTCAGTACATGTACTCTTGAACACGCTGATTAAGGATCTGTTGTCTGCAATTAGATATCTGTATAATTACATGTCCAAATGACATCTAAAACATTTTAATTTTTCTAATGTTTACTACTTGCTGCCTATGTTTTTTTATAAAATACAATAAGGATGACAACCAACTAACAGATCATAATTACTTTTGTTATAAGCTGCTGGTTCAGGTGAACTTAAAAATCTTACTTATACTGTACACCCATAAGTAATACCTTGAGTGTGACCCTGAAGAAGTAACCCAACTGAGCAGTTGACTCCAGTTTTATACTCTTGCCAGCATCAAGACCAAGGTCATTCGCAGCCTTCCTCAGTTGACTCTGGATGTCTGCTTCCAGACCATTCATTGTTTCTCGTAGTTCTGAAGAAGTAAACTACATCAGTGATACTGTATCATTAAAGACTCAAAACCCATCACAGGAACTTGAACAAGACAGACAGCATTCAAAGAGGTAAACTATGCTAAGAAAAAATAAACAATAAATGCCAAGGATACATCAATATAGCTGGTGAAATGCAACTTTGCCATAATGAATTTTGAACTCACTTATGAAAGGGTTAAGGGGCTAGCTTTACCACACAATCATGACAAAGCAAATTACTGTATCTTACTTTATATCAAAATCTATTCTTATATTTTTGAAGCTAACTGTTTCTAAGTATTCTCTTACTCTTCCACTCTGGAAGATTAGTTCTGAAACATTCCACTGTTTCTCTAACATCCATTATTTACAAAACAATTTAATTTCACCTATTACCTGCCAAGGATTCATCAAAATCTGGCTTGATGACGTACTCCCCTTGATTTGCCTGCTCCATATCTACTGTTGTCTCAATCATTTCTTGATATTTTCCTAGATCTGACAGCACCTCCTAGATGACACAAAAACATTTATAAGAACTGAAGAACAAGACACCATCACAGATTTAAAGTTTAAACATACAGTATTTACAGACTGACTGTAAAATACTTGTCCTTTGCATGAGAGAAAAAAGTTCAATGGTTAAAAGAAAAATTCACAAAGCACATCCTCTCACCTCCACACACAATTTTCACAAAACTATGACATGACAGAAAAATTTTGAAAGGCAAGGACAAAACATGACAAGAAAACAATCAGATTTTAAGAACATGTGTAACTTATCTGCCTCACCTGGACAGGGGTTGTGAACACTGCCGCTAATGAAGCAACATGAGGACCATCGTATTTGGCTATTGCTTCACATAAATTCGGTAAGCGTTCAACACATTGGTAAAATCTGTAAATAACAATAATTATATAACATTAATTTGCTGCTTATGTCTTCAACATCCAGTATGTTCAATAAATAAAAGTAGAGTTTTAAACCTATGATCTCCACAACCATGGTTAGTGAGGAATGACTACTTATACAAGGACTCCTAAACTGAAATTGCAGTATAGTAGAGTATCATGAAGCCTACTCATGATAGATCTGCATGACAAAACTTAAACATACTTGAAACAGTCTTGGAGTGTGGCTGCCTTGCGTGCCAGTTTCCTAGAGAGGCGGTTCAGGTCAGGTACACGACGAAGGTGTTCCTCCCCAAGACTGTGCCGCAGCTCCACAGATGACACCAGAGCCTCAACCATATCTTGTCGCTCTTCTGCAATATACTGTAGTAGTAATACAAACTCTGAATGATCTAAGTACAGCAGCTGCCTGCAGACATTACTAAGAGAATTAAAATGAAGAGAGGGAAGAATTGTCTTTCTTCTTTTATAAGTACAGGTTGTACCTCTCTAGTCCGGCAACCTCAGGACCTGACCGGTGCCGGACCATGGAAATTCACCCTTTTCCTGGATAGATAGTGACTTGTGCATACACTTAGAATCACTAGCACCACTTTCATTGCTTCGTGGTCTCTTTGAAGACATATTGAAGGGTTAAATGTTGTACAGTAGGTTCACAAATTTCTCGAGTTTTTAATTCGACGTTTTTTATTTGGACAAAAAAAAGTGAGATCGCGTATGTAAGTGCACACATGTGAAAACATATCGTCATTACTCTCCATAAGAATATGAAAGCAACACTAATTTACTGCTCATATATATTTGAATTAATGTTTCTGAATTTAAAACAAAAATTCTACCCACCAGTGGTGGTAAAGTTGAAAACATAAAGACAGCCAATGTTGTTGTGTGTGTTTTTACTCGGATGACGAAGTTGCCAAGCCATCAGGGTCAACTCTAGCTAAAGCTGTAGAACATAAGAACTGTTCTGTGTTGTTTTTAGTATTTATTTAACTTTATCTGTGTTATTTTCGTGGGTTTATTAGGATGTTGCTATATTACAGGTAGTAATTCCCCAAAATAGTAGGGTAAATAAGGCCCAATTTAGCCAAACATCGAAAGTACCAGACTCAAATTAATTTTCTCCATGGGCAAACTAAAATTGTTCCAGACAACGGGAGTTTCCGGACCACAGACTGCAGGACTAGAGAGGTAAAACCTGTAGTAGTACTACATCAAATTATTAGTATATTTTATATTAACTTGATTTCCAGGTTTTATACTGCTGTGCTCGCTGCAAATTACTGCCAACACTCTTCTTACACGCATCATAAAAATATGGTTATTTTCCACTTTCCACCTCAGGTCCTTCACACATACCAATTATCATTACTTTTGTGTTTGCAACATTATTTTCCATACTTTTTGACTCCATTCCTTCCTTCCATTTCATAAATTTCTATAATATCTCCTTAATAGTATTTGCTGTGAGCACTATGTCATCAGCATATAACAACTGCCATGACAGACCAGTTCAATCTTACAATAGTGTCTAACATCATCATACACAGAAGAAAGTTAAGTGTATTATCTATAACTATAATCTCACTCCTTTAATGATATATTAACTGTATTAAGACAATAACTCACGGCTGACATGTTTTTTAAATAAGTTATGGAAACCTCAAGTTAAAAGACTCACCAATCTTGTTGATATCCACCAAGGGTTGTCTGAGCCACTGTAGAAGTAAACGATGTCCTACAGGAGTCTGGCATTTATCTAAGAGACCAAGAAGAGTGTGCGTCTTGTTGGCAGCCCCAGATGTTTCCGCACCTCCAATGGGCTCCACGTGCAGTGCCCGAACTGCTGCACTATCTAGTCTCATGTATTGGCTCAGATCATATGTGGATAATGAGAACTGCCCAAAGTTTGACTCATCACCGAGGAGCTACAAAAATTGGAATTCTCAAATCATTACAGACAAAAATCCTACAGAAAAAAATAAATAAATAAAAACATCAATTACGTATACAGGGTGATTCAGCAAAGAGCACATTAAATTGGAGAATGAAATCCTTGGATAATTATAAACCACAATGTCTATGGTAAAATGCCAGATTCTGCACAGTTTCCATGTTACAATACATTTAAGATGTATTAATTAGAGTGAATTTGATGTGAACTCCCCAGGTTTTTGTAATAATTTATTCACAGATGTGTACGGGCCTGCATTGAAGCAGAAGGGGGCAACTTTGAACATTTCCTTTAGGTTGTAACAAAAAAGGGTCACACTGTAGAGATCTGTGAGTAAATCATTACAAAAACCTACGGGGCTTTCACTTCAAATTCACTCTCATTAATACAACATCTTAAATGTTTTGTAACATGGAAACTATGCAGAATCTGGCATTTTACCATAGAGACATTGTGGTTTATAATTATCCAAGGATTTCATTCTCCAATTTAATGTGCTCTTTGCTGAATCACCCTGTATATTAGTGATTTACATTTATGCAAAAATCAAGAAACTCACTCTACTTTATTCTCATGAAAGATTAATGTCTCAAGTGTACTTCCCATATAATCTTGTCCTAGTTCTACCACTTACTTCCAGATATTTAATAACTGCTGCCAGTGAAGCAACAGCATTTGTACGATCAAGCTCTGGGCGAGCTGAAACAGCCGCTGCATCTCTACCCTTGGTACGCAACAGACGACCTAGGTCTTGGGCTGCATCCTTATTGTTGAACTCTCTCCTCTTCCTCTCACTAACAAGTAATGGGTTCCGAGACAACACCTGTGGCATTATAATCAGTAAATGGTAATCAACATAACCCCAAAATAAATCAAGACTGTTTATTGTGAAGAGGAAAAAAAGTGGTCAATTCAACAAAGTGTAGACCTAACTTTTAAAAATAATAACACTAAACAGGATGTGATACTTGGAGCTATCACAGTTACACACTCAAGAAGTAAAAGAATTTATGTTACTTAACTCCTCATGTACAGGGACCCCCCCCCCCCCTGAGCTGAATAAAATCATCTGGCATTAGCCAAATGAAATATTAAAAGTGGCATCCTTTTAGTTATGGGGTTAGTGGTGAAAGTCTGCTAACCCCATATGTACAGAGTCCCTTCTAAGTTGAATAAATTAGTCTGGATTTAGCCAAATGACATATTAAAAGTGGCCCCCTGTAGTGAAGGTGTTAAACCTACAAAAAAAAGAAAAATAATAATAATAATAAAATGTTTCATGAGTTTACGCTGAGAAAAATTATTGGAATCTAAAATTGTGCATTGAAAATTACCATAACACAGGTTACAACTAGCACGGAGAAATGTTAGGTTTTTAGCCATATGATTATTAATATTTTTTTTTGGGGGGGGGGGGAAAGGGGGGGGGCACATTCTGTATGAAAGATTGTGTTTGACCGCGAGTAAAAATAAAAAATAAACGCAATCTACCTGAAATTACGGGTTGATAAATAAACATAACATAAATCACAGCTCCGCTTCACCCTGTCTGAGTGCTACTGGGTGGCTAGTCAGACACACAGTTCCAGTCCAGTGCCTCCCAGAGCCCAAGCATATGTTCACTTGCCACAGATACACACCCAAGCTCTTACTTTATCTTATCTTCGTGGATATTATTCCTTGTTATCCCTCACTTAGAGATAATTTCACTTACTATTTTGGTTTTCAGGAATGCATCCCCATTGTTAAATGAAAGATACCTGTATACAGTATAAAAAAAATAATAAAAAATAAAAATACAGGCATCCCCAAGTGATGGCAGTTCAGGTTACGGAAATTCGCTCTTACGGATTTTGTAAATTATGACCCATACATCTGGGATACTGGCAAAAAATTCGCCATTACAGCAATTGGGTATAAATTTTATAATTTTTTTTTCAATACCTGTACTATTAGAAAAAATCACAAATAATAAAATTTATTTTGTGGGGATTTCTTGGTGGTTGCTACAAGACTGTACAGAGGGGACGCCGCGTACCCATGCCACACCAACCTACTGTTTGATGATGATGGTTTACAGGGGGAGGCAGGATCCAGTTGTGTCCCTCCGTCTCCCTCCCAGTATCACCGATTGCACCACCTTACCTCACCACCTCACCTAACGCAGCACTCAACACCGTTTGTAGTAAGTTAAATTCAAGTGTTTCGTATGTTTATTATCATATTATATCATAAAATAATCATTGTATGTGCCGAAAATATTTCTTTGGGAAAATCGGTTTCGCGTTACGGACAAATTTTCAAGAACACATACTGTACCGTCCATAACCCAGGGGATGCCTGTACTGTTTATGGTCACTTGCCATTATTAAACACAAGGTGCTTACCTGTTTAAGCTTGACACCATCAGGACCCAAATCACCCATAGGGACAAGACACTCCCGGGGCCCCAGCTGTACCACCAGAGCCTCCAGGTTACTGAAGGTGTCATTGTCACTGAACTCAGACACAGTCATCAGCCGGCTGGTAACATCCACAAAACCAACTCCCACAACCTTTAGTAAATAAACCAATTATGAATAAAACAAATGATTACTTGATGAAAGATGATAATTCACTACTGATCCAAACTGCCTATTAAAATTTCCATTTTCTCCTCCAAGAGGTAAAGACACAATAGGGTAAACATTATAAGGTAGCGAGTGATATATACTTCTTACCCTCTGTCCATTTTCTGTAGCTAGTTTTACAGCTATAACACCTGTGGTAACTGTTTGTTCATTGTTAACACCAAAAAGGACCTCCTCAAACTGACTCAGATTGCCAGGAGAAGCCTGAAATACAAGAGTTATATATAAGTTACAGTATTAATTTACACTATACAGGCACACACTCTCATTTGCATCACAGTACTTGTATTAAATCATTCTTAATAATAATAATAATTATGGTAGCCCCCCGTGTAGGGAGGATGGCCGACCCAAGGGCCACCTCGGCGTAAATTTGTTTAAGGTGTAGAAGCTGTTGCTAACACAACAACCACACCCTAAGTTAACGAGTTGCATGACCCAGTGTCAAGGAATAGTCCGAGAAGACCGGACTACTCGCCAACTGCACTGGCTAACCATTACCCCGGAACACGATCCGTAAATCGATTATCATCCAGTTTCCCAATTACTGCTGGGTAGACAGAGGCAAATGTCATAAAGAAACTTGCTCATAGTTTCACCCTACCCAGGGATCGAACCTGGGTCCCATCGCTTGCGAGGCAAGCATGCTGACCATACACCACAGGTCGCCAAAAAATCATTCATACACCATCTACTGGACTACCAAGTAATGTTATTTTGCTTATAAGTGATCTGGTAATACTTGTTCTTACTTCCCATATAGAACAATCCTCACCACAGGACCATACATTAAGTCTTTCTCAATATTTGCAATACAATACTGTATAACCTTTCTGATTATAATCATACACTGTTTCTAATATATGTACATAATTTTATATCTTCTATATGATTTTTGATCACTACTTCTTGATCATCTTATTTTTCAAACTGTGAAAGAGAGTTACTGAGGAGTACAGTACAGTATCTCTTATAAATGGACCACAAGAACTAACCTTATATTCCACCTCCCAGTCATTTTTACAGGTAGACTTCTGTTTGTATACTTCTACCCGGTAGTGCTTCACCAGCAGGAGGTCCCTAACGAAAGACTCAAAGTTCAGCCGCCTTAGCACCACCGACTCCAACTTCTTATCACCTGTGAAATATATAGACACAGTACAGTACTATGATACTTCTAGTTACCAGTACAGTTCTATCTATCTACTGTACTGTATCTATTTTCTCTGTTCCTTCCATGTTGGGTTGGATCAAGTAAGAAAATAATATTATTAACTTCTAATAATTTGTAAAATGCCCAATAAAAAAAATTAAAAAAAGAAAAGAAATTATTATCTAGTGAATATTCCACATCACGTTTAACACCATTCCTTATGTACAGCAGTGTAATATAAACCTTCTTTAAAAATATATGGTAATTATGTACTGTATAATTTTTTTAATAACTGTACAAGTTATTTAAATTTCAAATACTATATGCAATCCCTGAGTTGTGAACGTTCTTTGACCCTATTCATAAATGAATCAGTTTGTAAGTCAGAATGGTGTTAATCCCAAAGGTGAGGTGAGGGGAGGTTTGGTTAGGTTAAAATACAACCTTGCCCTACAAAACAACAGCCTAAGATCTCATACTTAAGAAATAATGTATATAAATACCTGTAAGTAAAGTCATGCTTAACAATATAAAATACCTGTAATGTAAAAAATTTAATTTAATTAAAGTTTTTGTGATGAATACAGCATAGTGCTGTATTGGGATCACATCTGTAAGTCAGGTGTTAGTAACTCAGGGACTGTCTGTACTGTACAATAAAACCAACAGAAACATTAAAATATCTGGTGACATGACTTGGTATTCAATATAATTGTGTCTGCAGGTAACTCTGGAAAACCTGCAAACAATTGACCTTTAGCAACATATATTAATAATCATTGGTTGTGGAGGAGCTTGGTGAGGGGGATATGACCTACCTTTACAAACAAAATCATTCAAAATGAAGAACATTATCTAGAACTGACCTGATCCAAGTAATTTGACCACTGAATTAGTACGGAAAAGTTCTCGAGCGGCCAGCAGCGCGTCCTGGCCATGAACAGTGTAGAAGTCTCCTCGGTCAAACACCCGCACAGTCGTGGTAATTTTCTGAGCGAGGAAAATGTAAAATGTGAAGAAAATACAAATTGTTAGAGAATTAACAAGAAAAAAAGCTAATAAGCCCTTCCTTACTCATTTGGCAATGATCAGTGGTCCTCTCCTACTAAAATCAGATCATACATCAGTAACAGCCTCTTCTAACTTGCTGCAGCACAGATATTTACTAAGATAAGGTATGGAATATGATCTACCAGCCCAAGCCGTGGAATTCAGAGCAGTACTGGGCTTCAAATTAGCCCTTGAAAAAATTACCAAGAACAATGGAGGGAACCTAATAATGCCTCTTACAATTATATATCCAACACTTATGGCCAAATCATGTTACGAAATTCTTTTTTTTTTTTTTTTTACATTTCTGACACTGAAACCATAATTCCATCCCTACAAGAAATATTCAAAAAACATTCAGTAAAAATATCTATAAACACACACACATCATAGTTTAATGGCATCCTTGTTCATATTACCATCCTATTAAACCTTTTACAAACTATTTAATGAAGTCGGTAGTGATATAGTGATACAGAATTCTACTGGTATATTGAGACAAAGTTTAACACAAGGTGAGGGAAGTGTTGTGTCTCACCTCAGGTAGACTCTGGTAGAAGGACAGGAACCCTTGCTCATTGGCACTATCTGTAAGTTAAAACATTCATCTATTAATATTAATTACTGTGAGTGTGTATCATTATGGTACAGAGGTATATAAGGGTGTTATTTACCTAAAGTGAGCTGTTCCTTGGGCTGTACAGTGGCCATGGTTAGCGCGGGAACCTTTAATCAGTGTTGCCATTTAACATAAGGGTTATGTCCTCGCACTTAATGGACAAGTTAATATAAATGTCCAAATAAAGAAGATACACTAAAAATATAAAATACCAAAATGGGTTATTAACAATTTATTAAGTAAAAATAAGGATAACAGTAAAACATAATATCTTATTGTACATTACAGTACTTATAACCCGAGGAAAATAATAATTGATTCTTCTAGAAGATTGAAAATAATATAAAATAAATAATATCACCCGTTTTACTCTCCTAAATGTGCACCTTCACTGGTGTTATACAGTGAAGGTGCACTGTATACTGTATACAGTGCACCTTCAAAGAAATGAAAAGCAATGTAAGTGATTTATATAATCACTTCCATTGCTTTTCATTCAATTGTTTTTCATTCATAGAAGTGTAAAGTGTAAAAAAATGCAAAGTACGTACACAATAGAAATTACAAAATAACAGCAGTTAAGTCACAGTAATAACACGTAAAACTAAATCACTTCATGTTTCCTTATCTGTACAGATACTATACAGTATAACAAAAACAAATAATTACAATGGTTGATTTTCAAGGAAGGCATAAATTATGAATAACTTCAAGCTTATCAACCCATTCCTATTGGGCTACTTCATAACAACACCCTGTTCAGTGTTTATACCTTCACTGCCTTACTCAGCATCACCGTCCTTATGCGTATCTAAAGCTATCTTCTTCACTAGCTTATCATTAACAGAAATACTGGAGCGTTTTTTTTTCCACATACTGCTTCTAGAATGGAGCAGCCCAAGGAGTGTTTTTTTTTTCAAAACGCTTACAGCTGAGAAAATCCTTTCTGCTGTTGCACTAGAATTCAATTTTTATGGGTAACTGCATCAAATATTCTGTCCCTGCCAAAATTTCCCAAATTTACAGTTGATTTTCCCATTTCCTCATTTGTGTCACAGATTCCCTAAATCTGGGGATAATACTCCATGGCTGGCAACAATGCTTTTAGGTGGCGGTCTATAGAGGTGAAGGTCGTGATGCGCAATTAGTCTTTTTGGTCATTTAATGTAATATCTTAATATATCTCTTACCTCACTAACGGTAAATTGTCATTCAATTACATTTATAGCTTTAACTACGACACAAAGGTTCAGGTACAGTGATTCCTATTTAGTAATAGTACCGACATTATCTGCAATTTTAACTAAGGGATTAAATTATAATTTTGCCATAATTTTACCTGAAAAACCTTGATAAAAACAAATTACAGCCAGGAATTACATATGGCACGAAATCATCATCCGTACCTGTCACAAGCGGGGTACCACAGGGCAGTGTATTGGGCCCGCTGTTGTTTGTTTGTTTCATAAATGACATGCCTGACGTTGTACACTCCTCCATACAAATGTTTGCTGATGACGCTAAGTTATTTCGGGATATAAAGAACCAAGCGGACCGTGAAGAGCTGCAGAAGGACTTCTGTGGGCTCCAAGAATGGTCGAAGAAATGGCTGCTGAGATTCAATGTCACGAAGTGTAAGAGGATGCACCTGGGGCGTACCAACGATAAGGAGGTTTATCATATTTTTTTTTTCTTTTATCCTCTTCACCACTGATCGGCTCGTTAGCCACTTGGGCGATCGGTCACGTCTCTGTTACGCACTGTTGGCAAGCACTGGGCATGCACCGGCTCCTGAATGTACCTGAACCTGCTCCAGTGTTGGTCAAGTCTTGTCTTGAAAGAGCTCACACTCGGTGCCGTCACAACACTTTCTGGTAGATTGTTCCAAGAGTTCACAACTCTCACTCCGAAAAAGTTTGCCCTCACAGTTTTTTGGACTTGCAGCTTCTTCAATCTAGAGCTGTGACCCCTTGTGGGGCGAGCGTCCGCCAGCTCCAAGTAAGGACACTCAACTGAGTAGTGCCCTTTGAGATGCTTATACACCTCAACTAGGTCACCCCTAGCCCGTCTGTCGTATAAGCTAGGCAAGTTCAGGCGCGCCAATCTCTCAGGGTAGCTGAGGTGCCGAAGTGCAGGCACCAGTCTGGTGGGCCCTCCTTTGAACATTTTCAACCAACTGACAGTCCCTAGCATATCTCGGGGACCAGACGGGGTGACAGTACTCCAGATGGGGAAGCACTTCACTCTTGAAGATCGTTACGAGGGACGGACCGTCTAGATATCTGAACGACCTTCTTATAAAACCCAATAATTTATTTGCCTGATTTTCCTTCTTCTCGCAATGGCCCGAGAACTTCAGCTCAATGTCAACATACACACCTAGGTCCTTCTCACACACAGTCTCAAATAGTGCAGTTTCTTTATCCCGTTGGGACATATGATACGTCTCCTTACCGTTGGTACGCCCCAGGTGCATCCTCTTACACTTGTGGACATTGAATCTCAGCAGCCATTTCTTTGTCTCAACGGGATGAAGAAACTGCACTATTTGAGACTGAATGCGTCCAGAAAATTGTGAGGGCAAACTTTTTCGGAGTGAGAGTTGTGAACTCTTGGAACAATCTACCAGAAAGTGTTGTGACGGCACCGAGTGTGAGCTCTTTCAAGACCAAACTTGACCAACACTGGAGCAGGTTCAGGTACATTCAGGAGCCGGTGCATGCCCAGTACTTGCCAACAGTGCGTAACAGAGACGTGACCGATCGCCCAAGTGGCTAACGAGCCGATCAGTGGTGAAGAGGATAAAAGTAAAAGTAAAAGTTATCTTGTAGTACACCCGAGCGGAGTAACCTGGGTTGATACAGCACCACTGTGACCGCCACACCATCCACAGCAACGTGTGAGCGCATTCAACACAGTTACTACCACCACCACCAACACTAAATTTCCACCACCACCATCCCATAGCAGCCAGGACTACTTCCATAATACCAAATCTACACCCCACTACCACCTCCATAATGTCACTACTACTACCATCTGATTAACGGGGGCCTGATCCAGGGAAGCCCTGGGGGTCCAGACCCCTTTTCATCAGAAAATTCCAGTACTGTACTTGTTCTTTAATGCAGTATTGTACTCAGGCATTTTTGTACAGTAAAAGGTAATTACTATTGACCTCAAAATGGCCTCAAAATGCCCATGATATTGGTCAGATTAAAAAAAAATCGGGGTGGGGGGGGGAGGGGCTCACAGCTGGGTGGGCTCGCTGTGCTCGCCATGTTCCACCACCCCCGACTTCTTGGTCCCCGCTTTGATATTCCTGGATGAGCCCCTGCACCACTACCACCTTAACACCTCTACTACTACCCTAACAACAGCATCACCCCATTACCACTACTATCACCACCCTACCACTGCCACCCCAATACCACTACTACCACCACCCTAAGGGCACTGAGACCACCACCCAATACCACCACTACTACCACCACCACAATACCCCCAACAGCACCACAGCAATACAGTATCACCACAACCACCACCCCAGCACCACCACCACCACACCACCACCACCACCACCACCCTCGCCTGCCCCTCCAGGATATTTCCTAATAGCCTCCTAAATCCTCCGCTGGACATTATTATAAACAATTATTGACAGTAATTGTAGCCATCAGCGGTGGTCCAAGACGGGAGGGGTGAGACCTTACTAAAATCTCCCGAGACAATAATTTTCCAAGCACACACACATACACGTCTCCCTGCCTCTCTCCTCCATGGTTAACGAGACAGAATTATTTTTCAGAGTGGTGATTAGCGCTGTCCTGAGAGATAAGGGTCTTGAGGTGTGCAGGGCCCTACAATAAGCATAGGTTAACAAAACAAAACTTGATTGATGACTTTTGATGTCATTATAAAGTACTAAATGTCTCGTCTAATACCTTCTTATTTAATCTATGGGTGACATGATTACATCAATAAATGTCAAGGAAGGAAAGTCGTGTGTTAAATGGGAGAGATACAAGACGTGGACGAGTGGAGGAGACTGTAAGGGAGAGAGAAAAACAGAGAGAGAGAGAGAGAGAGAGAAAAACAGAGAGAGAGAGAGAGAGAGAGGAGACGGGTTGCAGGTGAGGGAATCGATCAGCTGGCATTCCTGGCTCACCTGGCCAGGGTGGCGAAGCCCAGTCGCTCTCACTCCGCCATGTGCGCTCAATCCACGCTCACTCCTCCCTCCTCTCACTCTCGTACTCATTCATAATTCACCCACCACCAAGATATCGATTCCGAATTCTTATTATCTAGTCGGAACTAGTAAGTTGTCGACGATGCGGTGACGAATGAAGAGGGACATGTTAGTGTGACGGTGGTGACGTGAATGATGTTTGAAAAATTGGTACCTGTTGTGGAGTACAGATGGGTAGAGTGATGGCGCCTAGAGTACAACAGTAGCTAGAGTGACAGTACTTACATCTTGCCAGAGGGAGAGCTTGACAACTCCTACAGCCAACTTCCGAGGTAAGGCAAACGCTACAGCAGTACCTTCATATATTCTATCAGGTTACTTTATTTTATTTAAAAGATTTAGAAAGGACATTACAGGTTGAAGTTCAGGCTCAAATAAAGTTTTCAAATGATAGCAGTACACTAACACTGTGTTCAGTTTCAATGTATAATATTGTTACAGTGTTTTGTACACTGAAAGTCAAGGCACATCAATTTCACACTCAAACAAAATACTGTCCCACACAAACCTTAACAGTAAGTTATTATTAAAGAGGACAACAGGGGAGGGGTGGTCCTGTGACACTTGGTTGCACTCACTACGGGACCACCTGATGATATCTCCAATTCCCCAGTAATGTTCTATAGCAATCTTTACATTATATTTCCCGCCATCTTATTTAACTTACGTAAGTCAGTAAGGCATCGTTTTTATCTAGTTCCAGAGAATTTAACTTACGAACCTTTGAGAATCAATCTTTATGTCGTAGTTTAATTCAACCAAATTTCATATTTTCAGTTGGGAGATAAATTTAGCGTACGAACCTTTGTGAACCAGACCGTTGGGTGTTGAAGGCTTTAAAGGAGTTTAGATGATGTTCAGTGTAATGGCGTGACACATACCTTCTAACCTTTGCCTACAGCCACCGCTTCCCTTCCCCTCCTGTCTTGTAGCTATTAATTTTGGTGCATGTCTGCAACAAGGGGGCATACACTGTTGAACATTCTGTTTCATTGAACACTACCTAACCTGTAAACTAATGAACACAGACCCATTTCTTGAATACTTTTGAAACTTAACTATAAAATGAGATTATGACCATTAAGCAACTTGTTCAACGATGAAAATCTCCTAAAATTGCGATCAAATATTAAATCCTTGTGGCAGCCATGTTAGTGAGTTAAGTTTAGTGTACCTGGAGTTGGTTAGTTCAGCAGGATAACACAGGCCCTGGATTATAGAGAATGATTATAGTTGGGGTTAATGGGGAGAGTGTGTGGGGTGGGGAGAGTGTTTGAGGAGGAGGAAGCGAGTGTGTAGGGAGGAGAAAGTGCGTGTGGAGGGGGAAGGGGAAGTGTTTGAGGAAGGGGAGAGTGTTTAGATGCTTAGATGAGGGGAATGGAATGGAAGAAGGGAAGGGTAGGTGTGAGTTAAACTGTGGTCAGGAGTTAGAGAGAGGGAGGGAGACAGACAGACAGACGGAGGAAGAGAGGGGGGGGGGTGAGGGCAGGAGAGGTAAGGAGGTTCGTGTCAATACTTAAGCTCACCGCCGTTCGAGTTAGCCTAGTGTACCAAATTCCTCGGAGTCTTCCCTCTAATCTGGCGTAAGATAATCCTTCCCAAGATCTCCACAAAGTATCAACAAACATTTTAAATGAATTTTCGACCAGGTGTTGCCGAAGCTTAGGTGAATGTGACAAAACATCTAACTTAATTTAATAAGGATACAAAGATGGGGACTAAATTAAAGTAAAATTTCCACTGAGAATTTAGCATAAATGCTTCCTAATGCACAAAGGAAAAAATTCAACGCAAGAACTTTAGAGAATAATGATCCAGTCGCCTTTTCGGTTCAGTTTTTACGACACGAGGCTTTAATACTCTTGTAAAATACTGTACCTGCACTGTAAGGGAGGGGTTCTGAGAATTACAGTCCAAGTCATTTTTTTTCTCTCGAGAATAGAAAGACCTGTTTATGATGCTATTTTCTGTGTTTAAATAAGTTCATACAGTATTTATCGTTATGTTTAGCCAGCCTTGTATACTACGTACCTTCCCTTTTATTTATTTTCAGATATTTTTTTGCGAGAGGATGTTTTTACCAGTACGGGTTAAATCATTCCTAACCAAATTCTAAGTTCATAACCTGTTTTCCATTTAATTTTGGTCGTCTTCTTAGCCGCTAGCTTTAAGTCACCAACACGGTTATGTTTTTACAGTAAGACTATCTGTTAAGCTCCTCGGGTTGATGATCTTGGTGGCCTTGGGACTACGTTAGGTAATTGTATCTCGTGTATATATTTAGACGTAATCAATACTTGCCAGTTTTCCCGACAACTTTTCTACGGAGGTGTGTTAAGTTTCATGGTGCCAGGGAAGGATTACAAAGGATCCTACGATGGATATTCCTAGTAATTCAAGATGTAAGGATATACTGTCACATGAAGAATCTCTACCCCAGCATGTATCACGTAAGGATTAACCACCCTAACCTAACCCAACTTTACCTAACCTTACTCTATCTGTCCTTACCTCTCTCCCTCCAAATAGCGTTAGGGTGATTAATGTTTGGTGAAATAAACTGGGGTGGAGATTCTTCAGGTGGTCCGCAAAATTATAACGAGGCTGTACCTTAGCTTGATAACGTTCACTAAAAAGCACCAGTTTTAAAGTTAGGAGACGTAATTGAGGCAGAGAATTTTCTTTAGCAGATTATAACTCAATTTTGTCGGGTGTTGAGTGATCATATCCATTTAAAGTCGAGTCTTGAGGTTCATATTCATACCATCATTAAACGTCATTTTAAAGGGTTGCAGATAGATGTACTGTACTACTTTCGTGAATCTGCTCCATTTAGTTCTACAATGACGGGATTAATTAACGTCCACCGTCAAATAAAGACTATTGTGTATCCAGGGTTAGGATTTATAAACAATGATAAGCCATTAGTACCATTAAACGCCCGCGGTGACCTGTTAGTAGTCTGTCACACACATATCACCTTTGGTTCAGACGATAAGAGCGTGGACTAGACTCCGTGTTTCATTATGCAACACTAAACTGTAAAATAATTATTGGCACTCCGGTCTCTGCCTGGACACAAAACTACGAGTATATGCATAGAATTATCAAAGGATTAATGCGCACCTAGCGTAGAGCAGTGGTCCCTCCCTCCAGCTGGGGATTAATAATGCTATACAAGGTGGCCCAATATACGAGTATGCTGCCTGGAGTCTTGAGAAGGTCGTGCAGGTAAATTGTTTTAATTACTTTTCAGGCGCCTGATTTACCAGCAGGTAACCCGGGATTTTTTTTTTTTTTACTTTTCTATGAGCACGTTTACCTGTGCGAATATTTTAAGTGTAATTAATTGATTTTATTTACCCGTACTTTCCTTACTCATCAATCTAATGCGAGTAATTATCTATATTTGATGCTTTATTAAGTATGGCCAGTTTTGAATAATTTTTTCATTTGTTTTGGTGTATAATTTTTATTTATTTGCTCGCTTTATAATTGTCAGTTACTGTACCGGCAATGGTAATAGTTATTATTATTATTATTTTCACTGTTCATGTGGGTACTTACTTAATCATTCACCCTTTACTTTTTCGTTACGATGTTCTTATATTGACAGTGTTGATGTGGGTAATTTATTGTGTTATTTTTGTCTTTCTATTAGAGTCATATGCCTGAAGGTGTGGTGGAGTCCAGGATGCAGGTGGCGGACAGTGTGAGGTACAGGGAGGCTGTGACCAGGCTCAAGAGGCTACTGTACGAACCCCCAGGCTCGGAGTCGCCCTCTACACCACCCCACAAAGACTCTCACTACCACACAACCACCAATTCCGTCCACCACACCGCCACTACCAACTCCCTCCACCACCACACATACCACGCCTCAGGTACCGTTTTTGTGCTATTAGTATCCAGTTATCTGATTTTCTTATCTTTGATGTAAATTGTTCCTAATGCTCATGGTTATTTTTCCCATTATATCGAATTTGTTACTTTTACTTACTTTTATCCCCTTCATCACCGATCGGCTCGTTAGCTACTTGGGCGATCGGTCACGCCTCTGTTACGCACTGTTGGCAAGTACTGGGCATGCACTGGCTCCTGAATGTATCTGAACCTGCTCCAGTGTTGGTCAAGTCTGGTCTTGAAAGAGCTCACACTCGGTGCCGCCACAACACTTTCTGGTAGATTTTTCCAAGAGTTCACAACTCTCAGTCCGAAAAAGTTGCCCTCACAGTTTTCTGGACTTGCGGCTTCTTTAACCTTGAGTTGTGTCCCCTTGTGGGGCGAGCGTCAGCCAGCTCCAGGTAAGGACACTCAACTGAGTAGTGCCCCTTGAGATGCCTGTGCACTTCAATCAGATCTCCTCTTGCCGTCTGTAGAATACTGTAAGCTAGGCAAGTTCAGGTGCTCCAATTTCTCCGGGTAGCTGAGGTGCCGCAGTGCAGGCACCAGTCTGGTGGCCCTCCTTTGGACATTTTCAATCAGCTGACAGTCCCTGGCATATCTCGGGGACCAGACGGGGTGACAGTACTCCAGGCGGGGAAGCACTTCACTCTTGAATATCTGAACGACCTTCTTATAGGACCTAATAACTTATTTGCCTGATTTACCTTCTCGCAATGGCCCGAGAACTTCAGTTCACTGGCAACGTACACACCTAAGTCGTTTTCACATTCCGTCCCATTTAATGCAGTTTCTTCATCTCGTTGGGACATATGATGCGCCTCCTTACCGTTGGTACGCCCCAGGTGCATTCTCTTACACTTCTTGACATTGAATCTCAGCAGCCATTTCTTCGACCTTTCTTGGAGCTCACAGAAGTCCTTCTGCAGCTCTTCACAGTCCGCTTGGTTCTTAATTTCCCGAAATAACTCGGCGTCGTCGGCAAGCATTTGTATGGAGGAATGTACAACGTCAGGCATGTCATTTATGAAACAAACAAACAACAGCGGACCCAATACGCTGCCCTGTGGTACCCCGCTTGTGACGGGTACAGTTGATGATTTCATGTCATTAACCACCACACACTGCTTGCGGTCATGTAGAAAGTCTTCTGCCCACGCTATATATAGGACATTTCCCCGAATTCCGTACCCTTCCAGTTTAGTTTTTAGTCTTTCATGGGGTACACTGTCGAAAGCCTTGGCAAAATCTAAGTAAATATTGTCGATATTACCACCCTGATCTAGAATTTGTGTCCAAATATCCATTACCCTGAGTAATTGTGTCAAGCAGGAGCGCCCCTGCATAAAACCGTGTTGGCAATTATTTACGAGGTTGTTTCGTATTAGATGTCCCATCATGGCATCTCTTATAATGCTCTCAAGTACTCTACATATTATGCTTGTTTGACTCACTGGTCTCTAGTTGTTCGTGGAGTGACGATCGCCCTTCTTGAAGATAGGACTCACATGAGCCATTTTCCAATCACTGGGGACCTTTCGTTCATCCAGGCATTTACAGAACAGGATCTTCAGGGGCTCAGCAAGCTCGTTGCACAACTCCCTCAGCACTCTGGGATACACCATGTCAGGGCGGGGACTTTTATGGACCTTTAGCTTTGACAGTCTATTTCTTATAACCTCTTCTGTGAACACAATGTGGATCAGTGCTGTGTCATACCGCCTGTCCTCAAACGCAGGGAGATTGTTCGCACCCTCTCTTGTGAACACCGAGGAAAAGAAGCTGTTCAATGCCTCGGCTTTGTTCTAAAAGTAGTTAGCTTCCATTGTTGCAGTATTTTGATAAGTAAAAGCAATTAACAACACAATTTTTGAAAGGTGTTGACAGACCAGCATACGTGTAAGGTGGCCCCTTCTCTTGCAGTCAGTTCAGATGTGGGTGGAGTCCGTGGTGTGGGCGTGGGCGGGGTGGAGGGGCCGTCACGCTGGCTGTTGGAACTACTGAGGCACCAGGAAGAACTTATAGCCCAGCTGGAGAAGGAGAATGATTTCCTGAAGGTCAGTTAACATCTAACCTGATCTACCAAACAATAATCTAACTAAACTGTAAAGTAACCTAAACCACTTGTTACCTTCCACCTTAAGACTAATATGTGTGTGTTTCCCTGACCATGATAACTACAATAACTACTACTACTACTACTATTATTATTATTATTATTATTATTTGTGTGTGTGTGTGTGTGTGTGTGTGTGTGTGTGTGTGTGTGTGTGTGTGTGTGTGTGTGTGTGTGTGTGAGTGACCCGGGTTCGATCCCCGGGCAGGGTGAAACTATGGGCAAGTTTCTTTACGCCATTTGCCTCTGTCTACCCAGCAGCAATTAGGGATCTGGGTGTGGGACAATGTCGAAGGGGGTGGGACAATGTCGGAGGAGAGGTTGATGTGCATAATCATGGTCTTGGTATGGTTGATGGTGACGTGATTGTTGGTGGCCCAGTTTTGGAGACTCTTCAATAAATCCTGAAGGGCGGTATAGTGGGGAGCAGAATTGTTGACACTGATCCCAATGGTGGAGTCGTCGACACATTTCCAGCGATCAGGGTTTCTCTTAGGGCATCATTGATAGGCATAAGGAAGCATAGTAGTCCCATCTTGGTGCCTTGGGGGACGCCACAGGTGAGTGGCTGAAAGGTGGAGACAGCCCCTCGGAAGCGTACAGCTTGGCGTCGGTCACTGAGGAAGTCTGTAAGCCATGGTATAAGACTTCTTCGAAACCCGAGGTCGATACCTTTGTTGATGATTAAATTGTGGTCGACTAGGTCGAATTTCTTAGTGAAGTCAATGAAGGCGACAGCTACAGACGTTTTTCGATTCTCCAGATGGCGGTATATGTAGTCGAGAAAGCTGGCAAGACAGTGAGTGGTGGAGGAAGTTTTCATATCACCACATTGCTGAGGATCTACGGCTCCTGCAATATCAGCATAAGCCCAGTCGAACACAAAACTTTCACAGATTAAGCTGGGTATTGGGGTGATGGCAATGGGTCGTAGCTGATTTAAGGATTGTGGGCTGGTTGACTTGAGCACTGGTGACACATATGAAGTCTTCCAGTCAGCTGGGCATCTGGCTTGACTGGGGGAAGCATTGATGATGGAGCAGAGGGGTTTAGTAAGCTCCGGGGAAAACTCCTTGAAGAGTTTCATTGGTAAGTCACGGGGGTGGTGGAGCGTTTTAACTTCAGTTTGTCCAGACGTTTTACTACTTCAAATTCTTCTAAGTCAGTGGGAAAGGGGGCTGGTAGGTAAGCAGGTTGTGTCAAGCCCGGGGAGCGTCTGGCATATAGTAGCGAAATGGTTATTTGTTTGCTCAGCTGCGTCAACATTAGTGAGAAGGCTAAGGAAGGGGAGGTTGTGTGTCTTATTGTTTAGTCCACAGAGTTCTTTAAGCTTACCATACCACTGACTGATGTTGATCTGCTTCAGGTGTTTCAGTTTGGTTGGGTAGTGAGACTTCTCTGCAGTGCGTATTTTGCGGATGACTGTTGCGAAGGGACCTGTAGTGGTTGTGGTCATTGAGATAAAAGGCTCTGTCTCTCTGTTGCATAAGTCTTTTGATCCGAGGTGTGATCCAGGGCAAGTCAGCTGGGTGAGATTAATAATAAAAAAATAATAATAATAATTAACGGTTTATTGAAAAAGCTCTGCAGCCCGAAGGCTGCAGAACATTGGTGGTTTAACAAAAGCCTTCATTAGAGAAAGGTAAAGGAACATACAGTGAACATACAGATTAATGTTTACAGTGGAGGTCACGTACATCATGTGCACTGAGGCGTTGAACAGCAGACACGTAGTGTAGTAACTCCCTCCCAGGTGGTGTTATGGGGGGCTTGACGTGGTGTAGTAGTTCCCTCCCAGGTGGTGTTATGGGGGGCTTGACGTGGTGTAGTAGTTCCCTCCCAGGTGGTGTGTGTGTGTTTAGTAGTATTAATATATTATGTACTGTATAATACTTATGTTGGTCAGTGACGATGCTGTTGATCACATAATATTGTAAATAGTAATTAATATTAATTGGAGTGTACTTATAATGTATTATGACTCGGCTATGTAATGTATTATGATTCGGCCATATAATGCATTATGACTCGGCTATATAATGTATTATGACTTGGCTATATAATGTATTATGACTCGGCTATGTAATGTATTATGATTCGGCCATATAATGCATTATGACTCGGCTATATAATGTACTATGACTTGGTTATATAATGTATTATGACTTGGCTATGTATTGTACTATGACTCGGTGTAATGCACTATGACTTAGCTATATAATATACTATGACTCGGCTATTACATACTCTTAGTATAATAAGTATTACCGTATTGTTGTGTACAGAGGGAGGTGTTGTCGGTGGGTGAGGGGGTGAAGGCGATGGGTCAGGAAAATCAAGAACTCAATCGTCGCCTGGCTGATGCCCTCTCTCAAGCCATCGCTATGGTCAGTACCTCACCTCCTACCTTTATACCTGCCTTACTCACCACACTCAAGATGTTTTACAGTGGAATATTTTTTTTTCTGATTCGGCTTTACGATTATCGAATTATTTTGTCAAGCTATTTCGTGTCTAGTGATATATTAGAGGAAACTTACATCTAGTAATATTATGAAAATTTATAGCTTAGTGTGAAGTAGTAATATTTTCATAGAATTTATATATATATATATATATATATATATATATATATATATATATATATATATATATATATATATATATATATATATATATATATATATATATATATATATATATATCATGCAGATCCACAATGGACACGTGGACAAGATAAATCTTGATAAAATCACACAGGGAAAAGGGAAACAATGGAGAACCTTAGCTTTCGTCTTTATTCAAGACATCTTCAGTGTAAAGGCCTGGGACTTACGGATAGAAATCCCTTGCCAGCCTAATCAGGATCTTATAAAAGGGAAGTCAAGAACCATGCTTTTCTGAGGGATAACAAACCCGTTCGAGATTGACATCTCTTTACTATGAAAATAACACAAAACTGGTGTGGAGGGTGTGGCGATGACGTGGCAGCCACGGTTGTAGCCGGGGTAGGTGTCCGGAGATTGATAGCTATCGACTATAGTCGATTTGTGAAGGTCTGGGGAAACAGTCCACGAGTCCAGGACCTATGATGAGATCACAACCAGAATTTGAACGAACAGCGGGGTGCAGGTACAGCTGTGACTGATGGCTGGGTAGTGTCTGATGTATCGTGCGACTCTCACGAGGCAGCAGCGACCCTTTCACCTCCGTCTACCCCCCACCAAGTGGGGGACGCGAATAAGTAAACGAGCGGTGGGCAACCATCCTGGCCGTTACAGCCCTGACATTCAGAGGCAACTGAATTACAAAGACTGAGGGAGAGCTTATGTACACAGGGTGACCTTTTGTAAGGTCACCCTGTGTACATAAGCTCTCCCTCAGTCTTTGTAATTCAGTTGCCTCTGAAGATGTCTCGAGTAAAGACGAAAGGTAAAGTGCCCCATTGTTTCCCTTTTCCCTGTGTGATTTTATCAATATATATATATATATATATACTTAATTGTTACTGTGTTGTAGCCTGTAGGTCAGTGTAGAGGTGTCTGTATGTGTGTGGTTGTTTCAGGGGGAGCATCTGGACACCACCATCACCTCCAGCAGTAGTAGCGAGAGAGAGAGCGGGGACAAAGACACTGTTAACTCCAGGATAGCTACTCTTACTCGGTGAATTACCATCTTACCTCCTCCGTTTGATAAATAATAGTGACAATAACGTCTCCATAAAAATAATAGTAATAACAGTAATGGTGATAAGTAAGAGTAAAAGTAAGACAACAACAATAATAATAATAATAATAATAATAATAATAATAATAATAATAGCAACCGCTTTTTCACTATAAAAGTTCAGATGTACACGTAAGTTATGTTGGCAGGAATTTATTGGGGGTATTAAAAAAATAATTCTTCTTATATTATGAAAACAGGGAGAAGGCGGCGCTAGCAGACCAGGTGAGCCGCCTCGATGCCTCCCTGACAGCCATGACCAAGAGAGAGCAGGAGGCGTTGACAAAACTTAGACAAGCTCTCACACTCGCCGAGGACACACACTCACACACAGCCCAGGTGAGGTCACACACAAGATGAGTCACGTCAGCTATAGACGGATCCTTGCAACTAGATCCACGCACGGTACCCATAATCACGATTTCAATTCTTCATTTTTTGGAGAAGAGTATGGATAATAAATTGATAGATAGAGGATAGATAGACAGATAGATAGATAGAGAGGTAGATATAGTTAGATATAGATAGACAGAGGGGTAGATAGATAGATAAGCAAACAGACAGACAGACAGATAGATACATAACTAGGGAATATGACTGCACTAACAGGTCGCCTTCTTAGCACACTCCTGCCGCCTCTCCCAGGTTCGTGCCAGTAGCGAATCGGCCATAGAAGAGCTGACTGTCCTGCTGACGGCGACGAAGCAGGAGGGACAAGAGCTCCGGAGACTACTGGACGAAGCGGACATGAAGCAGAAGCGGCAGCAGGAGCAGAAGGACGAGCAGGTAACCCATCAACAGCAGAGGATCAAGACCTTACAGGATGCACGCGATGCACAGGAGGAACTATTGGCGAGGCTACGGCAGGAGGTGAGGGACGGGGAGAGGCGGGTGGCTGATCTAGAGGACGACCTGAAGGCGGCTAGGGCGGCCAGGACCCGTCTGGAGGCTCAGCTGGAGGAACAGAGACAGCACTCCAGGGACGCCCACGCCAGGCTCGACCAGATCATCATCACGTGAGTGTTAGGCGAGGGTAATCTGGCTAGCATATCTCGGGGACCAGACGGAAAAGCACCCCACTCATGAAGGACATGACAAGGAAGCGCCTAGATATCTGAATGAGCTTCTTATAAGACCTACTCGCTTAGTTGTTTGATTCACCTTCCACAATGGCCTGAGAAATTCAATTCGTTGTCAACATACACACCCAGGACGTTTTCACATTTGGTTTCTTATTAATAAATTTTCTTCGTCCCGTTGGGACATGTGATGCACCTCCTTACTGTTAGTACGACCCAGGCGCACTTGCATCCTCTTACACTTGGTGACATTGAATCTTAAAAGTTATTTCTTGAAGCTGACAAAGATCTTTCTGTAGCTCTTCACAGTCAATTTGGTTCTTAATTTCCCCGAATAACTTGGCATCGTCCGTAAACATTTGTTAAGGAGGAGTGTATTTGTTTTAGTCCATCAAGGCACAGGTCAATGGCACAATAACAGATCAATATATCGACGTTACTATACATTACAATGACTCGGACAACAAACATGAAATAGATACACTCCCCACCGTAAGTAACTCACCCCTGGATCGCTCTGACAGTCAGATCATCAACCTGGGACTTGGTCACATATGGCAGCAGGGTCTACCATTAGACAACACATTATGCTTCCAATATCTTCCCAGGCGGTAGTACCTCCCTGTTTGGTAGCTGCCTACAGTACTGCCTAACCTAACTTAATAGCTTCTCCATACAAACATTGGGTGGGCCATCCTCCTAGACTAGAGTATAGAATACTTGGTATAACTAATGTTTAGGTGTTAACTAATGCTGATGGATGTAAGTAACGTGTGTGAGTAACAAGTGTTTATTACTAATGTGTGTGGTTGACAGGAGGAGCGGGGAGGCGGCAGCCGGGACAGCCAGAGCGAGGGAACTGGAGGAGAGATTGACAGTTGCCAGGGAGGACACGTCAAGGCTCCTGCAAGCTGTCACCACCCTTGCCCAGGTGAGTCTTCTCCCCTGTTGAAGTGCGTCTCTCCCTTTCTCCACGCCTCCTGGATCTCCTAGCAGGTCTCTTATATCTAGTCGACATGTGTCTCTCCTAGTTCTCCTCCCTCAATATCTCCAAGGTGATCTAGGGAATGGTATTGTTAATGATTAATTTATATATGCTATTTCTATAATATATAAATAAGGTTCTGCTGTCGTAACGTTATCCACTTACCGCTTTATTCATTTTTATTTAGTTCCTACATAAAAATTTTTTTTTACCTGAACCAACTTCTTATCAGTTTTCACAGAAGAAATTCACGAGGAAATTCCAGAGGTGGAACTGATATTTAGGGGAAATGAAGAAGAGAAATTAAAGAATATCACTATCAGAAAAGAGGATGTTCTTAAGAAGAGAAATAAATTAAAGAAGACAAAATCCCCAGAATGGAGGAAACTGCAGCGGGCGTATTGGCCCATACTGGGCAGTCCCGTTTACACCCAACCCCGATTGCTCGTATAAGCATCCAACCTATGTTTGAAGCTATTCAGCGTATTCCAGTTAATGATGATATTTAGTAACTTGTTCCATTCATCCACTACTCTGTTTCCAAACCAGTGTTTACCTATTTCGCGCCTAAATCTAAATTTGTCTAATTTAAAACCATTGTTACGAGTTCGCTCCTGGTTGGATAGTTTGAGTACCTTTGTAATGTCCCCTTTGTTTAGCCCTGACTTCCATTTATAAACCTTTATCAGGTCGCCCCTCGCTCTACGTCTCTCAAGGGAGTGCAAATTAAGATGCTTTAACCTGTCTCTATACTCAGGGTTCCTAATGCCCGGGATGAGTCTTGTCATTCTCCTCTGAATTCTTTCCAAGGATTCTATATCCATTCTGTAATACGGTGACCAGAATTGAACTGCGTAATCCAGGTGTGGTCTCACATGAGCAAGATACAGTTTTAGGATGACCTCGCTAGTCTTGTAACTAACACTCCTTTGTATGAACCCAAGTACTTTATTAGCCTTGTTACAAGCAAAAACACATTGTTTACTTGGCTTAAGGTTCCTACTTATCATTACTCCTAAATCTCTCTCGCAGTCGGATTTCTCGATGGCATCGTTGTTCATCTGGTTGACACGGGAGTTGTGCCAGACTTGTGGAAACAGGCTAATGTAGTACCCATATTCAAAAAGGGAAACAGAGCATCAGCCTCAAATTACCGGCCGATTAGTTTGACGTCAGTAGTGGGGAAATTTCTTGAATCAATTATAGCAAATAACATCCGATCGCATTTAGAGTAAAATAAATTAATCTACGACTCTCAACATGAGTTTACAAAGGGAAAATCTTGTTTAACAAATCTGCTGACTTTTTTTAGGAAAGTCTTCGAGTAGTAGATAATGACGAAAATTACGATGTTATTTACTTAGACTTTAGCAAAGCGTTGACAGAGTACCGCATCAGAGGCTTCTGAGAAAAGTTAAGGCTCATGGTATCGAGGGGAAAGTTTTAAATTGGATAAAATCATGGCTCACCGATAGAACACAGAGGGTCAGCGTAGATGGTGTTAAATCTGAGTGGGGCCGTGTAACCAGTGGGGTTCCCCAGGGGTCAGTACTGGGCCCACTCTTGTTCATAATCTACATAAACGATCTAGATACTGGGATCAGCAGTGACATAAGCAAGTTTTCAGATGACACCAAAATAGGACGGCAGATTAATTCAGGGCAGGATGCAAATGCACTACAGGAGGATTTAAATAAAATGCAGGAGTGGTCAGAAAAATGGCAAATAAAATTCATCACCAGCAAGTGAAGCGTACTTAATATTGAAAGAACAAATAATGTCAATGTATACAGCCTTAACAACATCAACCTAGAGAAGTCGACTTGTGAAAGAGACTTAGGGGTACTTGTAAGCCCGGACCTACGGCCTAGAAAACAGTGCGTTAATGTTCGAAATATGGCAAACAGAGTATTAGGTTTTATATCTAGAAGTGTAAGTAATAAGAGTGCAGAGGTCTTATTGCAACTATTTCTTGCGCTAGTCAGGCAGCACCTCGATTATACGGTTCATTTCTGGTGCCCTTATTATAGAATGGATATCAATTCACTTGAGTCGGTGCAGCGAAGAATGACGAAAATGATTCCGGGACTTAGAAACCTTCCATATCAAGATAGGTTAAAGAAACTAAACTTGCATTCCCTAGAAAGACGAAGAGTGCGGGGAGATATGATAGAAGTATTTAATTGGGTGAAAGAAATCGATAAAGGAGATATAGATAAAGTTCTTATAGTATCCGAGCAGGATAGGACTCGTAGCAACGGATTTAAGTTGGATAAGTTTAGGTTTAGAAGGGAGATAGGAAGGAACTGGTTCACAAATAGGGTGGTGGACGAGTGGAACAAGCTTAGCAACTTGTAGTAAGTGCTGGAACGCTGGAAAGTTTTAAAAGGAGGCTAGATAGATTCATGGATGATAGAGAGTGGTAGTAACTCTCGACTGGAGCTGCCATGCACAGGCCAACCGGCCTATTGCAGACTCCTTATTTTCTCATGTTCTTATCTATACGAAGTTACTCATTTACTTGAAATATTTTGCCATTTCTGTGTAGTTTCTATTTTAAAATTAACGTATTTCCTTATAATTATACTTGTCCTACTGTTTTTCTTCCTGTAATTTTACTGTATTATTCTTTATAATATGAAAATAAAATCACAAAATTGATAAATATTTCTAGGGCGGCCGGAATGTAGAAGCAGACACCACTGACGATGTTAAGAGCGAGCGTCTGGCAGCGGGACAGCAGCTGGGGGCGGCCCTGACAGCCCTCCAGTCCCGTCATGGTGAGTCACGACCACCACCACCAGTTACTCACATCGATGACTCGTCCACACTCATGCAGTATTCACCACTTGTGCACAACCAATATCTGCTGTAATTATCATACACGCACGTGGCGTTTAAGTGGTGGCGATAGAGGGGGAGACTCACAGATACCAATCACAAAGAATTTTATATTACAGGCAGCAAAATGACCAATCAGAATAGCCAATATAAGTTCACATTCTTATCATAACAACTCCCATAAACGAAGATATATTTGGACTATTATTCATATTTAAAAATTGCAATAAAACGTCAACCCCCCTGTCTGCCAAATAGACCCTCTGATCACGCTCGACTTTGACAGAAATCAATATGGTAGATGATAGATAATAAGAGACATGAGATATACGGTGATAACAGGAGCAGAAGAGTGTGTCCGCTAAGTGAGGGTTATGGTAAATCAATACATACACGGAAGTTTTGATTATTTGGTGTTATTTTTCACACTTTGTTACCAGTACAGTGCAAGGTATTTATAAAGTCCCTTGATGTTTATGTTTATACAGTTCTTTGATTGTGTTATAGTCACCTGATGTTTGGGGTATAGTGTAGTGTAGTGTAGTGTAGTGTGGGCCTGAGTCAACACGCGACCACTTGTGATGATTGTTATTGATGAAAAAAAGTGAAGGGCGTGTGTATGACCCTCACGTGCTGTCTCAAGTATTGCAATCTAATCTTACTGGACAACCTTGTGTTCTGCTCTCTCTCTCTCTCTCTCACTCACTCTGAACCTAAACTTTCACTCACTCACTCACTCACTCTTTACTCTCTACATCAGCTAAACACTCTCAATTATATCTCCCTCTTAGCTAAACTCTCTCTACTCTCTATTTCCATCTCTATATGTGCTGTGAAGGAGTGCATTAGCGACCTCATAGTACTGTACACGCACATGACAATTCAGAGTTGATTATACAGTAGTGCCTGGTGGAGTAGAATGTTTGGAATGTTTAGTGGATGACAGTAGAATGTTTATTAATGATCTATGTTGTGTTGAATGGCAGAGTAGAATGTTTAGGTGAATGGCAGATGTAATGAGGGTAAACTCGGGTAGGAAGTATAGTGAGAAGTGTAAGTAGGAGGATTGTTAAGTGAGGAAAGTTGGTAACGTGGCGGATTAGTTATTTGACCGTTAATATATATGCGTAGGGGAAATCTTCTAAACACCAATTCTAGATACAGCTATTTATTAGTTAACTCAAAGGTATGGACACATTAATAGATCATTATATTTACGTTACTAGATAATGACTCGCAGACACAAACATAAAATGGATACACTTCCCACCGTAAGTAACTCATCCTGTGGATCGCTATGGCAATGACTCACGTGTGACCTGAAGGAGGCCCAGCGACTGGGGAATCTGTCTGCAGGTGCTGCTGAAGAGAGTGATCCCGGCTGGTGCTGGACTCTGTCTCCTGCGGGAGACTCTGCTAGCCTGGGACTCGGTACTGGGGAGGGAAGTCCCCCTCCCGACCTCAACTTGTGACGAGTGTGACTCTGCCTGCCTCTCAGTTCTGACTCTCCCTGTCTGTCTGTCGGAAGGAGCTGCAGGCCTCTTATACTGGAGGTGTCAGGCCGGCAGATGTCGTCACTTATGCTGGCAGAAATTTTTTTTTCGTAATAAATGGTGAAGCTGGTGATGCTGAGCCGCTGCGCGTGGATGGGTTAGTCGTTGAACACTGGAAAAGTTATGTATTCCTAGGCTCACCATTCACGTGTGACGGATCCGTGTCATCGGCAGTTAAAGAACATGCAAGAAACAAACTGTATCACATGTTGAAGTTTGCCTCATTTATTAAAAGGAACAATAATGTACCGTTTATCGTAAAGCGTCGCGTGTTCGACGCGGCCCTTATGTCATCGCTCCTGTATGGGTGTGAATCGTGGGTAGGGGATGATGTTAAACCCGTAATTAAACTTTACAACTGGGCCATAAAAGAAATGTTGGGAGTGAGGAGAACAACACCCAACTCAGTATGTTACCTGACTTACTTAAATATAGACAATGTAAATTCTTTCTTATAATGTTGTTTGAGAGAAGCAACATGAATGATGATCCTTTGGCATTTGCCATAAATTCCGTTATTTCCTCTAATACTCCTGTTGGGAAAATTGTACGCGATATTATACACAATAATGTTCCCAATGTCTGTGTTATTTGGAAATGTACATAATGCCATTGCCAATGCTGACACATCAAGATGCAATGTATATAAGGAAATTAATCCAAGCTTTGCAGTGCATGATGCTTACATCAAGAAACATGCAATTAATGATTTGCAAAGATTATCTTTTACACGTTTTAGAGTGTCTGGGCACAGCCTGGCAGTGGAGACAGGACGGTGAAACAGGCGGGGGCGTGGCCGCCTCCCCTTGGAAGAGCGCCTGTGTGTGTGTGGCCTCGTGCACACCGAGAGGCAGGTTGTGGAGGCTTGTCCTGACACTCAATATTTTAGTGACTTTTATGACATAAATTCCTTATGTGATCTGTTTTCCAAGTTCACAAATAATATTGTATGTAAGATTATCCATGACATTTTATGGTTGTATGATTGATGTTCCTTGTTCAACTCATGCTTTCTACATTTCTAATTTGTTTAATGTGGTTTAAAGATTATTTGACGGACTACAGTAGTCTATTGTTTTTAATATTTTACAATGATGATTTTGTATTCAAATATGTTGTTTGCACCTTGTGTAATATTTTTAATGAAAGCTGTGGTCAATTAACATATCCATTCTACCTTGGCCAGCTGTCAGGTGATATGACTGGTAGGGTAGTTTCGTGAATTAACACGGTCATAACGCCGGTCAGGCCAATCACGGGGCGGTGAGACCTCTGTTTCATTGTGACCATAACCTTTGCTGGGTCAGGTCTTTAATTACGAAGGGTGGGTCAACAGCTTCCGGTTACTGCTGTATGTGTTGCTTTTCTCATTACACAGAGTAAAATGTTTAGAATGTTTACTAATGATGCGGTATGTCACGTGATGAATGACAAAGAATGTTGACAAGGTTTAATGCAGACGTCTAATAGAGTGAATGACAAGTTAGAATGTCCAAAGGGCTCTACTAATGCTCTGTGGTGTGACAGAGGAGGAGGTGACGTCACTGCAGGAGGCGGCGAGACAACAGAGCCAAGCCATGGAGGCCCTGAGGGAGGAGGTCACCATGATGAGGCAGCAGTTGGCTCTTGACAGCGAGAACTACAGGTAAATCCCCCTCTTTATAGTACAGGTAAATCCCTCTATATTACAGGTAAATCCCTCTATATTACTGATAAATCCCTCTATATTACTGATAAATCCCTCTATATTACTGATAAAATCTATATTACGCAGTAAATCCCTCTATATTACAGGTAAATCCATCTATATTACTGATAAATCCTCTATATTACATATAAATCCTTCTCTCTTTACAGTACAGATAAATCCTCTATATACAGAGTAAATTCACTCCCTCTATAGTACAGGTAAATCCCTCTATATATTACAGGTAACTCCTCTCTTTATAGTTCAGAGTAGAAATCCCTCTATATTACAGGTAATCCCTCCTTTATAGTACAAGTAACTCCCTCTCTTTGGGAGTGGTAACTATAGTATATTAAATCCCTCTATATTACAGGTAAATCCCTCTATATTACTGATAAATCCCTCTATATTACTGATAAATCCCTCTATATTACTGATAAATCCCTCTCTTTATAGATAAATCCCTCTAAATCTGATAAATCCCTCTATATTACTGATAAATCCCTCTCTTTATAGTACAGGTAAATCCCTCTATATTACAGGTAAATTCCTCTATATTACTGATAAATCCCTCTTTTGCAGGTAAATCCCTCTTTTTAATACAGGTAAATCCATCAATATTACAAGTAAATGTCTTTGTTACAGGTAAATCCCTCGATATATTACTAATTCTTAAGTTAAATAATAGAGGTATTGTTATATTATTTCAATCCGTCAGTTTTCTAACAGGAAATTTCGTGTGTAATGTAAATATTTCTAAGGACGCCTTGAAATATACAAATAGTTGCTTTTTGCTTTTGTGGTGTTTAAATCTATTTACCGTACTGTATATGCTGTACTGTAAATGCTGCACTATTATGCTGTACTGCATGTACTATACTATATATGCTGTACTAGAAATATGAGGTAAAACTGGTGAGTGGTTTAAAACTCTGGGGCGGGTTCGGGTGTATACAGGAACATGCGCGCGCAGCAGGAAGAAGAGATGTCCAAACTTCGCGATGAACTACAACAGGCGCAGAGGGAGATCCAACAGGGGCAGCAACAGGCGAGGCTCCATGGTTCCCTCTACGAACAGTCTCTCGGCAAACTCAGGCGCGCAGAAGTGACAGCGACGCAGGCGGAGCGGCAGGTATGTATAGATCATACGTTAGTAATGTTGGTGTTGTTGCAGGACACGGCTGGAGGAGGTGGGTCGAGGTCTGGCTGCCCTTGCCTCTACTACTACTGCTGCTACCTCGCCATCGCTACCCACCCAACATGATGACAACACAAGGGCTCCTGAGGGCGTATCAGAGGGTGATAGTCGACTGCCCTCCACACCTGCAGTTCCAAACACCACTACCACGTTGCCTTCTACCGATCCTACTGCTGCTGCTGCCACTACACCAGGCGTCCCCGACACCAGCATACCAAACACACAGGAGATATCAGACTCACGAGAACTGACGGGAGACAACAGTGACAACACGAAGGTCGAGGATGACGTTGTGCCCGAGGATGACGTTGTGCCCAAGGATGACGTTGTGCCTGAGGATGACGTTGTGCCCAAGGATGACGTTGTGCCTGAGGATGACGTTGTGCCTGAGGATGACGTTGTGCCCGAG
This sequence comes from Homarus americanus, assembly GCF_018991925.1. Classification (NCBI taxonomy): domain Eukaryota; kingdom Metazoa; phylum Arthropoda; class Malacostraca; order Decapoda; family Nephropidae; genus Homarus; species Homarus americanus. The sequence continues at coordinate 984,643 of NW_024720811.1, read as the reverse complement.
GATGACGTTGTGCCCAAGGATGACGTTGTGCCCAAGGATGACGTTGTGCCCGAGGATGACGTTGTGCCCAAGGATGACGTTGTGCCCGAGGATGACGTTGTACCCGAGGATGACATAAAAGAAAAAACGGAAGAGACAGAAGAAAAAGATATCGATATAACAGAGAAGAATGAAGAGGTGGAAGAGAAGAATGAAGAGGTGGAAGACAAGACTGAAGACAAAGATATTGATTCAGAAAAAGGAGAGATGGAAGAGAGGAAGACTAAAGAAACGAAAGACAAGACGGGAGAGACAGAAGAAAAAGATACAGATACTACAGAGACCGAAGAAGGGAAAGACAAGACTGAAGAGAAAGATGAGTCGAGAGGAAACAATGAGAAAGACGACGAAGGAGGAACTAGACCGGAAGACGATAACGCGAGACAGGGTGAGACAACTGCAGGAGACAACAAGGACTCAACACTCAAAGTAGATAATAATGGAGAAAAGGAAGATTCGAGAAGTAAGGGAGAGAAAGAAGGCAAAGCAGGAGATAAAGAAGGTATAAGTGAAGATTCCAGCGAAGTAAGGAAGGGTGATGACGCAAAACCTGGCTACGGTGGAGCAGAAGAGGGTAAGACGGAGTGCGGTAAATGTGTGACCTTGATGATGATCTTAGAGGTTGTGGGAGGCGTCGTCGATGGTCTACAAGTGGACATGAACAAACAGGAGACTCGCCTGGGACGGTTAATCCAGCGGTACAGCTCACAGTGTGAAAACTGCCTCAAGTACCAGTTTATGCTGTGGGCCGCCGACAACAGACTAAATAGTGTTGACAAGTATACTCACTTGCTGGGGGACAGGATTGATGCACTATCTCGCAGGTGGGCTGTTACAAGCCTCTATAATATACAACACACCAGTTATAGGCTAGACTGCCTGACTGTACTGCATAGCTAGTTGCATGCGGGTGTCAGCTGGGGCCGGATTCTCCAAGGTTTGAGGGGTTACTGGATGAGTGAGCACACAACTTTGATAGAATCTTGAATTAGAAACTTCATTTTCCACTTATTGGATACAGTACACGAAAGCGCGTTTAGTTGTGACACTTTTTGCTTCTTAAATTCTTACATTTACCCTCAGCTGTATAGGCAAGACAACATACTGTGTAACGTTAGCGTCTCTAGACCAATTTCGAAACCATTATGGCCGCCAGCTTTGTATCAGTGTGTTAGTGAGCCAGACAGATGCATCTGTGTCACCAGTTGTGGTAAACTTTAACGCACGAACCTTTGAGTATTCGGGGCCCAAGTGTTCCAAAATTGTTGTTAACTTGGATGGTAGTGAGTTAAGTGACCAGTGCTTCCACGTTTGTTTTTAAAGTGAGTCGATAACTAGTTTTTCTTTAGTATGTTAGTGCCAGCATGGAGGTCAGTTAGGCATCATGTTCCTGACTATATACTGTATACCTTTTGTGATAAATTACTGATAGTGATCAATTCAGTAAAATGTGTGTTTGTATATAATGAATATCTCGTGTTTCACTACAGAGTTCTGAGCTGCTAGAGTTGGTGAGAGCTGCGACCCTTGAGAGAGACACACTACGGCAGGAAGTGACTTACCTACGGCGGGTTGCTGCGGCTGCCATCACCTCTGGAGACATTTTAACAGCAGCAGACCACAATATCCCACCACCACCTTCAGACACCCCTGGAGGACTCTTGGATCAGGGACCAAACCACATGTCGTCAGTACAGCACACCGCCCCTCCACGCCACAGCCAAGTGACCCCAGCCCTCCTCGCTACTCACGACGACCTCTTCAGATACGTGACGGTGGCTCCAGGAGTCTCACTAACACAACTCTATCAATAATAACCACCATCTATCTATACATAAACATATATCTTCACTTAAATGTGTTCTTCCACTTGGACCAGTACAGTACTGTGTAGATGTGTGGACATATTAGAGGTGTTTTACTAGTGATCATTATCATTGTAGGGTTAATTCATCATCATTAAATCAGACATTAACATTATAGCTTTCACCTAATCATCCCTCACTGTTAGCTGAACCCTTTGACCCGTGAGTTAACTACCACCAGCATCCACAAGAAACATGTCGGTATTACTCCAGATGTTATACAGCCAACACAGTGAAACTCTACACAATAAAGGCTAAAACCAAGAAGCAGTTGAACACCTTTTATAACTTCCCCGAGAGTCTATTAACAGCCACATCCTCGTCATATTATCAAACTACACAGAAACTACGATACATGCTTTTCCCCTTGATTCGGGTACACACACACACACACACACACACACACACCCTGGTCTCGGAGTCTATCGATGGCCGGTAGTTCCAAACATCCACAAACATACTAAACAAGTATTTCTGTCATATTAAAATAACAATGTTGAAGTTGTCATCAGTGAACAAATTAATAAAAAGTTCTTAACAAATACTGATTAGTTTTTTATATTATACTGACACGACATACCTCAGTTTAAGTCGTTCCCAGGTAGAGCTGACAATATTAAGATGAATTATTTATCGTCTCCTGTACACACACACATTAATCTGTATGTTCACTGTATGTTCCTTTACCTTTCTCTAATGAAGGCTTTTGTTAAACCACCGATGTATGTAATAAGTCATTTATGTCCAATGTATATTTTCAGCCTTCGGGCTGCAGAACTTTTTCAATAAACCGTTAATTATTATTATTATTAACGTCTCCTATATAATGGTTGCCTCTCATGTAACGAGGATGGCCAGCTTTTGGGCCACCTAGGCATGAATTTGTTTAAGGTGCAGAAGCTGTCGCCAACACAACAACCACACCCTTAGTAACGAGTTGCATGACCCAGTGCCAGAGAAGACCGGACAACTCGCCAACTGCACTGGCTAATCATTACCCCGGAACACGATCCGTAAATCGATTAATGTCCAGGTTTCCAATTACTACTGGGTAGACAGAGGCAAATGGCGTAAAGAAACTTGCCTCCTATATACTGTACACACACAATTACCTACCATCTCCCGGACTTACAGAATGTAGACCAAAATAAGTCGCGTGTAGAAGTATTGACCCAGCTGGATTAGCTAAACATTTAACAAGTACAAAGCAACAAACAGTGATAAAAATGAACATATTTATAAACAGAGGATTACTAAAATACAAAATCTATACAACAAAAATATATATTAAACAGTAAAACCTACTTGACCCTGGAGTGACTCGAACACCCAGCCTTCTGATCTGGAGTCAGACGCGCTACCATTGCGCCACAGGGCCACTATTAACCGCCTGAAGCAACCACAAACAACCGCCACTAGCTACTTACTTCATGTAACTTCTATAACTATCAACCAATCTCTCCTTACTACAACCATCAACCAACCGCTCATTATCCTCTCCCTACCACAACAAACAACCGCTTCTTACCACAACTAAGAGCAAGTTTAAAGAACACTTCTCTTACCTTACTCCTACCACAACTACTCCCTTACCTACAACTCTACCACAACCACTAGTAACACCCCCTCCTACTGTACCTCTCTACCACAACTACAATCATCATTAACCACCCAATGTCTTAAGTATAAAAAGAGGGAGGGAGGTAGGGAGATAATTAAGGATAAACTACCAGAATATCACCAAGGACTCCTGATTAACGCACTCTAGTATATAAAAATAACAATCTAATAAATATTTACTATAATAACATTAAAACATAGTAAAAATAATAAGAATAAAGGTTAATAATGTAAGATAAAAACCTACCTCGCCCGAACAGGGACTCGAACCCTGGACCGTTAGGTTAAAAGCCTAACGCTCTACCGACTGAGCTATCCGGGCTTGATAAACTGGATTTAATTACATTATTTATACTACAGCTCCTCACCTCATACATATTTATTAAGTGAATATTCTTTATTTAAATTATATAACAGTGCCTTGTCTGGTTAATTAATACTAAAATTGTAGGTATTATTTCATTTGTTGATACTATAAGGATCTAGAAAACTTTATAGATGTAGTTGGTAGTTTTGGTAATTCTATGACACCTTTCTTCAATGGTATTTCTGGCGCAAATTACGTTCAAGGTTAGGTTAGGTTAGGTTTGGGATAATTTTTGCAATGGGTTTCGGTGTGTTTTGAATACCTTTTACATTAGATTTTTATAGTGTGAGGAACAGGTGGTTGGGTCACACTCAGGATGGGATGAAGGAAACTCACAATGTTCTCTCTCTGTATACATGTTGTTACGAGTTGGTGATTTAGAATATAGTTAAAAGTCTACCCAGATCCCAACAGGCAACAACAATAAAAAACAAAAACAATTGGACTATAAAAGGGTAGACAAAGGATGAGAGTTTTCGTTGTGTATAATAAAGTACCATAAATTCCTTAAAATAATATTCAGCTTTCTATAATTTACCCTTAACCAAACTTAACCTAAACATTAACAGTATATACATATTAATACAACATACAATAATTTGAAGCAAGGTGGAGGTGGGGGAGGCAATACAAGATTACAAATACTTAAGTGAGGAGCTGAGATGGCTGACGAGTAAGGCTGAGTATTGTAGAAGACGGTAGGTAGTCACTGTGCCGTAGGGTTAGAGGATAGATGATCCTGTGGTCACTTCCCGGAGTGTACTGACCTCTCCTCGAACTGGAGCTGACGAAGAAGACTTGGAGGAGGAAGTGACGCAACAACCAGGATATGGAGAAGGGAAACCCCGGAGTGCGAAGACGAGTCATACTCGGGTCTCGTCCCTAGATGGCGGTGCTCGTAGTGCTGGGTAGGTAGATCAGGACAATAGATGGCGTGGTTCGTAACAATATATATATATATATATATATATATATATATATATATATATATATATATATATATATATATATATATATATATATATATATATATAAATAAACATAAGTGTAAAAGGGTAAAAGAAATTCAATCTATATTTTCATATATTCAGCTATTTTTATTTTTATTTTGTTTAATTTTCAGCGAGAAGCCTAATTAAGACCTTTAAATGTTTGTATATACCTTTAAATTTTATTGGATGTAACTTCCTGGTTTTTGGTGATTTCTTTTCCTCTGGGGTCTGTGGGACCCCCCATTACCTTAGGTGTAGACACATTTATACCATTACAGATCTCGGGTTAAAATTAAGTAAGGCAATTTAATATAATCCAGGTAGGTGTAATTATTATCATTCTTTGTTCATCTTCCATATTCACGCATTTTTATATGAATTTAATAAACGGACTTTAAAGCAATAGTTAACATTAGTGGGTCAGCATGATGAATGGTTGTGGTGATGGTCGGCTGGTGATGATGGTGGGAGTCTTGGTGCAGTACTCCACCGTGAACACCAAGCCAGCACACACTACACCTAGCACCAGGATAAAGAAGGCTCCTTGCAGGTGACCCACACTCAGAGGTCGTGGCACTGACCCCTGCCCATCCTGCAAACGAATGAGTGTACTATAAATGTTAATGTTAGTATCACATGTGTAGGGATGAATTATGGTAACCCAGAGCTACCACAAGTAATACTGACCCCGTGACCATAACTTGTAACACGTTGTCAATAGCAGGATAATCAAGGAATTGTAATGATTGTTTACCAGACCACAGCTTACAGCCCAGAGAAGAACAGCACATATAGCAGTGACCGGAAACGCAGGTGTATACACCCTCATAAGTTGACCAACCCTTCGTAATTAAAGTGAGATTAAGACCTGACCCAAGAGAGGTCACGGTCACAATGAACCAGAATTCTCACCGCCGTGTCATTAGGTAACCCAGCGACATGACCGTGTTACTTAAGAAGCTACCCTCCATCCAGTACACCTGTCACCTGGCCACACACACCCAGATTAGTGACGACATCTTCCAGCTCGTGACCGCCAATTTAAGAGCCTGCAGCTCCTTCCACGGAGCATTAGCATTACTATTATAACAGAGAAGGGGCCGACAGCTCCTCCCCAGAGACAGAACTCGGAAGAAGACAGAAGTAATGCTCGTCACTGGTCGAGGTCTGGAGGGAAACTTCCCTCCCCATCATCGAGCCCCAGCTAGCAGCCTCCCTCAGGAGACATAGTCCAGCACTCTCTTCAGCAGCACCTGCTGGGCCTCCCTCAGGTCACACGTGAGTTATTGTCAGAGTTATCCTTAGGGTGAGTTACTATCGGTGGGAGGTGTATCCATTTCATGTTTGTGTAAGAGAATCATTGTCTAGTAACTTCGATATAATGATTTATTAATGTGTCCAAGTTTAAATAGCTAATCGGCCACACTACCAACTTTCCTCACTTTACAACCCTCCTTCTATAAATGTTTTCCTAAATCTTCTATATGAGTCTTACCTGTATTACAGGTATAACAGTGAGTTTTGGCTTCATTTCTTCAGGTGTAGATTTTCAAAGGCTCGTAACCTATTTAGAAGAGGGAGATTTAAAACACAGTGTCGTGGGGTAGTAGAAGAATGTTGACCTAAGACGATGGAAGTCTTCCAGGTGTGAAAAATATTAATGATAAGGGAGAAAGAGCCATTAGAGGAACCAACCTTAGCTTGGGATCTGCTATATTCCTCCATTATATCTTTCTGCCATTTTTGGATGAAGCCAGACTCCAGTAGACGCCTGAGTCCCTTGTTGAAGGCCGTCCTCCAGGGTGTATTTTTCTGGAAGATGAAAGCCAGATTGCCTTCATATATTTGTTCCTTCATAAAATACACGTTATCACCTAAATCCATATCAACGTAGGTAAGTTTGAGGTAAGCATAAGTTTCTGTGTGAGCGTTTTTGTTATCGAGGACGAGAGCGGCACAGTCCTCTTGGCCATAGTAGCCATCCTCCTTGACGGGCACCAGGTCCATCTTGCCCCCCAGCCGCCGCATCTCAGCATCAGAGGAGGTGACCAGGGCGTCGGGCACAAACTCCCCGTAGTTCAACATACACAACCTAGTGATGGGAGACAGCCACTCAGTGTAAAGACAAACTTTAATACGAACCTCCCTGCAGTCAAGCACTATGGAAACTGAGGAAGAAGGTGCATGAAACATTTCCGAGATCTTCTCTCCTAAAGCAATTTCACGCGCTTCACTACTCACACCATTGGGTTATGTGTGATATTTCCTCTAAAACAAAACAAGTATTTACATCGACATCTCTCTCATAATGAAGGACCAATGAGTGATGCATCAACCTTCACTCTGGATCTATTCACTGGACACGTGTCTGTGTGGAGGAGGGAGGAGGGGGCATGTTTAAAAGTGGAATTCGAAAATTAGTCAGCTCTTCAAAAGTTGGTCAACAATTACGTCAGTAGGAAAATCAATAATGGTTTATGTTATATTTGTTTAAAAAAATCTCCGATGCCTGAAATTTCATCCTCAAGTGAATGTTTCTGTTTGCTTTTGACAGACATGACAGCGATTCCGCCGTCTCGCAAGAGCTCTTGTACCAAGGACACTGCTAAATTTAGTCTTCGCCCTGGCTCACACACCAGAGTTTAGCATAAAGCTGCACGATATTGATAGCCTTATGTGTTACCTGATAATGACCAACACTGATACTGTACTGTACTGGTATTATTTGATGATACTTTTCATAATAATGTTGGTCACACGTGATAAAGCCTCATTGTTATGGCAGTGGTCTTATCACTCTATACAGACACTAATGCTTTAATAACTCGCCTCGCGTGTTTGACTGATTTTATTGGGAATTCATCACATTTACATTACAATACAAAATAGTTTAGAACATAAAAAATCAGAAAACATATAGGCATATTAATAGTAATAGTCGTATTGTTATTTCAGTATTATTATTTTTTTCTTTTTAAGGGGAATAGCTCACTGGGGCACAGGTCACCGACCCACATCGGGGCCTTGGGGGCGAAAAAAAAATAAACAAAAATAGAAAAGGAAAAGTTTATATTATGCTGTAATTCATAGTTAAAATGAATGAAGCTTTATTTTAACATGTATGATTTAATGAATAGAATGATGCACACTGCATGATACCAGAAGAAATGTCTGTCTAAAATCATCAATTAATGCTTTTGGTGAATTTCTTACCGTAAACAGACGTGGCTTAGCTTAAGGGAAAGTGAGCCCTGAGAAACAATGCAAAAAATTCTTGGCCTCGAAGAACATTACGCATAAAGACTCTAATGTATCGTACTTAGTAAGGAGATTCTTAGAAAAAAATGATCTGACACTAGAACAAGTGAGCATGAACAGTGAAAGTAAGTTTTATTTGCTGTAGTTCATAACGTAGCCTATACTGTACTGCCCTGGACCAGAATAACGTGCAGCCTAATTTAACCTAACCAAACCTGACTAAACTAGTCAGTTATTAGAATAGACCAACCTAACTTAAGCTAACAATATTAAGACTTGCAAGAGAATTCAGCTGGTGGAGTTTGTCCGTTGGAAAAATTTCCTCCAACGGGAAATTGTCTGGCGAGATGCTTGCCCGGTGTAAGGCTGCCAGGCACGAATGTATCAGCTCGTGTTAGAGCAAGGTTGGTTTGGTTATTTACAATAGGTTTCTTTGAATCACTTTATTTGATCGGGGTAGGAAGGGTTATTCACGTCAAGTTAGGTTAAATTATTTGGTTAATTTAGGTTAAGTAACTACTACAGGTTTGCAGGAGGAGCCTTCACCACTCCTCCATGGGTGTATACTATCTTGACTTAACTCACTTACCTGTAGTTACTCTCGGCCAGCTCCCCCAGGGTGTTGATCCTGGTGGGGTAGACGGGCACGGTGAGCACGGCGATCAGGTTACACGTGTAGGAGATGACGAGGACGTAGGCGGTGATCCACCAGCCACCCAGGAACATTCTCAGCGACCATTCATGCGGCACCTGAATGTGTGACTGGTTCACCAGCCCCTGACCCCGGGATAATACACTGTAGTATAATTACCGTAGATAGAGTGGTAGTAGTTAGATAAATAAATATATAAGTGTATAGATAGATATTCAGTAAAATTCTCTTACAAGGTTAGGTTAGGTTTAAGTTAGTTGGACTGGGTTTAGATTAAGTTACGTTCGATTATTGGGGATGAGTTAGGTTAAAGCTGTTTGCATTAGGTTAGGTCAGTATACTGTTGGTTTGGTGTGTTGTTTGCCAGGTGTAAAGGTAATTCTCGGACCATTTAATTCTCGGTATTACTTGAAGGACGTGAAGTTGTAGGGCAGCCCATTTATGCCTTGGTGGTGTTATTGTTGAACACACACACACACACACACACACACACACGCACACACACACACACACACACACACACACACGCACACACACACACACACACATACACGGGATCAAGTGGTTATGTACCAAATTCTCGGAAAAGTTATTATTATAATTACACAAGATGGGTGGCCGTACCCTCATGACATAAGCGAGGGAGACGAAGAGGTGGGCGGTGTGGTGGTGCGGCTGCAGGTAGGTGAGGATGTAGAAGGAGAAGCCGCAGGTGAAGAGCACGCCGCCCACAGACACCCAGACCACCCAGGTGAACGGGTACACCAGGTTACGCCATCGTGGCAGTTCAGGTGGCGTCGGCAGGACGAAACCGAATCTGGGAATGGACAGCCATTTAGTGACGTATCATGTTGAAAACCAATCATGTTAAAACAGTGGCATATGAACAGCCAATTGTTAACAGAGGCCGGGTGATGGTGATGCCAAATATTATACTGTTATAAAATGTTGTGTTCAAGACAGTCAATTCGTTCATTTCTGAGATTGTGAGTGAGAGAGTGAGGGCAGCAGTACGGTAGAGTGGGAGAGAGTGAGAGGGAGTAAGCGTGAGGGCAGCAGTACGGTGGAGTGAGAGTGAAGCCATTACGAGGACTCACCCCTCCGTCAGGTAAGAGATGGAGGTGTCGAAATAGCGAGTCCTCTCATGGGTGATGGTGAAGTAGTTGATGGCCAAGTCCTTGTTGCCCTTATATACCTCTCCCAGCAGCCCCACCCACGTCCCGTTCTCTATCTCGCCCCACTTGCCTGTCAGAGAGAGAGAGAGAAGGGGGGGGGGGGTAGAGAGGCAGTAGATTATGGACAGGTTAGGTTAGGTTTAGTGACTGACAGACGTGATATTCTGTTACATTTTACTGAGGGCTTCACACCAGGCTGGAATGAATTATTTAATATTGGATAGTATGTGTTTTGTATTTTCAGTAACCTTAATAGATACGTGTGTGTGTGTGTGTGTGTGTGTGTGTTTTGCTAGATACATGTCTTTTACAATCTGTTCTAGGTGGTAGTGTTAGTATAGAGGGAGTGCGGTGGGCAGACGGTGTGGGGGACATACTGTAGGGTCACTCACTGTCAGGAGCTCCGTTGGTGAGTGTGAACGTGAAGTTGAGCCAGTCAGACAACACGTCAAGGATCCTCTTACACGTTCCTTCGAACTCGCCATCGTCATCAAGGAAGAGGAGCGGGGCGTCGTCGTCGTCACTGGAGACGTGGAGGGTCGTCCCCCCCATGGACTGGAAGCGGTCGTAGAACAAGCCTGAGAAGGACGTGAAGACCCAGGGGTCCCACGTCCCTAGATATCCCAACTTACAGTCAGGGTCGTAAGGCAGCCACGTTAGGACCCTGAAAACGAGGGTCCCTTCCTCCAAGGAGTCGGTGAGAAGGTCGTAGATGGTGAGAGAGATGAGGTCGTTCTCTAAGACGATGTCATTGTAGGAGACATCACCAGGGGATACGAGGTCGTCCTTCCATAGAGGATAGTCTTGGGGGTCGTCGCCGTCATTATAAGTGTTGTTGTGTGTGTCGTTCCGTTCCTTTGGCCATTGGTGGTGGTGGGCGGGACACAACAACACTACTGACGGGGTCTGCTGGGCAAGGCGGGTTTCGAAGAAGCGGGAGGCGTTGCAGGTGAGGTTGAGTTGGAGGAGGAGGAGCGTGGAGGAGATCCACCACTGAGGAGGCGTCAACAGCGGCCACGGCAGCTCCGTGTTGACCAGCGCCACCAGGGTGTCTGAGGGAGGAGGGCAGCTGCTAGGTTACTGGGAATGCTGCCAGGAATGGTGCCATGGTGCCATTAATGGTATAATGAACAATAGGATGGTGCAAGGTTTCCATGATTGACAGTACCATGTACAGTATATTGTAATGTTTGCAGCGATGGTACATTCATGTGTACAGTATTAGGAATAACTGTGTGTGTGTGCGTGTGTAATAATAAATAATAATAATAAATAACAATTAACGGTTTATTAAGAAAACATAACAGCCCGAAGGCTGAAAATATACAATGAACAGAGATGATAAGTTACATATGGTGATATCGGGGAGTGAGTCACTTGGTTGACTGCTAAGCCGCTACCTCACTACAGCTGCAGATGTACCACGTGGTCCGGGTAGGTCCTTCAGCTCACACATAAGAACATAAGAAAATAAGGAGTCTGCAATAGGCCGGTTGGTCTGTGCATGGCAGCTCCTGTCGAGAGTTACTACCACTCTCTATCATCCATGAATTTATCTAGCCTCCTTTTGAAACTTTCCAGCGTTCCAGCACTTACTACAAAGTTGCTAAGCTTGTTCCACTCGTCCACCACCCTATTTGTGAACCAGTTCCTTCCTATCTCCCTCCTAAACCTAAACTTATCCAACTTAAATCCGTTGCTCCGAGTCCTATCCTGCTCGGATATTATAAGAACTTTATCTATATCCCCTTTATTGATTCCTTTCACCCACTTAAATACTTCTATCATATCTCCCCGCACTCTTCGTCTTTCTAGGGAATGCAAGTTTAGATTCTTTAACCTATCCTGATATGGAAGGTTTCTACAGGTAAGTCCCGGAATCATTTTCGTTATTCTTCGTTGCACTGACTCTAGTGAATTGATATCCATTCTATAATAAGGGCACCAGAACTGAACCGCATAATAGAGGTGCGGCCTGACTAGCGCAAGATATAGTTCCAATAAGACCTCTGCACTCTTATTACTTACACTTTTAGATATAAAACCCAATACTCTGTTTGCCTAATTTCGAACATTAACGCACTATTTTCTAGGCTGTAGGTCCGGGCTTACAAGTACCCCTAGGTCTCTTTCACAAGTCGACTTCTCTAGGTTGATGTTGTTAAGGCTGTATACATTGAAAGTATTTGTTCTTCCAATATTAAGTACGCTGCACTTGCTGGTGTTGAATTTCATTTGTCATTTTTCAGACCACCCCTGCAATTTATTTAGATCCTCCTGTAGTGCATTTGCATCCTGCCCTGAATTAATCTGCCGCCCTATTTTGGTGTCATCCGCAAACTTGCTTATGTCACTGCTGATCCCAGTATCTAGATCGTTTATGTAGATTATGAACAAGAGTGGGCCTAGTACTGACCCCTGGGGAACCCTCTGCACCTCTCTATCGGTGAGCCATGATTTTATCCAATTTAAAACTTTCCCCTCGATACCATGAGCCTTAACTTTTCTCAGAAGCCTCTGATGCGGTACTGTCAAATGCTTTGCTAAAGTCTAAGTAAATAACATCGTAATTTTCGTCATTATCTACTACCTCGAAGACTTTCCTAAAAACGTCAGCAGATTTGTTAGACAAGATTTTCCCTTTGTAAACCCATGTTGAGAGTCGTAGATTAATTTGCTTTTCTCTAAATGCGATCGGATGCTATCTGCTATAATTGATTCAAGAAATTTCCCCACTACTGACGTCAAACTGATCGGCCGGTAATTTGACGCTGATGCTCCGTCTCCCTTTTTGAATATGGGTACTACATTTGCCTGTTTCCACAAGTCTGGCACAACTCCGTGTCTAATGATTTTGTAAATAAATTTACGAGGGGTCCGCTAATCTGTTCCTTACACTCTTTCAAAACACGAGGGAAAATTTCATCCTGCCCTGGGGATTTTTTCTTCTTTAGTTTATTTATCCTCTTAAGAACATCCTCTTTTCTGATAGTGATATTCTTTAATTTCTCTTCTTCCTTTCCCTAAATATCCTCGCGAATTTCTTCTGTGAAAACTGATAAGACGTAGCTGTTCAATGCTTTGCTTATTTCTTCACTGCCATTTATCACTTCCCCCCTCCCTGACTTTAAAGGCCCAACTTTGTCCTTGACCTTTGTCCTCTATACCTGGAAAAATCACTTGGGATTCGCCTTGGATTCTCTTGCTATTCTGATTTCATAGTCTCTCTTTGCTTTCTTTACATTTTTCTTAACATTCCTAGATAGTTCATTATACCTAGTTCTGAGCTGCTCTCCCTCCCTTTAATTTCTCATAAATTCCTTTCTTTATTCCTATAATCATCTCCAACACAGGGTGTTGGAGATGGCTCTTGTTCCTCATATGATGTTCCTCATATGTGTGTGTGTGTGAGACATGAACACTAAACATTGTAAAGACTTAAGAACAAAGAAAGACACTTACAAGATATTAAATTAGATAAACTACTACAGTAATATTGTATAATTAATCGATACCTTTAAGCATGGTAAAGAACAGGAACACGATTGTCACCTCACGTAATATTGGCGCTTGGTAATTAACTAGGAACCATTGATTAGTGTCGGCACAAAGGTGAGGTGTGGAATGATGCCTGTCTGCCACTCACTCACCAACACACTCAATTATCAAGAACTTGGAGCACGCAATTACTTTTTCTTTCTTGACATAATTGTGATGACTTACCAAGGGGTATTTTCTTCATTGTGATGGTAATACTGTAAACTTCACCTGTGACGACTATCATCACTATCAAGGGATGGTGTGGTGTAGTGTGGTGGGTGTGTGGTGTGGTGTGGTGTAGTGTGGTGTGGTGGGGTCTGGTGGGGTGTGGTGTGGTGTGGTGTGGTGTGGTGTGTGTGGTGTGTGTATGTTGTGTGTGGTGTGTGTGGTGTGTGTGGTGTGGTGTGGTGTGGTGTGTGTTGTGGGTGTGTGTGGTGGGTGTGGTGTAGTGTGGTGTGGTGTGGTGTGGTGGGGTGTGGTGTGGTGTGGTGTGGTGGGTGTGTGTTGTGGTGTGGTGTGGTGGGGTGGTGTGGTGTGTGTGTGTTGGGGTGTGTGTGTGGTGGGTGTGGTGTGTGTGTGGTGGGGTGTGGTGTGTGGTGTGTGTGGTGTGGTGTGGTGTGGTGTGGTGTGTGTGGTGTGTGGTGTGGTGTGGTGTGGTGGTGTGGTGTGGTGTGGGTAGTGTGGTGTGGTGTGGTGTGTGTTGTGGTGTGGTGTGGTGTGGTGTGTGTGGTGTGGGTGTAGTGTGGTGTGGTGTGTGTGGGTGGTGTGTTGGGGGTGTGGTGTGGTATAGTGTGGTGTAGTGTGGTGTAGTGTGGTGTGGTGTAGTGTGGTGTGGTATAGTGTGGTGTAGTATGGTGTGGTGTAGTGTGGTGTGGTGTGGTGTAGTGTGGTGTGGTGTGGTATAGTGTGGTGTAGTGTGGTGTGGTGTAGTGTGGTGTGGTGTGGTGTAGTGTGGTGTGGTATAGTGTGGTGTAGTATGGTGTAGTGTGGTGTAGTGCGGTGGTAGTGTGGTGGTGGGGGTGTGTTGGGGTGTGGTGTGGTGTGGTGTGTGGTGGAGTGTGTGGTGTGGTGGGGGGTGTGTTGGGGTGTGGTGTGGTGTGGTGGAGTGTGGTGTGATGGGGTGTGTTATCGTCTACCCATAGCATCACATCAACTCACACTCTTCCTGTTTCAATTTGTTGTGTTGTGTTGTAACTTGGGAGGCGGCAGACATCACTGACGATAAAATAATACAAACTTGTACTTTTTCTCCTTATAATAATAATAATAATGGTTGTCCCTCCTATTGGAGGATGGCCGTCCTAGGGCTACCTATAGGCTTAGTTAACATTTCCCTAATTGAGTTTATGGGCAGGGTTGAGAGTTTCTTGTCTCGTATATATATATATATATATATATATATATATATATATATATATATATATATATATATATATATATATATATATATATATATATATATGCAAGTAAATCACTGTAGGTGCGTTTAAGTCTCCATTGACGTCTTCCGTTTTAAAATGTGGTGGTATCGAGTTTTAGTTATGAATAAACTTTAAACGTTTTGTCAACAGCTTAAATGGGAGTTACAGTGTGCAGACTTCACAGTTTTCTCAATACTGTACTCTACTGTACTGTAATATCTCAATGTACATTCAGGAAACAGTATATTTTGTGTCTCGCATAACAATAGGTAGAGTCGTCGATTCTGAGTGGAATGATAAAAGTGTATTGTATTCAACATGAAAAACTGCAGTAAAAAGGCTGTGGCTATTAAGTCATTACTGATTAAATAGCCTGGTAGTCTATGCACCTGGGACGGCTCCTAACTACAACCCCAACCCCCACCTGGCCACACCTCCATCACAGCCTTCGTCAGGAGTATGGAACATGACCCGCTCCCCAACAACGGATCACCTGAAAATTAGCCCACAAAGTTAATTTCAACTGATGATTAAACATCATAATGCTAACCTAATCTAACCAACATACAAAAATTAGGGTGTTGAATCACCAGGTGAAATAAGCTGGTTGAAGAGTTAATTAATCATCAGGTGTTCCCCGAACCCTTAAGTCTTACATATCTGAGTGATGCTATTACCGGGTTCAGGCGAGTGACCCTGATTAACAGCCCCATACATCATCAGGTGAAGGGAATTGATGGTCATTTATCAAAGTGGTCACGTTTTATACTCTGGCTCGACATACATAAGCATACATACATACATACATACATGCATACATACATGCATACGGACGAGTTACTGAACTACGTGGCCTACGTAACCTCACACAGCATGGCAAGAGACCGGGCCATCAACTGCAAATTATAATAATTTATGTTCAGTTCATTTTTTTTTCGTTTTAGTAATGAAAGCTTTTGTTAAACAACCCACCTATTCCAGGTCTTTGTATGTAATAAGTCATTTTTGTCTAATGTTTATTTTCAGCCTTCGGGCTGCAAAACTTTTTCAATAACCCGTTAATTATTATTATTATTACATACATATACATACATATACATAAATACATACATACATAAATACATACATACATACATATATACATACAGTGTGGAGGGCGAGTAGTGTTTGTCTAGTAAATATCACAAGTAATGTGTGTGTATGTGTTATGCCTCAGGTAACGAAGGTGTTGACCACCTTAGATTGTGTTTAGGTCATGTTGTAGTAATAATGTATGTTGGTGAGTTGTACAGTGCGTGATATCCAAAATAATAGTACTGCTGTCTTGAATATTTTACTTGGGGATTGGGATTGTAAGGGCGGAAACGATCTTCCTGCTGGATACCGCTGCTATCTCGCTTGTTTGCTGGTGCGGACGACACTTGGGACGGTTTGGACAGAGGTGAGAACGGCAGCGACTATCTGCGTCACCGGCAGATTCAACCCAGCCGCCATACAGTCACTATCTAGCTACCCAGCTGTTCGTCAAATTCTGGCTATGATCTCATCATAGGTCCTGGACTCGTGGGCTGTGTCCCCAGACCTTCACCTATCGACTGTCAATTCTCTGGTCATCTACCACTACCATACCACGACTGCCAGTTCATCTCATTCCATCTGTGTCCCTGTGTTCTCCTGCCATTTCAAGACGTCTCTTGAGTGTGGAGTTGAATGGACGCTTCCCTACCCTGAGTGTGCATCACCGTGTTCCAGAACCTTCCCCCAGGGCCACTGCCCTAGGAAATATTTGTTCATTTTGATTCCATGATTGTGTGATTCCATTAACTGCTGACTCCCCTTTATTGTTCGATTCTATCAATTGTTGACTCCATTTAATTGTGTGAATCCATTAATTGCTGACTCCCATTATTTGTTTGATTCCTTTAATTGTTTGCTTCCATTAATTGTTTGACTCCATTAACTGTTGACTTGACTTAATTGTTTGACTCCCGTAATTGTTATTTGATGTTTGTTGAGTGGTGTCAGAGTTTTGTGTTATATTTTTATAGTAAAGAGATGTCAATCTCAAACGGTTGTTTGTTATTCCTCAGAAAACCAGGGTCCTTGACTTTCCTTTATTAAGATCCTGATTAGCCTGGTAAGGGATTTCTATCCCTAAGGCCCAGGCCTTTACAAGTGGCGACCTTGCCAGGATGCGAACCTGGAATCTTCTGATCCTCAGTCAGATCTGTGTGATCTGTTTTTTTCAAGGAGGTCATTGTTCGTACAACTCTCTTTTGTGCAGTAACCAGAGATTGTGTTTTTGAAGAGCCAGTGCCCCCCCCCCCCTAGTGTGTGACAGTGTATCAGGTGTTGGTAAACAAGATCATGATAGATTTCTTTCATTGCTGTGAGAGTGAGTGACTGTCGAGTGTGATACATGATACCGCACTGTTTATTGATTTTACTGTGAATGGTTTGTATGTGGTTTCTCCAGTTAAGTTTCTCATCAACAATAACTCCGAGGAATTTAGTATTTTGTTCGAGTTTGAGGACTATATTACCAAGGTACAGGGGGGTTCAAGTCTGGAGGTATTTTTTTTTCTTCTGTGAAAGATCGTGTAGTGGGTTTTCTCAAGGTTTAAGGTCAGTTTATTACGTATTACAGAGGTCCCGACTTTATTTAATTCAGTGCTCATAGTTCTCAAGGAATGGAGGTCTGAGTTGCTGGCATAGAGATTACTATCGTCTGCAAATAAGTTGTATTTTATGAGTGAGCTGGCGTGGACTATGTCGTTTATGTACAACAAAAACAGTACTGGACCGAGAATTGAACCTTGGGGGACTCCATACAAGATTGGCGAGGAGTCAGATTGGTGGTTATTATAACAGACATACTGCATCCTGCTGGACAGATATGAGGTAAACCAATTGTGGGACAGGCTCCTAACGCCGTAATGTTCAAGTTTTGAAAGGAGGATGGTATGGTCGACAGTATCGAAGGCTTTAGAGAAGAGGTCCAAGAATATACCGACTGTGAACTGACTGTCATCAGAGGAATTTAAGATGTTATTAGTAAAGGATAGCAGAGCACTCTCAGTCGACCTTCTAGCTCTAAATCCAAACTGTGAGTCTGTAAAGATGTTATTGGCATTGCAGAAGGAATTTAGTCTACTACATGCTAGCTTTTCCAGTATCTTACTCAAGGCTGGGAGGACTGATATAGGCGGTAATTCTTGAAGAGACCTTTGTCCCCAGATTATTTATATGCCTGGTGGACTTTAGCAATTTTCAGTTTATCAGGAAAGACACCGCTAGTGAAGGAGGAGTTACAAATGTGGAGGAGAACAGGTAGTAATAAGTGGGCTACTTTCTTAATGATGCTCATTGGTATATTGTCTTCGCCTGCTGCTGCATCTTTGGACATTTTTATGATGACCAGTAATTCATCTGCTGTGACAGGGGATAAGAATAGTTCATTTTGCTGTCTGTTTTGCAGGTAGGCTCTAAATTCCTCATGGTGATCAGGGATGCTCTCTGCCCTCTGCCTCAGAGGCCCTTACTACACGCACACCCAAAAGCTCAAGCTTTTCTATCTTTCGTATATAGTCTTTGGAAGATTGGCTGAGACGCGAGCTAAAGACAACGGGAAAAATGTCGTACAGGCGAGGATTTTATTTACTGTTCATTTAACATGAAGGATTTTTTCTTATTTATGGAACTTATAAAGTTATATTTAATGCAAAAATTTTCTAGTTATTTTGAATTATTTTTATGCCAAGAGCCATGGCATCAGTAGGCCAGTGTGTACACCTTTTGTTTGTATAGTAGAGCGGGGTACCAGAGTCTTACCAGGAAAATGTATAACAGGTCCTATACACACACACACCTTGTTTGTTTACCTGCCACTTAACAACTGCTAGTGGCCTCGTCGGGGGGTTATGGTCCTCCACCAGATAAGTTTGTTCAGTGTTAATATTGACTGAGGTGTTGCCTAAACTGTACACCTTCACCAGGTAAATTGTTCCATACCAGGTGTATCACTTAGTGTGTTAACAACCTTCTTATATCTGTTATGTCTGGTGTGTGTGTGTGTGTAGGTGCAAGGGCGGATCCAAGGGGTCCAGACCCCCCATTTTCACCAGAAAATTCCTGTACTTCTTTAATGCAGTATTGTACTCAGGCATTTTTGTATAGTAAAGATTATTTACTACTGACTTCAGAATGTCTCCCAATATCAAGTGCACATGACTACAAAATGGCCTCAAAATGTCCATGATATTGGTCAGATTTAAAAAAATATAAAATTCTGGGGCGCTTACAGCGCCCCCCTCCCCCCCAAAAAACAGCTGAGTGGGCTCGCTGTGCTCGCCAAGTCCCCCACCCACAACTTCTTGGACCCCCACCCCTTTTGATATTCCTGGATCCGCCCTGAAGTAGGTGTGTGTGTGTGTGTGTGTGTGTTTGTTTGTTTGTTTGTTTGTTTGTTTGTTTGTGTGTGTGACGTCGTGAAGAAAATGATCATGTTATACACTCCTTAATATTGAGGATTTTAAAATGTGTTTCCATGAGGTCCACCAAGCCACTGTCTCGAGTGTCTGGACAACCACGACGTGAACAATATTAGTGAGCAACCCGCGGCGAGGAGGTAGGGGGCGGTGACGGAGAAGAAAAGCTCTCTCGGTGGGCCAGTGAGTAAGTGAGTTAGAGAATAAATCAGTGGATCAGTGAGTGAGTGAGTCAGTCAGTCAGTGGATCAGTCAGAGCTGTGGAGGAGTTGACAACCTCGTACAGTTGTTGTTAAGGCCTGACCAGCCAACAGATCCTGATTCTCGAATATCACCGAGTTAAGTTTTCCTCTGACTGGAGATGTATAAACGCTTCTAGTGACCAGAGTCTCAGTGCACTCCCGACGCCATCTTTAGTTAGTAGTGAAGGTTTCTGTATAAATGTTTGAGGGAGTGTCTAGCAGAGGCGTTGGTTAAGGGAACTTTATCAGTGTCTGTGGTTAAGAGAGATGTTTACCTGCAAACTTTTAAGAATTCATTATTTTGTCTGTTTTTGGTGAGCAGTTGTGTGTGTGTGTGTGTGTGTGTGTGTGTGTGTGTGTGTGTCCTCATGTCTAGTTAAGGCAGTTACTATGTCCAAGTCTTTGAGAATCCATCTTTGTGTCGTGGCTTAAATGTGTCTGTTGGATACTACCTCAAGTGCGCCAGGAGGAAGTTATATTTACCTGTGAACTTATGATGAGGAGGTGAAGGTAAGGAGTTACCTGTGATTGGTGGATCCTGGTCATAGGTGGCGTTCTCTGCCTCCTCCAGCTGGTCCCCCTCCAGCACGGTGAGGTGAACGTCTATATCCTGGAGGCTGAGGTTAAAGTGGCCTACGTCGCCGCCTCCTATCCTGATGACGTGGAGGTCCATGTTGAGGGCGGCGAGGAGGGCATCCACCACCACCACCTCCTCCACCTCGACATGCATCAGTACCGTCACCTTGTGTCCCCTCAGCGGCCCCTCCACCACCTCCTGCAGCGTCCTGGTGGCTGCCTCCTGTAGCTGCATGTCTGGCCACGACATGCCCAGCCTGGCGCTAGTAACGCCAGACGAGAGAGAGAGTACTGCTGTGGTGAACAGTAGAGTCATCTTGGCAGGGTTTTGGTTCATACTATTATCGTAGTTGACAACACGAGGTAGTAGTAATGGTAGTAGAACCTGGGAGGGTATACCGCCAGACGAACATTCGCCAGCCTTTTCCCAACAGTGGTGCAAAATAAGATAATACCATAAAATTAGCGCTAGTAAGGGTAGTCAACAGCGACTAACGTTCCTCTGCACTCGGCAATAACTTTCTCGTGGCAGACGGACGTCCACTATCTTTTGCCTGCAGTGACGACCGTGCGCCAGGCAGGCTATTACTACAGTTTCACCCGTGTGTGGTACTGGAGGAGCCCCCGGTGGTACAGAGCGAGTGTGTATGGCAGTACAGGTGGCGGGGAGGACTGCTGGCGTGTGGCTCGTGTTGAGGAGTGAAGCAGCGGCCCTCACAGCCTGACTATAAGTACCCGGAGTGACCCAGCCTGTGCCAGGGTCCCCATACTTACCTCTGGACCCACACTTACACCCAGCTGACCTCACCAGTTCAGTGTTGTTGAGAGAGACAGACAGACAAACAAACAGAGAGAGAGAGCGAGAGAAGACTGGAGAGCTAAAGAGAGAGTGGTCAAATTGGTCTCTCAAATCAGTCTGTCTGTATGTCTTGTCTGTCAGTCACTATATCTTTCACTCACTCAGTCTGCCAGTCATCCATCCATCCAGTCAGTCAAAAGCGTGTGTGTGTGTGTGTGTGTGTGTGTGTGTGTGTGTGTGTGCGTGTGTGTGTGTGTGCGTGTGTGCGTGTGTGTGTGTACAGGGTGATTCGTAGACCTGTACTGAACAAGCCCCTCAGTACAAGGTCACAGGACGGAAGTGTTCACTGATCCTCTACCTGTACTTCTCTTTACCTGTACTTGCGTGTCTACCTGTACTTGTAGCTGTACCTGTATACCTGAGCTGCTGTTTCCGAGGTGATGGTAAATTATTAACATCATTGATCGTGGGTGGTTTTGCCTAATGTTGTAACTTAAAAACTCTACAGTTGTATCTGTTCATGTATCTCTGTACCTGGATTTGTATATGTCCCTGTACTAGTATGTGTGTGTGTGTATCTACACTTATTTTTATATTAAGAATAGAGAATTATTTATCCCCGTGTTGTGTGGCCACGAGGGAAGGGAGGCATTAGTTATGACACCACCTGGCCTGTACACTGCGTCACTCACCTGTGTACTCGTGAAACCTTTAAAGTTTTATTTTCTTGTTTGGGTGTGGCGAGCGAGTGAGTGAATCATGCAGGTGGTATGTATATACAAACATGCAGGTTATGAGGTAATCTACAGCTTGTGGCACTCAGTGTGAACACGCTAAACACAGTACTTTACCGTATTATTATTATTATAAGTTTTTAGAGTTTAGATGTTTCTGGCAGTGGTCACAGCAGCTGTTGGCAGTGTTACATTCACCCAACATCACGGAAAATCGTGTCATTATTACAAACACTAACTTAACCTGTCGTGTCTAACTTAACCTAATGTAACTTAAATAAAATACTCGATCTATCCTCATCTATCCCAACCTACCTTAACCTTATTAATAAACTTACGTGTGGACTTACGTGCGAACAGTGAAACAAAGAAACCTCCCAAAAATTAAAAAAATAAAGTAAACCTACATGGTGTCCTTATAGCATTCTTCAGATTATTATATTTTACGTGTTTTAAGCTCACACATGACTAACTACACCGCCCACATTCTCCCGAAACAGAAGGTTAAAAACTCACACCACCTGCAACAGACATTTTTGGAGGAAGCTGCCATGACATTAACTGATATTTTACAAAGTGAATATCGAGTTATGATAGGTCAACCAGTCTCAGCTGAGCATTGATAAATAAACAAAAAATTTGGCTGGGATAAATTCAAGAAAAGTTAAATTAAACTTAAACTCCGAAAATATAAACAATTTTAGCCTCAGATGATGTAAAACAATAGGTCTTTTAATTGGTATCGGGGTACAAGATCACATCTGTTGAGCACAATGTGAACCAGGTAGATATTTTCGGTGAACCAGTGAAACCTTCTCTTCGTGTTGGATAAGTTGAACCAAGTAGATACCTCATCAGGTCTTCGGGCGAGAGAGGAGAAAGAAAATATTTTTGACCCCGGTAAAAATCTGAGCCACACACGTGCATCACACACCTGAGTCCTGTAACGCACTTCTCAACCACACACCCAAGGCACACCTAAGCCACACCTGAGCCTCCTGTAACACACTTACAACATACATCTTTGTCACACACCTGCAACACACACCTAAGTTTCCTGTAACACACCTGCAACTTACATCTCAGTCTCACACACCTGCAACACAAACCTGAGTCTCCTGTAACACACATTTCAGCCACACACCTGCAACACACCTGAGACACACCCGAGTCCCCTGTACATACACCGCGCCGTCACCTCTATCTGCACGGCTTACTCCACTACCACCAAACCACAAGTTACTAACAGGCAAACTATGAAAAAAACGAGACAGGAGTTGGTACCTGATTGGTGAAAAACCTTGCCGGCTTTTGGGACGCCATCTATGTCCCTTCTGAGCAAAATGACCCCGGCAGTTCGGCTCTCACCACCGTCGGCTTCTGTTGCTCTGTCGTGACGTGATCCACTGTTCCGGCACTAACCTGTACACGAGGAATCAAAAGACCCTCTAGTTGTAACGTGTATCATTACAGCTGAGTACATTATTTTTCACCCTTGTATATATGTTTTTGTGTTTATTTTATATTAAGTATAATACTGAAAAATCACTTGCATATTTTTCACGTCCTAATATTTATACAGTGTTGGGTACTGCCTGTCAACCATGAGTGTGGTATCAACTATTCAATTAAGCCAAGTAATGCTGTAATAACTAAACCCAACAGTAAAAACAAACGAGAAAACTTTACAATACAAACAGATTGTCATTTGTTACGTAATTGGTCATGAGTTTTACAAGGTATTATAACTAAATTATTTCAACCCAAAAGCCCCTAGACACACACAGGTAAAGAAATCCTTTAAATTTTTAGATTAGAATAAAAGTAAAAGATAAAGTAAAGTAACTTAAGAAAATTGCCTTCTTGACTGCTCGGTTTCCGTAACACTTGTTGTATGTGGGTCTATGATTCACCTATAGTATTCACCCTTGTTCTTTCCCTAATACTCGATACTATATTTACATGAACCCATGGGCCTTCCTCTCACGTCACGCTACCAGGTCAGAGTATCAACGTAAGTTGTAAGAGTGCCAAGCCCTCACAGGGGGGCAGCTTGTGTTGCGCGTTCTTACAATTGATGGCCTCAGTGGTTCAGCAGTAAGTAGTAGCAACCGGCGCTCTTACAATGTAACACCCACCCGAGTCTCCTCTAACACCTGAGAGACACACCCGAGTCTCCTCTAACACCTGAGAGACACACCCGAGTCTCCTCTAACACCTGAGAGACACACCCGAGTCTCCTCTAACACCTGAGAGACACACCCGAGTCTCCTCTAACACCTGAGAGACACACCTGAGTCTCCTCTAACACCTGAGAGACACACTGAGTCTCCTCTAACACCTGAGAGACACACCCGAGTCTCCTCTAACACCTGAGAGACACACCTGAGTCTCCTCTAACACCTGAGACACACCCGAGTCTCCTCTAACACCTGAGAGACACACCTGAGTCTCCTCTAACACCTGAGAGACACACCTGAGTCTCTAACACCTGAGAGACACACCCTCCTCTAACACCTGAGAGACACACCCGAGTCTCTCCTAACACCTGAGTGAGTCTCCTCTAACACCTGAGAGACACACCCTCCTAACACCTGAGACACACCCGAGTCTCCTCTAACACCTGAGAGACACACCCGAGTCTCCTCTAACACCTGAGAGACACACCCGAGTCTCCTCTAACACCTGAGAGACACACCCGAGTCTCCTCTAACACCTGAGACACACACCTGAGTGGGTCTGGACCCCCCATTTTCATCAGAAAATTCCAATGCTTTGTCTTTAGTGCAGTAACTACTATTGACTTTAGAATATCTCCTAATATTAAGTGCACATGGCTTAAAAATGCCTTTAATGTTGATTGGACTTAAAAAAAAATCTGGGGGGTTTATAGTGTAGTGGATTCCTCCCCGACAAACGCTTGTCGCCGAGTAGCCGACTCCGCTAATTCCCCAGTGTATGCCTCGTGGTCTAGGTCAACCAGCGCCGCCTTACATGACGGAGGTCAACTATTAAGCCACTCCTACCTCCGCTATATAAGACCTGACCTCGTGGTGACCTACCGCTCTCTTTCTACTCACAGCCACCAAGCAACACCTCCTCCTCCTCCTGCCTGGCGGTCCTCGCTCCCGCCGGCGAGCATGGCGACCCACAAGCTGGTCCTCTGCTGAGCACCCTCACCAACCAGCTCTCTCTACTCAACGCTTGTAACCATGCTGCCTTCCCAGCACCAAGCTGCATTGTACATACAATACAATATGTATACAGAGAGCGCATTGTGAGTTTCCTTTCTCCATCCCATCCTGAGTGTGAACCAAACAACCCATACCCCACCAATGGTGACCCCCAGAGATTCACACTCACACAGGATGGAGGAGAAACCGATCACTCTCCCAGTCTTCAAGCAACATGGAAGACTGGCTTATCCACACAGAGGCAGCTCTCATCGGCTCTACAGCTCCTGTCTCTACACTGCAGTTTAGACACCCTAGAGCAGCACTGCTTCTCTAAGCAGAAACCAGCTCCTCTTCCTGCCCCAAGCACCACGTCCTACCGACCCCAGCACACCCGTCCTGCCTCAGACGCCGCCCTGGCCCAGCAGTACCCCCTGCCACTCCTCCTGACGCGGCCCCTGCTCCTGAGTGCGGACCCACACACCCCTCTTTTCTCCCTCAGGTACTCCCTGCTAATGTCCTGCACCCTGCTGCTGTCGTGGACCCTCCTCCGCTCCTGCTGACACAGCCCCTGCTCCTGACCCAGGCCCACACACCCCAGCAGGCGCATCTGAGGACTCTGTACCTGCCGTGAGGGAAGCACAACATTCATCGCCTCCACACACCCTTTTTCCCCCTCTCTACTCCCACAGATATTGTGTATCTAGACAAATGTCTCCTCTAGCGGCCGGCTCATCTACGCCCTCGCCGTTATGGCTCACATGTGGCATGAACCGCCCGTTCTGCCTCACATGTGCCATGCAACCCTGCAGACAACAAGTCTCCTACACCGCCTGGAGGGAAGGGGGAGTATTGTAGTGGATTCCTTCCCTACAAACGCTTGTCACTGAGTAGCCGACCCCAAGAATTCCCAGTGTATGCCTCGTGGTCTAGGTCAACCAGTGCTGCCTTACATGACAGAGGTCAACTATTAAGCCACGCCTACCTCTGCTATATAAGACCTGACCTCGTGGTGACCTACCTCTCCTCTTTCTGCCTACACCAATCAGCAAGCAACACCTCCTCCTCCTCCTCCTGCCTGGCGGCCCTCGCTCCCGCCAGCGACCATTGCGACCCACAAGCTGGTCCTCCTCTGAGCATCCTCACCAACCAGCTCTCTCTACATGATGCTTGTAACCATGCTGCCACTTCCCAGCACCAAGCTGCACTGTACATCCAATACAATATGCATACAGAGAGCACATTGTGAGTTTCCATTCTCCATCCCATCCTGAGTGTGAACCAAATATCCCGTACCCCACAATAGCGCCCCCCCCCCCACCCCCCAGCTGGGTGGGCTCGCTGTGCTTGCCAAGTTCCTCTAACCACAACTTTTTGGACCCCCTCCCCCTTTTGATATTCCTGGATCTGCCCCTGTGTAACACACATCTCACCTGAGTCACAAACCTGCAGCAAACTTTTTTGGAGTGAGGGTTGTGAACTCTTGGAACAATCTACCAGAGAGTGTTGTGACGGCACCGAGTGTGAGCTCTTTCAAGATAAGACTTGACCAACACTGGAGTGGGTTCAGGTACATTCAGGAGCCAGTGCATGCCCAGTATTTGCCAACAGTGCGTGACAGAGACTTGACCAATCACCGGGCGGCTAGCGAGCCGATCTTTTGGTGAAGAAGATAAATGAAAAGGAAAAGTAATCAGAGACGTGACCGATCGCTCAAGCGGCTAACGAGCCGATCAGTGGCGAAGAGGATAAAAGTAAAGTAAAAGCAGACAACTGTAACACACACACACCTAAAACACTTGAATCACACATAATTATCCACACACAATCTATGACTGTGGGGTGAGCATCAGGGTTGTGTGGAGTGACCAGATAAAAGGACATATTGTACAGAGTAACACAAAAGTTTGTTTCCAAAAATTTATTTATTTTAAATTTCAGAAGTGAGCAAGAGATGTGCCAGCACATGTGGCTAGGCAAGGAAGATGACGGAGGTGTGATCGACCACTCTGAGAATGTCAGAATTTACTTACTGTCACGACAATTTATTCATGTGATAATTTATGTAACGAGAATGAAGGTTAAGGAAATAGTACAGTACAGTACAGTATTATTTGATCATTTGGGAAATGATGAAGAATGTGATAAAATTAACACTCAAAAGGGATGAATTTAATTAAGAGGTGACAGTATGAGTCCACTAGTATAGTACTACATCACAGCCAGCCTGCAACTACAGTCTATACACAGTGATGACGACACCTCCTCTCTGTTTTGTTTGTTGTACTGAACAAAACAGAGCTGGGAGATCTGATAATTGTTCATCTGTCTGCAGGTTGACTTATCATCTTGGTACTAGTGGTCAGTCATAATGTAAACAAGTGTTACCACAGTGAACGGAATGGCTGGAGCCAGAGAGAGTGCATGGTGTTAGCAACATTCGACATCTGTGAGGGAGGATATGGTACCCGCGCTTTCCACTCGGCCACAAACTGCTTCATTATCCCGGTCACTTGTATGTACCTGTAAAATTACCAAATCTTTAACCCTGAGAATGTTTAATGCTATTACACACAGCAATGAACTAAGAGACAAAGACGACAATATACTGTAGTATATAACCCAGCATTATATCTAACCTAACCAAACTTAACCCAGCATTATACCAGGAAGAGTCTCGACTTACTCAATTGAATCAACAGGAATAGGATGATCTTCATATGGATCTTTGAAGAGGTTAAATAGTTGAGGCTCGTAACCGTAGTCGATGAAGTCCCAACACGAACGGAGGGTGTTGATGCCCCAGCCATGCTGTGTACTATCCTTCTCCCAATTGTACCCCACCAGATTCATTTTGTATGCCAGGTTACCTGAGGAGGAGGGAATATATTAACAGGAGCTATATTTACTACTGTACATGATGATAATAATAATAATAATAATAATCATCATGAAAAAAGTGAAAATGGGTCCCATAGGCATGACTGCCCATTAGGGACAGTGTGGGTAATACAACACCGTATGCTAAGCCTTCATTACACAAGGAGGCAACATGGCCGGTATTGCAATAGACTGCATTCCCTTCCCCAAGCTGTAAATTTAGGTACCCATTTACAGCTGGGAGAACTGTGAGTGCCGGGGGATCGAACCATTAGCCCATGGCACAGGATGGCAAACGCTGTATCCACTTGACTGCTGCACATAAAATAATAAAATATTTGTGAGGTAAATTTGTCATTCAGGTTCACATTTGGATTGGCATGTATATACTGTATGTAGACAATGCAGGTACTGTATGCATTTCACTATGTACTTTATATAGTACCTGCAGGTATAGCAGTATATGGTGTACATAGACCATGGAGGGTTCTGCCTTAAACACTCGTTACCTCAATCAGGTTAAAGTTACCCGGAGTTGAACTACTTATTACCTGGATCACATTACAGTTACCTGAAGTGAGTCTGACAGAATGTATCTCGTGACCACAGTGGTGTATTAGTGTGCGGGACGGCGGATGTTCCCCTTTGGTCAGTAAGTTAGCGATGCTCACACCGTCCAGTTCCTGCGAGGGAGATTAAAGATGCAGTGAAACCTCTATTTAAAGGAATACTGTACTGTATATGGTGAAGAAAGTCCACTATGTCAAGGGTCCTTTAGATGTGAAACCTCCATATAGCGAACTACATGGAGAGAGAGGGAGAAGTCCGTTATATGGAGGTTTCAATTGTAGGTTTTTTCACTCCTAGAAGTTGCTGATGGATGGCCTCAATAAGTTACCGTACAGACTCTGCCTTCAGTCACTCGATGTAAGGATGCAATCAAGTAAGTAACATGACTCCTCATCTTTCATCAATTATCATCGTTACCTCTCATCATCACCACTTATTACCTCTCATCACCACTTATTACCTCTCATCATCACCACTTATTACCTCTCATCATCACCACTTATTACCTCTCATCATCACCACTTATTACCTCTCATCATCACCACTTATTACCTCTCATCATCACCACTCATCACCACCAGTACACTACACCAGTTATCTCACAGTACAGTAAGTCCTCGCTTAACGTCGTGGTTCTGTTCCTGAAAACTGCAACGTTAACGGAAACAACGTCAGCGGAATCAATTTTCCCCATAAGAAATAGGTAAAATAAGGGAGTTATGTTCCTGAGCCTCCCTTTGCCCCATGAAATACATTACATGAAATACATGGACGGAGGTGGTGGAGCGGAGGAGGAGGGCGGGAGCGGAGGAGGAGGGTGGGGAGTCACTGAGACCTGGTGGGTGGCTCCTTCTCCTGGTTTAAAACTTCCATTTTCGTAGCAAGGCTAATGGTCTTACGTTGCTTCTTCACAACACTAGCAGTAGCACTTGATGGGCACTTGGAAGCCATTTCGAATTG
Source organism: Homarus americanus (assembly GCF_018991925.1). NCBI lineage: Eukaryota > Metazoa > Arthropoda > Malacostraca > Decapoda > Nephropidae > Homarus > Homarus americanus. Next base: position 955,293 of record NW_024720811.1, on the reverse strand, counting down.
GTAGAGTACAGTATTAAGAGCAAAAACACTTAAGCATGCACGAATGCTGTAGAAGCCTAACAAAGACTGACGCTAGTGAGAGGTAGTGTGCCAAGACGAGAGAGGGTAATGCGCCGTAAAACGTAGCTTGTGACAATGCAGAAAAAGACGTTATATTCAGTCGTTGGGACGTTAACCGAATTATTGGTATCTAAAGAGTAGCGACGTTATAACGAAACAACATTATCGGGGGCAATGTTAAACGAGGACTTACTGTACAGAACAAGGGAGGAAAGAATAACTGAAGTCTTGTATAATTCTGATTTTTAAGTAAGAGAACTAAAATCAAGGTGTACAATGACTCAATGGGCCTCTGATGTGCTGTACCCTGGTGTAAGATGGTGAAGGTTGGTGGAGGTGTTCGGTTATGTAGTTGATCTTTATGCTTGAGAAAACTTCAGTTAAGGAATCATTTCATTGTACAACATAAGGTGAGCAGGAGTTGGCCAGTGACTGTGTGAGGCACCACTACAATAAACACCTTACACACGGAAAACATCCATCAGTTAGGTCAACATAAGGCAGCATTATGGCGGATTGGACACAACCAACTGACTTAATACAGACAGGTATTATACGTACTCTGGGAGGCAGGTGAGGGAGAAGGTCAGGCAGGGGAGGGAGGCCAGCCAGGTCAAGGATGGTGGGCATCATGTCCAGGAGAGAGGTAGGGGCATCTCCTATTACCCCAGCAGGGATGTGACCTGACCAGCGATAGATTCCTGGCACACGGATCCCACCCTCGGCACTACCCATTCTCTTGCCGCCTGTAATTTGGTCGTTAATATTTCCATTAGCTTTATCAAGTTAATTATTATGTTTGTATTGTACATCTTTTGTCAAGTTGTGTTAGCTGCTGTATGTGTGTGAGCCACCAACTCATACACTTGAGTGCAGAGACTTCAGCCCTTGCATACAATGATGTAAGCCCTTGAGTATGGTGGCTTCACACTTTGAATATGATAGTGTTAACCAATTCACCACGCATGATGATATTGTATTCATTGGGTTAATTTACTGTTCTCAAGGAGTGTTGAAGTTACTGACCCTTGAAGCGTCCATTGTAGCCTCCCACACGCTGACCGTCCTGACCCACAACCTCCAGGTCGCCCCCGTGGTCAGAGAGGAAGTACACGAGCGTATTCTGGTCGAGGCTGTGTTCTTTGAGGGCAGCCATGATCCTTCCAACTCCAGCATCCATTTCTTCAACGTTATCACCATACCTGTAACAACGAGAGCATAGTGAGTTTGTTACCACCATAATATGTAATTACGAGATCAATGTGTGTGTGTGTGTTGTGTTTCTACTCGGTATGTCCAGGCTCTTGTGCTGTATGTACCTGAAGATATTCCACAATGATGTAATCCGGTCTTTAAGGAGTTCCGTCACACTCGGTTCCGGAGTGTGACTGAGTAATTCCCTTTGAGGTGTTTATGAACTTTTATTAAATCATCCATTTGTCCTGAACCAATATTTACTAATTAAGGAGAAAATCCAACCTACACAGCTATGAGAATCTGGGCCCAGTACATGTAGTGACCATCTACACTAACACTTTTGATTTCAGACTTTTTAATGAAAATTTTGTCCTCCGGTGTTGGCAGGTGCCAGGGGAGGTAATTGCCAGAGGAAATGTGTTGAAATCATGAATGAAGTCAAAGCGGTCATTTTAAGGAAAACCAAACCGTTCGCATATGGAGAACTATAATGGGTACTGGCGTTATGAACTGACCAATGAGGTATATGTCTGAATATACAATAAAGTTGATCAGATGGAGATGATGAAATAAAATGAGAAGATTAGTGAAGGAGTAACCACCATCACCCTAACGTATTGAGTGAAAAAGGAAGAGAAAGAAAATAAGGAGAGAACAAAAAAGAACAAGAATAATATGAAGACATATAAAAATAAATCTCGTTACAATAAAATATAAAAATAAATCTCGTTACAATAAAAGTGAAGAACTAAACCCACCTTCCGTGTTTGCTGCGTCCCGCCATCTCTGGGGCCGAGAACATGGGCGTGTGGACGTGAGCAAAGGAGTGGTAGAGGAAGAAGGGGCGCTGGTCTTGTGCATGGTCGGCGATGAACCTAACGGAGTGGTCCACCAGGAGCTGTGAGAGACCCTCCAGCTTCAGTGGCTGCTCCACCACCCGGTCATTGTGCATCACCAGACCGTTCATGTGTTGGTCCATCCAAGGGGACACCTGTGTTAACCGTGCCATTATACGACTGTTAACAGTGACAATAACTGTGTATATAACTGTTAATGTAACAATGTGTAACTGTTAACCATGACATAATATACAGTAATTATTAATCAAGACCATAATATAACTGTTAATCATGACAATATATACAGTAACTGTTAACCATAACAATAAGAGTATACAGTATAGTCTGGTTTTACGCGGTTAATTAAACCCATGGAGGTCCGCGTCTAAAGTGAAATGCATAAAAAAAATAAGAGAACCTATGGGATTACAGTAATTGAAATAGAGACTGGGCCGACCGCCAGACTACCCTTTTTTTGGCTATCACAGACACAATACTGTACAGTGTAGTAAAAATAACATCTTAATTTTATGATGGTATGCACACACAATTAATATATAAGAGAAATATCAATAATATTCATTTTTTTAACACTTACGTTAGTAGAAGAGATGGCTGGGCACACGGGGATGGGGGGTTGGTTCCGAGGCAGATTATTGGCCCTCACCTGTCTCTCTATCCACCAAAGAGGCTAGCAGGGCCTCCTTGTCAAACCCCTCGAAGTCCACATCCTCACTATCACTGACTTGGGCTGGCTGTAGTGGTTGAGGGGTAAAGAACTCGGTGATGTTTTGTTGACGGCTAGCATTGATGTGGTCGTGATACAGCTGAACATAACATAGGGCTCCTGGCTTTCAACAGATGGTTATTAGACACTTCGTGGCGATGATTGACTGGGTCTTTGGCAAGAATGAGCTTCATTCTCTCGGCTAACTCGATGACTTCCTTCACATCAGCATGTGTTAGTTTCTGCTCTTGTTGTTCTGTAACACCTCGCTGCTCACTGATGTCATCATCTTCCAACATCTCGTCTGCAGTCACCTCAGGTTGCCTGATTACCTCCAGGATGTCGTCGTCGGTGGTCTCGGAGAAGCCTGCAGCTCTAACACCCTGTGCAGCCTCTTTTGCATTCTCCAATGCTACAGCAACAGACCGAGCCTCGCAGTAGCCATTATGTAGAAAGAAAAAAAAAACACTGGTTCCTGAGCACAAGTGAATATACACGGAGACAGTGAGACTGACGCGGCGGTGGAGAGGGAGGGTGGCGGGGGTGGCAAGGAGGAGGTGTGTGGGTGGTAAGGATATGTGGCCCAATCACAGTCCGCGACGTCACCGGCACGAGTCTGACGTCAGCGGTGACATCAGCGCCCAGCACCTTGCCCCGCCGCTTGCCGCGTATATGATGCCATTTACTGCGTAAATAATAATTATCGCTTCTGGACAGGTGCCGCGTAAATGGCCGTCCGCGTATAAAATATCCGCTTAAACCCAGACTATACTGTATAACTGTTAACCATAACAATATATAACTGTTAACCATGACAATAATATAAGGGCACACTAACCTTCCACCATCTTGCAGTATGGAAGCGGTAGTGGGTGTGCAGGAACCAGCTGGTGGAGAGGGCGAGCGTCACCACCCCTATGCACACGGCAATTGTCCTTCGACGCCACCGCAGCCAGCACAGCGTCAGGGCATTAACCACCCACAATGATAACAGCATCTGGGGACACAAATATATGCTGTGTTTACAGAGTCCCTTGAGGTTTGTGTTTACCGTACAGACTCCCTTGAAGTTTGTGTTTACAGAGTCCCTTGAAGTTTGTGTTTAGAAAGTCCCTTGAAGTTTGTGTTTACAGAGTCCTTTGAAGTAAGGAGGCACATCATATGTCCCAACGGGATGAAGAAACTGCACTATTTGAGACTGAATGTGAGAAGGACCTAGGTGTGTATGTTGACAATGACCTGAAGTTCTCGGGCCATTGCGAGAAGAAGGTAAATCAGGCAAATAAATTATTGGGTCTTATAAGAAGGTCGTTCAGATATCTAGACAGTCCGTTCCTCGTAACGATCTTGAAGAGTGAAGTGCTTCCCCATCTGGAATACTGTCACCCCGTCTGGTCCCCGAGATATGCTAGGGACTGTCAGTTGGTTGAAAATGTTCAGAGGAGGGCCACCAGACTGGTGCCTGCACTTCGGCACCTCAGCTACCCTGAGAGATTGGAGTGCCTGAACTTGCCTAGCTTATACTATAGACGGGCAAGGGGTGACCTAGTTGAGGTGTATAAGCATCTCAGGGGGCACTACTCAGTCGAGTGTCCTTACTTGGAGCTGGCGGACACTCGCCCCACAAGGGGTCACAGCTCAAGATTGAAGAAGCCGCAGGTTCAGAAAACTGTGAGAGCAAAATTCTTTCGGAGTGAGAGTTGTGAACTCTTGGAACAATCTACCAGAAAGTGTTGTGACGGCACCGAGTGTGAGCTCTTTCAAGACAAGACTTGATCAACACTGGAACGGGTTCAGGTACATTCAGAAGCCAGTGCATGCCCAGTACTTGCCAACAGTGCATAACAGAAACGTGACCGATCGCCCAAGTGGCTAATGAGTCGATCATTTGGTGAAGAGGATAAAAGAAAGGGAAAAGTAACAGAGACGTGACCAATTGCCCAAGCGGCTAACGAGTCGATCAGTGGTGAAGAGGATAAAAGCTAAAAAAAAGAAAGCACTGTTCACTCTAACTAAAGTCATTTTTCCTCATTTCCAGTTTATAATACAGTTGGACAGTTCCTGACTGTTTCCTGATGTAGTATGTGTAGTGTAGTTTCCTGGTGTAGGCTACAAACATAAATCACATAATAAATATTGAAAGAAATTAGTTAAAACATCACCATACATCAGCAACAAGACTCATAATCAATTACCTGTACTGTAAAATACACTTTGATTTGAGCCTTAGCTAGAAAGGGTAGAAACAGTATATATACCTGGTAGAAGCGGTCCTCCAAGGGGAATATCCAGAAGGGGTGGGAACCTGCTATGTCTTCAATAAGGGTGAAAGGAATGCCATAGAAAGACTGGAAGCCATGTTGTTGGGGCCCCCGACACCCACGTCCCAGCAGCCCGCACCTCATGCCCAGATGCCACTTGCCTGAGGGTGTGATGTAAGTCTCATTATCTATGCACCCCAAAACTTAGAAAATAAAATACAAAACTGAACTTTAAAGGAAAGCTTCCAATTTTATCTCCTCTCATTACTACTACTACTGTACTCAGAATGGCTACTACTACTGTACTCAGAATGGCTACTACTTGCATTATGTTTATTCTAGACATTGTCTATTATGCAAACAAACCACTAATTATGTATGAAGGAGAAAATGACACAGTATATTCTTAGATTAGGCTAGGCCAAGGATCACTTCTACATCATGGGAATAAACCTTTCAGAGTTGTGTATCCCAGAAGGTCATCGTTAAATGCCTGAGTGTGATACAGTACATACCAACAGCAGCTGTGGTGTAGTTGGCAGCGCTGAGGGCATTAGCGAGGGTCACTTCGTCCACAGGGAGTCCAACTTTACTGGCGACGTGTACCACGACCGGTGGTGTGCTCTTGTCTCCCACCAGACCTGTGATGTGTGTGGGTGTTACTACAGCAGCACTTACTTCCTACAGGTGTCTGATGTTTATACATGTAATAGTTTTTCATTAAAATTCCGTTACAGTACACTCTTTATAATACAATGATGTATCATGTATGTATGTTAACATATACCAACATTTACTGTTAAATTTTGCCAACAACCACACAAGTTACCATAGCGTGCTGGGTAGCGGGCAGTGAGCAGGGCAGCACGACTGGGGGTACAGAGTGCAGATGCAGCGAGATGATGGGTGAGCCGTATGCCCTCACTCGCCACCCTGCCGGGGCGACAAACACACACACACACACACAAAAACACTTGGTTTGAGAAATAAATGGCTAACAATACAGTACAGTACTTTTAATTTAAGTTTACACGAGAAATAAATTCAAAAATTAAATTTGAATGAAGATATAATTTTATGATTATTGTAATTAAGGTTTATGATGGTAATGATTGAACTCTCCCAACTACCACTAATTAACATCTTGAGATCAGCTCAGAGGTCATAAAATTGGCCTCATACTATTTATTGGAAACTGTGAAAGTGGTATCAAGAGCTGTGGTCTGACCCCTCAAGTACCAGCACCACTACCACCATACCTGTCTATGTTTGGGGTGTTGATGGTGGTGTTACCGTAGCACCCAAGGTCCCCAATGCCCAGGTCGTCTGCAATCAGCACCACCACATTTGGTCGACGCTCTTGTTGCTTCAGCTGTTGTGGATGTTGTTTTGTTTGTTGCTGTTCTTGTTTCTCCTCCACCTCCTCCTGCTGTGGCTCCTGGTGTTGTTGGCCATCACCCAGCACCACCACGACTGCCCACATCACCACCACCATCAACGCCCATATCCACACCCTCGCCATCTTGCCTGTGAGGGAAAGTTCATCAGACTAAATAAGATATTATATACACTACATACTCCACAAGCAGTGACAGAGCAGTTACGACCCTGGGCCGGCAGTACATATAGTTATCAGGTTCATCTTCCATTTGTGACCACAATGTGAGAGTCACAGTGTACCCCATGAAAGGCTGAAAATCAAACTGGAAGGGAACGGAATTCGGGGAAATGTCCTAGCGTGGATAGAAGACTTTCTACATGACCACAAGCAGTGTGTGGTGATTAATGGCACGAAATCATCATCCGTACCTGTCACAAGTGGGGTACTGTAGTGGATTTCTCCCCTACAAACGCTGTTTGTCGCTGAGTAGCCGACCCCACGAATTCTCCAGTGGATGCCTCATGGTCTAGGTCAACCAGCGCCGCCATACATCACGGAAGTCAACTACTAAGCCACGCCAACCCCCGCTATTTAAGACCTGACCTCGTGGTGATCTCGCTCTTCTTCTAGCTACAGCCGCAGCAAGCTACACCTCCTCCTCCGCCGCTGCCTGGCGGCCCTCGCTCCCGCCGTCGAGCATGGCGACCCACAAGCTGTCCTCTGAGCACCCTCACCAACCAGCTCTCTCTACTCAACGCTTGTAACCATGCTGTCTTCCCAGCACAAAGCTGCATTGTACATCCAATACAACATGTATACAGTGAGCACATTGTGAGTTTCCTTTCTCCATCCCATACTGAGTGTGAACCAAACAACCTGTTCCTCACAAATGGTGACCCCCGGAGATTCGCACTCACACAGGATGGAGGAGAAACAGATCACTCTCCCAGTCTCCAAGCAACATGGAAGACTGGCTTATCCACACAGAGGCAGCTCTCATCGGCTCTACAGCTACTGTCTCTAAACCGCAGGTTAGACACCCTAGAGCAGCTCTGCTACTCTAAGCAGACAGCCGCTCCTCTTCCTGCCCCAAGCACCATGTCCTACCGACCCCAACACACCCGTCCTGCCTCAGACGCCGCCCCGGCCCAGCAGTACCCCCTGCCGCTTCTCTTGACGCAGCCCCTGCTCCTGAGTGCGGACCCACACACCCCTCTTTTCTCCCTCAGGTACTCCCTGCTAATGTCCTGCACCCTGCTGCTGTCGTGGACCCAGCTGCTGTCACGAGCCCTCATCCGCTTCTGCTGACGCAGCCCCTGCTCCTGACCCAGGCCCACACGCCCCAGCAGGCGCATCTGACGACTCTGTACCTGCCGTGAGGGAAGCACAACATTCATCGCCTCCACACACCCTTTTTCTCCCTCTCTACTCCCACAGATATTGTGTATCTAGACAGTTGTCTCTAGCGACCGGCTCATCCACGCCATCGCCGTTGTCTCACATGAGGCATGCACCGCCCGTTCTGCCTCACATGTGCTATGCAACCCTGCAGACAACAAGTCTCCTACACTGCCTGGAGGGAAGGAGGGAGTATTGTAGTGGATTTCTCCCCTACAAACTCTGTTTGTCGCTGAGTAGCCGACCCCACGAATTCTCCAGTGGATGCCTCATGGGCTAGGTCAACCAGCCCCGCCATACATCACGGAGGTCAACTACTAAGCCACGCCTACCCCCGCTATTTAAGACCTGACCTCGTGGTGAGCTCTCTCTTTCTACCTCCATCAACCAGCAAGCAACACGTCCTCCTCCTCCTCCGCCGCTGCCTAGCGGCCCTCGCTCCCGCCGGCGAGCATGGCGACCCACAAGCTGTCCTCCTCTGAGCACCCTCACCAACCAGCTCTCTCTACATCACGCTTGTAACCACGCTGCCACTTCCCAGCACCAAGCTGCATTGTACATCCAATACAACATGTATACAGAGAGCACATTGTGAGTTTCCTTTCTCCATCCCATCCTGAGTGAGAACACCAAACAAATGTTACCCCACAGTACCACATGGGAGCATATTGGGCCCGCTGTTGTTTGTTTGTTTCATAAATGACATGCCTGACGTTGTACACTCCTCCACACAAATGTTTGCCGATGACGCCAAGTTATTTCGGAAAGTCAAGAACCAAGCGGACTGAGAAGAGCTGCAGAAGGATCTCTGTGGGCTCCAGGACTGGTCAAAGAAATGGCTGCTGAGATTCAATGTCACGAAGTGTAAGAGGATGCACCTGTGGCGTACCAACGGTAAGGTGGCGCATCATATGTCCCAACGGGATGAAGAAACTGCACAAGTTGAGACTGAATGTGAGAAGGACCTAGGTGTGTACATCACACTTGTAACCACGCTGCAATTTCTAAGCACCAAGCTGCACTGTACAGTCGGAAACCATAATCTCTAGCCCACCTGGGTCGGTGCTGGAGGTTAGTACAGCGTCCTTTCTGGAAGGGGGCCCACTCTATCACCAGGCAACACACGCACAAACACACAGTCCTCGTGATAGTTAGACTGGGCCCCCGTCCAGAAGGGACGCTGTGCTAACCTCCAGCACCGACCCAGGTGGGCTAGAGATTATGGTTTCCGACTGTACATCCAATACAATATATAAACAGAGAGCACATTGTGAGTTTCCTTTCTCCATCCCATCCTGAGTGTGAGACAACATCTCGAAATCCCACAAGGTGTCTGCCAATCTGGTGGTTTTGTTTTTTCTTTATTACAATGAACAAATCTGCCGTGATAACTTATTGGAATCCTGGTCCCTTGGCTGGCGAAATCAAGGACAGATGCTGTAATTCGTTATTGCTCAACAACAGTATTACCAAGGACAAGGCAGAGCAGCCATGCCTCTGCCTTGATTTCGTCAGCCAAGGGATCTGGATTCCCATAAGTTATCACGGCAGATTTGTTCATTGTAATCGAGATAAAACAAAACCATCAGTGTGTGACTCATTAAGTGGGAATAATAATTTAATTAAATCTTAAAACAAAACAGCACAGGCATCTTCACCTTGTCGAAATAACTTTTTTTTGCTATAACTTAATGGAACTTCGCTCATATTTAGTAAACTTTGCTCAGTTCTATTAAAGACTCCCTCCACTACCAAAACCAACCCACCCATCTGGTCATTAAGGTTTGTAACAGTGGCAGGTCCGGGGGCTAAAGAGGCTCACTGTACTGCATTACACAGAGCATTAAAATAAAATTCATACTTTAACTGTCTGTTCCCACTGAACCTTGGGGGTTAAACCGCTTTGTGTGGTGTGTGTGTGTGTGTGTTCTGGAGTCGGGTCAAGCTTAGTACGTACTTGCCAACAGTGTGTAACAATCGTGACCGACCGCCCCAGTGGCTAACTATCCGATCAGAAGAAGATAAAGTATATAGTGTAATAATAAAGTTATTGTCGGGTGAAAACTGCCGCCCACCAGCCTCCCATACTACAACATCCTTGATCTATTCATGGTCAACGATGTTACTTAAATAATCCCTATAGGGTGGCGACACACAAACACATTGATAATTTGTGTTCACACCTCTTTTTATTACACTAATAAAAAGGCTTTTGCAAACGATCCTCTCCCCTGTTATAAATCACACAAGTTTATATATATATATATATATATATATATATATATATATATATATATATATATATATATATATATACATACATACATATACATATAATACAGAGAGAGATATATTTTAATACACTACTTTGGTCTATAAACGGGCGAGCTTTACAATTTTCCTATTTCCTACGTCTGGCAAGCCGGCAGCAATTAATTCAATGTTCAGAGTTCCTCCTGAAATACAGCCAAATAACAATGACTGGTGAATCTCCTCCTCTCTTACACAGACTAGTAGTATTATATCAAAGAAACACACTCTATAGCCATCGAAGAATTTATACTTTTCAGCCTTTCAGGGGAATCCCAGGGCCTGTTATAGATCACTGGAAAAACACATACACTAACTACAACTTCAGTCTTGTCTATTTTAACTTCAGTATATGTATAACTCGGCCTGTGTCACTTCCTGAAACTGTAATGATCAACACCTTTCACTTGTGGTTTTCGAATGTACATAGTTTGATTCTGGATGATAATTGAGAGTTAAAGCAGGTAAACTAGAATGCTGCTAGACCAAGGACACTGTTCACTCACCTGTTGACTCCTGGACGGCAGGACCTGAACTGGGTACACTGCTGCTGCCTCCACTATCTGGTTTTTTTTGTTACTGGTGGTTCACATTCTGAAGGATCATTCTCACATTAAATCTCTTGCACGACTCAGTCTCGGGGAGATGAAAATAATGTCCAGGCAGTAAAGAATACCTGGGTAGTTGTATTTTTCTTTACCAATTAGGTCGAATTTTAAATAATATATGGTTACAAGGGCACAAAAGCTTCTCAGGTCATAGTACAAGGCAGAAATTACAGCTATGAAGGGTTGTAGTTAAAACTAAGGTTATCCCAATACCTAAAAGAGATTCTTGGCTTTACATCATCGCTAAGCACACACACTGCCCCAGGTGGACAGTCAGTGTATCAATTTATGTAGTTTTGTTAGGTATTATAAGTAAACTGATAATTATTCACATTATAACAAAATTAAAAAATATATATAGTATTTACCGAGCCCCTGTTAACCCTATCCAAGAGTTTTAGCAAAGTTCGCTAGATTTACTGACAAGGATATACTTTAGGATTTTTATATTGATTGCAGTGTCCAAATTTTACATTACAGATAAAGATAAAGACAGGATGAAAGTTGTTTGGAAATAAATGATAACTCTGATATAAAAGGGGAGTTTTGGAGGAGACAGATATAGCGATTTGTGCTGGAAGTTATGGTAGCGAGAGTTGATCAGCTGTGGAGGGTAAACAGAGGCTGGATCCCTACCACACTACCACACTATCTGGAGTAGCTTCAGATACGTTCAGGAGCCAGTACATGCCCAGTACTTGCCAACAGTGTGTGAAAGAGACGTGACCGTTCACCCAAGCGGCTAACGAACTGATCAGTGGTGAAGAGGATAAAAGTATATAGAGAGGAATCTTCATAATGATGGGTTTGGGGTAATTTTACTTGATCCCTCTGCAACTAATTGAACGGTAGTTTGTACACGTATGTCACTTAAGTACATTGTTAGTATACTATTGTTGTGATCATCCATATATAGTATTGATTATTTGTTATAAGTTTGCAGTGATCACTTGTTGTTGATCTTTGTATTTATAAGCAAGTGTTTGTTCAGCTGGTTGAGTTGAGTAAAACTTTACCCAGATCAAGCAATGTTTTATCTCTTTAAGTAATTAACACTTTTTGTTTAAGTAATTTGAAATTTTTTTATTAAAAGAAAATAATCGGTGGCCAACAGGGAACAGTGTGTGGCTGTTGTTGTTGATACATAATGAATTATATCGACTGTCCAAATAACATCTTTATTTCAGTAGGATGTCATACTTTGTTGATTTACAATGTGTTAATATTTATGAACAGGAAGTGGTGTAAGGAAGATATGGAGAGGAAGAGGTGCTGACTCACTGAGGATCAAGATGGCTACCTGTGACAGTGACCGCCTCTCGTGGACAGGCCACAGTCTTGTGCTGGCCAATAGCTTGTATCGCCTCTATGCTCAGTCGTGCCTCTTGGACGTGAGGCTGGTGTGTGATGAGGCTCACATATATGCACATAAGGCGGTGCTGGCTGCCGGGAGTCGGTTCTTCATGGATCGCCTACAGTCACTTGGTTCAGGGATGGTAGAGCTACACATGTCCACTGCTAACCTTGGCATGCTCATTGCTCCAAGTAAGTAAACATATATACTACAATTTTTCAGTAATAGTTTTGGTGATATTAAGCTTGCCTTGCAAGGTCTTATTGTTTTCCTTTGAGCCTTATTGAAGAAAACATTTTGTAAATTTTGAGATTTATTGAACACTATTTCTGGAAATTAAAAAATCTGATCAAACCCATCCTAACCCAATCTAGTTAGTTAAGTCAATTTCAGGTTATAATGTTGAATATCTTGAAGTAGATTTAAATGAATCTTGATAATCACAATAGCTTTCTGGTCTTGCAGTTTGGACTGTAGTTGCCTCTTGTCCAATGCAAGATTTAAAAGTACTTTAGTACTGTAGGTTACTGAACACATTGTGTTTTACAGATGACTTGCGTGCAGTGGTGGAGTACATGTACTGTGGAGAACTCTTGGTGCCTCACCATCGTTTGCCGCATGTCTTGGCTCTTGTGCGCTCCCTTCAAGTCTTTGGATTCCAAGCGGATGCAGGAGGATATATCACAGGACCAGAACCACAGTATATAGCACACGCTGACATGAACTACACATCAATAGATACCTCAGGTGTGATGGAAATAACCACAGATAATTCCCTCATGCAGTTAGAAAGAACTGAAAGCAATTGTGGACTTGGTGACAACACAACCATTCCTCTGGTGGCTGTTAAACCCCATGAACAAGGCATACTACAGGACCCTCCTAAATATTCTGAGCCACTAAAAATAGACACCAACATTAATGCACTTGGCTCCTCCACCAACATGTCATTCAGTGAACTGTGCACTGCACCAGGGACAGATGGGGATGCCTTTGCCATTCAGTGCAATCAGATGAAGAATAATGTTCCTTCAATATTTGAAAGTTCAGTGTTAGAAGAAACCACATCAGTGTTCAAGAGCAGACCACCGGAGTGTGGCGAGGTGTACGGCAAGCCTGACGGGGACGTGGTGTACACGGGAACCGTTCTCAATTTTAGGGGTGAACCTGAAGTTGTTATTGAAGGTGGAAGGATATTGAACACAACACTAGAAGAACATGGAAAAGAGGAGCGCAGTGTTCAGATAGACCCTCGACATTCTAACACGTGTGTCCTGGAAGGTGACACAGATGATGCTTATAACACTTTCATGTTGCTGGAGGCTCTGGCAGCAGATGGTAAGGTGGAGTCACAAGTGAAGTACTTATCTCTATATATGTGTGTGTGGTAGACCAGCATCTATTGTTATTTCAGTTCTCACTTTAATAATTCTCTTCAATGTTAAATAGACATCACTTCCTCCCTGTACAGCTCTATATGTGTAGTATACTTGATTCTTCATGCATGTCAGGAAGACTCAAGACCCAGCATTCATTTGTGTTGGCTTTCTTATATAATGTTTTCAGATATGTTTTACAGTAGGATGCAGTGTTGTCATAAAGCGACCCTCATGCTAGCCTCGTCTGTGTCAAAAACGAATAAATTTTCCTAGGTTGGGTTGTAGAATCCCCCTCGGTCAATAAGACATGTTAGGTGTTGTGTTATTTCTCTAACCCCAGTATTGTATAAGTCGCCCCTACTTCTACATTCACTGCCTGCTCTAGTTTTTCTAAATACAGCTCATATTTCTACAGTCCTAAATTTTTGTACAAGTAAGTGGAATTGATTTTGTAATACAGTTGATACAGTATGCAAAAATATTTTAGCTTGTTTCAGTTCTTCAGTATTTAATTATTGATGATTTAAATAAATATTGGATCATCATAATTTTTTTAAATGTGCAAGTATATAAATAGAATCATAAATGCCTGAGGAAAATTAGGCACTATGTCCTGCTTTCAGAGTTGTAAAGGTTCAGTAATAGCAATTGTACAAGATAGTTTATTACATTTTTGGCCTCTTTTTTTTTCCCTGCAGTTGTTTAATGTTTCCATTCTCTTTTAAGGTTTGGAAGTATTAATGATTATGTGATGTGCAAAATGTAGTGATCATGTTTCCCAGTACTGTACTGTACCTCTTCAACGCAACAGCTCCGAGTCCATCAGTGGTGGACATGGATAGCATTCTTCTGTCTGACGAGGCTAAAATGACCATCAGTCCCAGGTGGCTGCGATCTCGGAGGTCTCTCCGGGCTACTGCAGATTCTCGAGTAAGACTAAAGGTTAAGGACAGCATCGGCGGTGTGTCTCTTCAAGATACGTCTCAGCGGCAGTCGGCAATTTTCTCATCGCTCCCCTCAGTTAGGTACTTCAGCCTGTGCATATTGTTTGATTTCTTCTACGCTCTCGTATCATTCAAGGAAATTTTTATCTGAAGTAAATATAGGATCACTTGTACTTTTTCTTAGTTCCTTTTATTTTGTCTTTCTTTATTGTTACCTGTTGTGTAGTTTGTACTGTTATAGTGACTTTTGTCTCTTACAGCCCAGAAGATCAGACAAGTACAAGGAACAACAAGGAAAACTGGATGGTAGTTTTACCAGAAGGCCGACCTCCAGTGATTCCCCACATACCTGGTGCCAACACTCTTCATGCACAACCATCCATCACTGACACCGTCACGTTGCCACAAATATTGAACGAGGGGCCTCTACACGTACATTCCTCTCTGGCCAATTCGTCTCTTTTAAACCGAGCCACGGCCTCAAACACGGTCCCCTTAATAGCCTCCCCCATGTCTATGGCTACTCCACTTTTAACACAAACTACATGTCCAAGTAGTCTATCTATGTTTAGTCACTCCACTGTTGCTAATAGTAATCCATTGTTAGCACAGTCTTCTCTCCCCAACCCAACTCCTCTACTTACCCAATCTAACTTCTCTTTCACCCCATTTCTTCAGCCATCTGTCTTGTCCACAGCTGTTGTTAATCAGCCAGACCTCTCACAAGTTCATCATACTTTATCTACTGTTCCTATGCAGGCTGTCCCTGTTCAGTCTGTAGATGGTGAAGCTCTTAGTATTTCATATCCTACAGATTCTTATTCCCAGTCAACCAGCCCCATGTTCACTCAGTCATCTGTCTCACCTGGTCACATTTTGTCACAAATATCATCAGTTCCTTCTCACATACAGTCTTCAGGTCCTACACCATCTCCTCTAAGTGAGTCATCTGTATCAATCCTGACCCCCATCACACAGTCAGGGACACCTACAACCTCGACATATTCTTCCTCTCTGCCACACTCATCAGTAACCACAGTTCCTCTCATTATAGAGTCATCTGGGTCTTCTGCTTCTAACCCCAGCTTATCAAATTCACTTGCTTTGCCATCTTCAGATTCCAGTAGTAGTATTCTTACTCAGTCATCCCTATCCACTCCACAGTTGGCCATGTCCTCCATATCCACAACACCCATGCTCTCTCACTCATCCTCTTCTTCTAATCCATTGGTAATACAGCCCTCTATTGGCTCAGCTCCTACTATGTATCCACCAATTATGTCAACTCCTTCTGTACACCCTTCTGTTGTATCAAACATCAGCTCTTCCTCATCAAATACTATTTTCTCTCTCACTTCTGCTTCTTCATTTGCAACTTCTTCGCCCATAGTAACTTGGCCAAATTCCCCTTACCTGTCACACACAACTACTTCTCTGACACACTCCCCCATTGCTTCTCTTTCTCCCACATCTAAGTCTTGTAGTAGTAATACAACAACATCAACTTCCTCTTCATCATTGTCACCACACATCAGTGCTCAGCCAGTATCTTCAGCAGTTACTGTAAACTCATCTGTTAACATTTCTGAGAGTGTAACCACATGTAATAACAGCACATCAACCTCTGTCACTCCCACTGTCAACACAACCACTACCACCACAGTGTCATCAAACAATTGTAAAGCCAACACCACCCCATCAGGCACTGTGCCCTCTAGTCCTGGATTAGTGCCAGAAGAACACAGTGGTAGTGAGGAGGAGGACGCCCATAAATGTTCACAGTGCCCTAGAATGTTCAAGCACTTGGATAAACTCACCCTTCATCTGTGGAATGAACATGAAATTGGTACTGTAGCCAAATGTAAGTACTGTAATGGCAAAATGTTCACTTGAGGATAGTGTTAAGGATGTCAAGTTTTGGACCGAGTTGAAACATTTATGCAAAATTTCCAACATCATAACATAGTGTACACTCTAGCATTACAGTATTGTAGTTGGTCCATTTATCATCAAATGACTCAACTTAGTGTAGACAAGAGTACAGTATATGTGAAGCATTGTACTGTAATAAGATGGACATTAACACTCGTTGTGCCCAACTTAGTACCAGGTACAGTTTTACAACTGAATAATAATCTGAACACAGGGGTCAGATAGTCATACCTAGAATAGACCTAAGTACATCCTGGGGTACTTAGATTAGGTTATCATCAGAGTGGTTAATCTCGAAGTACAATATGTTAGGAGGTCTAATTTTTAGGTGATCCTAAATACTATGTTTTGTGGGTTTAAAAAATTTTCATCCTTTTTTTTTTGTCTCTTTTTCAGTAAATCCGTAACTTACTCCAGACTATACTAAGGTTGTGGGATTATTTCATCAAATGTTATTAGAAAAAATTTAATTTGATCCCTGTAGTAAATGTTGTGCAGACTCAATTTTCCATTAATTGGCAATTATTTATACAATAATTTGTTTAACTAATGTGCGTGTTTACCCAATTTTTAGGTCAGCTGTGTGACTTCAGCAGTCCTCTACATAGTTCCTTGGTACAACATGCAAATTCTCACATCACCAAAGACTGTAACACCTGTGCTGTGTGTAACAAAAAGTTCAAGACTCGTGCTACAGTCAAGACCCACTTGAGAGTACATCGCGGGGAGGAGGTCATGTACAAGGTGGGCTCTAGTGATGGTCTCCTTTGATTAGGACCGGGTTGTCCGATTTAAACCATTGTTTAAACCAAACAAAAAACATGTTTTTTTTTATCTACAGTATATATATATATATACAGTATATAAGTCAAGTTGCCAATGCCATCTCTCTCTTCAACTGTACTTAAATTAATTCCTTAAAGCTTTCAGCTGTAAAAGTAGAGTAGTTTTTCATGCATTAAGTTGAACTTAGACTTAGGTTTTGCCTTTAAGCATGCAGGATGAGTCTGGATGACTGATCAAAGCTTGGGTTTCTCAAATTTGTCCTTTTCAGTTATTTTTTTTCATGGAAAAGAGTTAAATGATTGCTAAATTATCAAGAATGTATTGTTTATGATTATAAAATGGGCTACAAATACTTGAAAATTATTAAAACCGAGATAATATTATTTAAAAAGAATATTATTTTTTATTTTTTTTTAAACCAATGGTTATGATTTATGAATAACCGATGTACAGTGCTGATGTTTGGTCTAATATAGTTTATTCTCAACAGTGTGAATGTTGTCCTGTGATGTATAGCCAGAAGTTCAACCTAATTAAACACTTGGCGTCAAAACACCAACGTGATGCAGAGGGTCGACCCCTCACTCAGTCCCTCTCATGCCCTGAATGTGCCTTTACTACCCTCGCTGACTACAAGCTTAAGGCCCACACTGTAAGTTAGAGATGTTGTTCACCTCATAGTACAGTACAGTTTTTGCATTTTAGAACAACCTAGTAAATACCAATATAATTACATCAAAGAAAGGGGACTCTACTGTATAACAAAAATCCAGTCAGCTTTTCTTAAATTCTTTCAAATTTATGAAAATAATTAAGACACTGAACAATGCAGTATACAGTATAGTGACTAACCTGTGTTCAGTAATGACTATGCAAGCTGATCTGTTGACTCTGAAGAACACTGTATCTCACTGATGAATAAATGATGGTTTTATTAAAGCAGCAAAGTAATAATTTGTTTATTGAGAACATTACAGGTACTGTACAGTACTGACACAGTACAGTAATATTGTCAACTCTCAAGTAGAAATAGTAGTAACCCATGAGCAGTTATTTTCCTCAGTCCTTTTCCTGCTTTATGAAGTGTAGCTGCAGGTGATCAAACACACACACACACACACACACACACACACACACATTATACATTTATTTATTGTCATTCATTCATTCTTACTGCCATAGATGTGTTCTGGTATGATGTACTACTGTACAAGCAGTTCACATAATTTGTCACACACACACAGATTAGACATGCTATATACTGTACACTGTATTTGTATAAATCTATATTCTACACTTACTATCACAGTTTTCAAAAGCATATACTATAATGGGTTAGAGAACATTTCATAAACTGGTGAATTATGTTGAAGTATGATGTAATTATTTCTTGAAGATATCAAAACTGGACTGTCAAGTGAATATCCTTAATAATGTTTAAATCATCCTGACCAGATGAATCACTTTGCTGCTACAGAAAATACATCTTCACTAAGGATGAGACTGATAACTCCTTGACATAATTACAAACATAATATTCCTTAGGTGCGTCGCCATACAATAGACAAGCCTTTCAAGTGTAATCACTGTACGTATGCAACGACGGAGAAAACGGCTCTGGCCAAGCACATAAGAACACACACGAAGGAGAAGCCATATGTCTGTGAAACTTGTGGATTCCAGTAAGTTAAACAAGTTGTGCATTTTCTCTGGTTTATTCATCACCAACTATAAAATAACCACCAATACTATGATTTGTTTCTTAAAATTGTCTTAAAATTTTTTGCCCTCACATAGAATCTCCTTTTGTTGTTTCCAATAGCTCATAGATGAAGATATAAGACCATAGTGAGATTGATATTGTGTGGTATTTGTATATAAAAACTGCAGCAGCGAGTAAACCTCCATCAATTTGTTCACTTTACATTCATCAAGTGGAAGATGTAGTTTGTCTTCCCTGCAAGCTAGTATTTTTTCTCCACTATGTTTGTACAGTATTTTTATGTTTTGAGCTTTCTTAATAACTGAGTAACAGATCCACATTCACCCTCCAGCTTGGGATGAGGTTGGTATAAACGTTCTTATATGTATCTTGTATAATAACAGTAATGTGTCCGTGTCATTTTCCAGTGCACCAACATTGAGTAGTTTGTGGCGTCACCGTCGAAGTCACACCGGTGAGAAGCCATTTGAGTGTGAACAGTGTGGCCAGCAGTATGCAGATAGCAAACGTCTACGAGACCACATGTATAAACACAATAATGTGAAGCCGTTCATGTGTCATATGTGTGGGTATACTTGTAGACGCAAAGACAACTTACAGGTCAGTTTCAGACTTAATCCATTATCTTAATCCCCTCAAAGTTGTGTGCAGTGGATCATGGAGTACAAAAATCTATGGAAATGGGACAACAATGCAAGATCAGGATTTTCTCCTTTTATTTGAAATGAATTTACACAAGATGCTCTATTTGTAATGCTATGAAATAATGTCACAGTAAGGAAGCAACTAGTGTGTGTGTGTGTGTGTGTGTGATGATAATAATAATAAACGGTTTGTTGAAAAAGTTTGCAGCCCGAAGGCTGAAAATATACGTTGGACATAAATGACTTATTACATACATTGGTGGTTTAACCAAAACCTTCATTAGAGAAAGGTGAAGGAACATATACAGTGAACATACAGATTAATGTTTACACACGTAGATCATGTGAGCTGAGGTGTTGAACAGCAGACACGTAGTGTAGTAACTCCCTCATAGATGGCGTCATGAGGGGCATCGAGTGGAGTACTAGTTCCCTCACAGGTGGTGTTATGAGGGGCTTGACGTGGTGTAGTAATTCCCTCACAGGTGGTGTTACGAGGGGCCTGATGATGTAGTAGTTCCCTCACAGATGGTGTTTGAGGGGCCTGATGTGGTGTAGTACTTCCCTCACAGATGGCATTATGAGGGGCCTGATGTGGTGTAATAATTCCCTCACAGATGGTGTTATGAGGGGCCTGATGTGGTGTAGTAATTCCCTCACAGGTGGTGTTATAAGGGGCATCACATGGCGTAGTAATTCCCTCACGGATGGTGTTATGAGGGGCATCACATGGCGTAGTAATTCCCTCACGGATGGTGTTATGAGGGGCATCACGTGGTGTAGTAATTCCCTCGCAGGTGTTATGAGGAACTTCACTGATGCTGTAGCAACTCATTCACTATGCGGTGTCGTGCATAATGGGGACACCACGTGGTCCGCTGTCACAGGAATTCACTCACTCAAGTGGGTGAGGTGTGGTCCCAGGCCTCTCTATCGTGGATTCTCAGAGGAATTATCACTGGGTACCTGGGACCTCACTGTGTGAAGGTTAGCTTGGCTCAGACTCAACTGTCGAGTTGTTTTTCACTGACTTAAGCACTGTTCACCACTATTCAACACTGGTTCCATTGTGTGTGTGTGTGTGTGCACAACACAACACCAAGTGGATTGTAGATATAAATGTGTTGTTGATGGCTGATGCTGGGTTGTGTAAGGCTACAGGGGTAATCTGATAGATAGGGCCTGAGTGTGGATAAAAATACCATCACAGACTATTCCCATTTTATTAGTAAAAATGTGGTCACAATGAAGTGTGTTTGTTCTCAACTCAGGTCACCCAACCTTACCGGTACACTATGGTAGGAAAAGTCTTCTGAGTGTGAAACTAACTAACTTTCTCTGTTTTCTCTGTGACTTTAACCTCTTATCCATAGTTCTAATACAGAAAGTTGAATGAATGGATGCAATATAAGTGTATACAAATGGGCTTTAGGTACAGTAATATGTTTTTGGTGGTATTGTCATCACACATCACTCCCCATGACCATCTTTGTATACATCTACCTATAAGTTGTTTGCATGTCATAGTAATTGTTTCTAATAAGAACTAGTTGTGATACAGACTCACCTGCACAAGATTCACAAGATAGAGGACCAGAAGGGTGCTGGTGTACCACGGGCGCGGGGACCTGTGCTGCCTCGCTCAGGTGTGTCGGTCTGTCTGTCTGTTTACTGTATTTCCATGAATGAGTGAGTCTGTGTTACTCCTGATTTTGAGGACACTAATACACTGTAGTTGGAAAAGGCTTGAAAGGAACTGTATATCACCACTATTTTCTAGTTTCTTTAGAAGCCAGTGAAAAAAAATATTGTTCCTTTTGAGAAACAAATTGTCATTCTCTTAATTTCTTTGGTAAAATAATTTTTATTTGTAAATATTTACAGGAAAGTCTAAAAAAGTGAAGGCAGGATCAGTTGTCCAAACCCCCACTGATCCTCTTAAAAATACACCAGAGGCGACTCAAGTTACCTGCCTAGATGATATCAAAATCAAGATGGGACCAGAAGTGTCTGAATTACAGGTAGAGTGATATATTTGTATTGCATCTGACTCATATTTTAATCTTGTATTAATTATGATCCCTGTGGGGTGTGACTTTTTGGTCAACGTGTGTACAGTATGCTATTTCTACTTGCTGACTTAACCCATTCCTGCTGTACTCGCTTGTCCTGTAATCATTCTCCTTTGTTATTTCCACACCCTATTTGAGGTTTTGTACACCTTAATCTGTCCCATGCAGCAGTAGGAGAGTAGTAAAGGCAGTCAATAGATAACATGCTCAATATAGTCCTTTCACACCATCTACATGCTGTAGTTGTCGTGGGGCATCTTGTTAGAGAATCACTGTTACATACTGCCTTAATGTACTGTAGTTATGAGTAATGGCCAAGAATTTGATTCTCAAAGATTCAATGCATTAAATTTCCCCCAATAAGGAAAGCAAGAATATATTTAACAAGCTCATTTAAGCATTTTCTGTATGACGAGGCTACGTTTCAAATTTACTTCTACAGTAATCCAGTGTTTTTCACGGGAATTACGTTCCTGAAACTCCCACGAATAGCCAAAACCGCGAATACTCTTTTAGGAATCACTGTACCTGTGGCCACCAAACAGCTCAGGTAGGTCTTGCACTTAATCACGCCATGCTCTCCATTCACGTCCCAGTGGTCACACTGATCACTGATGCACTGTACCGGCATTTACTAACATCATTATTTGAAACTAATCATATTGTAGTATAATAATGGAAAAACGTAAACACAGTTATACAGTACAAAAAAAAATAATTTACAATGGTCCTTCGGTTAACAAACACAATTCGTTCCACAGAGTCATTTGTTAGCCGAAAATTTCATTAACCGAATCCATTGTTTCAATGGGATATGGGTAATTGGTTCCAGCTCACAGAAAAGTACATACAAAGTAAAAAAAAATGCAGTAAGGTACACTTACTTTGAGGTGTGTATGTAGAAGGTTCCTGGTTGATGATGATGATGGGAATTAGAAGTGGGGGTGGAGGAGAAGGAAGAAGAGAAGGAAGTGGGGATGGAGGAGAAATCACCTTTCAGTGGACCCATGCTCGATGCAGTAATTTCAGCAATAAAATTTTAAGTTCACTAGGTGTAATTCAAGATTATTTTATTTAAATCAACACTGCACTGCGCTATATACAGTATTATCAATATGTTAACTAAATTTCAGAATGACCAATAATTTCAATGTAAAAATGCAAAAATATTCAAGACACCAACAAAATGGATGTTCACTCCACTGTCAACAAAGCCAAACTGACGCCTGGTGGCTGAGTCAAGCGGCTGATGAGCGCACAAAAAACTAGTTCCTTGTACTTCATATATTATCAATATGTTAACTAAATTTTAAAATGACTAATAATTTTAATATATAAAATGCAAAAATATTAAAGAGCACAAATTTCTTGATATTTACTCCACTGGAAACGAATGTAAACATAGAATAGATTACTGAATTGGCAGACTAGCCCATCAGCTGAGCTCACAACAAAACATGTTTGTAAGGATTTCGTTAATCAAAGTTTTGTTCGTTAACCGAATTGAAGATCCTTGTTCGTTAACCGAAATTTCGTTAATCGAACCGTTCGTTAACTGAGGGACCACTGTACAAGTAAATAAAAAAATGTATATTTCGCTGAGGTCGGTAACACCCGCATTTCCAGCCTCTCCCTGCTGCCCCGGCGTCTGCCCGCCCTCACACAGTCACGCCAGCCAGCCAGCCAGTCCACTTCCACCCACATTCCTTCACTTGAAGACTTGTATCTTCACCACATCTCGAGCCATAGCTCATACCACCTCTGAGCTTGTCCAATAAAACTGTTTTTTCCGTTAAGGTCATCACTATTCTTGATCTCTTGGTCACTTTAGAGTCTTTGCTAGTAATATTTGCCTTTGATGAGGCTGGCTTACGTCCCGGAGCCATGTGGGAGGACAAGCAGAAGAGGTAATCACAGTAGCGTTCACAGTACGGTAGGCACGTGTGGACTGAGGCTTCTCGGAGCAGAGGGTGTCTGAGGCGGGAAAAGGTGGCGTCTGTTTGCTGCACCGCAGTGGGGAATATCGAAAATGGCACAATTTTTGTTTTTTTTTAAGGATATTTTATATATACAGGAATATAATTTTTTAGTAAAAAAAAACGCGATAAAAAAAGTGCGAAAAACACAGGATTACTGTAGTTAGTTTTACCTTTATCACTGATGATAACTTGAACATTTCAGGTATGGCCAGATCACAGCTATGACACCCGTAACCTCACACAGGGGAGTGATGGTGGGTCACTGTTGCTTGGCAGTACTGCACCAGTTGTGGGCTGTGGGGGTGAAATGGATGCCAGTGATGGAAGAGAACTGATGGCCTCCCACACATCATTCACGACTACTCTTGCCACACCAACGCTTCAGAGTGAGAGCTGCAGTGGCATTAGTAAACATTCTCATCATGACATGTCTTTGCATTACATAACTCTATAAAAACTTAAATACAATTAAATCATCAGTAATTGCAGTTTGATAGTTGTTGTTTATAGACTGATATAGAGTATACAGCTGCTCCCCGACTTACGACGGGGTTAGGGACCCAAATCCAGGTCGTAAGTCGAAAATGCTTAAATAATACATAGAAAAACTAAAATGGGTGTCTCTTTTTCTTCTCAGTACCACAAAACTCTCACATTTAAGTTTGCCAGCCATTTTAAAGTGAATTACAAACGAAAATTTTTTCAGTACACAGCACAATCACTGACGTTGGGACTCGAAAATATGTAATTTGACAAAATTTTGGTACAACTGAGGCGGTCGTATGTCCGGGTGGTCGTAAGTCGAGTAGGTCGTAAGTCAGGGAGTAGCTGTATGTGTATTTATTTTGCACCTCCATAAGTTGACTCAAAAAAGTATTGTGAAATTTGTTAAATCAACCCTATAAAGCTACAATATTTAAATGACATGACCACACACAGGACTGTGTCTTCCTCTGCCAATACACTATAACTTGACAAGAAACGGGAATCATATTTTTCTTTGTTTGGTAAAACAAAATAAATCACAACTTTGTTGATTTTGTCATAACTGTTGGCTTACAGTAAATTTAAAGTTCTGTAAAATCTTTTAAAACCTTGTGTTGTTATTCTTGTCATTCTGTACCAGGTCCTGGATGTATAACCATTGGTGGCACTCCCCCGGCACTGCAGCTTGGATACCTACTGCCCATCACTGCCCCTCCAGACCCCACCATAACCCTGACCTCCTCTACTGATGGAGTTATATTAGTAGGTCAGACCCAAGTTTCTCACACATCTAAGCCTTTTCTATGAACTATGTTTTTAAGTAAGCATTCCTTTAGTTATCTGAAAGTTTGTCTTATGGGAAGCTTATTCAGCTGATTATAGAACATGTATATACAGTAATTGTATGTAAATCAAGTATATTTTGTATTACAGATAAATGTATTTCATGCTGGAAAATTAAGGGTTGTTATTCAAACTTGCAAACACTTAAGCCTTCAGCATATACAAAACAATACCAAAGAAAATATTGTACAGTATTTACATAATAAAAGTATAATTTCTTTATTTACTTACTTTACTTTACCACATAATGGCACATACACATTTCTTGTAGTACATAATACATATGTAGTGTAATTGTGGATGATTTCTCCAAAATCTTCTACAAAGATGCCTATTACAAACCATGGATTGTGAACCTGTTTGTATGACTATCAAGATCAGAGTGACAGACTCCATGCAGCTGTCAGGTAAATTTATCTGTCCTTTGGTTAGAGGTGTGAATAAGATAGGAGTATTATTGGTAAGTATCTCATTCAATTAGTAGTAATGACATTAAGAACTTCGTTCTTAATATCATCAATACACAGTACAGTACACACACACTTTCGGTAGTCCGCATGAGAACAGCTGCCACCTCATAATTCATCCAACTCACTCACTTACATTTTCACCATAAAATAATTTCCTCTGCTTTTTGGTCACTGAAGCAGTCTTGTCACTTAATGCTTGCTTTGCACTCATGCTTGTAAGGGATGCCACTGGTAAATCATAAATGAACAGCAAAGTTTAGCAAGTACATAAGACTTAAGAATGAATCCTTTCAGTTTTGAGGTGTTGGACCTTTGCAATGTCTGCTCACCACTTGAGAGTGAACCTTGCATAATTAATGAACTGGGTAAATGTACATGGAGTGATGGTTTCTGAAACTTCCTTTTAAATATTTTATCACAGAAATTCATGTATACATTATATGCCTATAAAAAATAAACCTTGGATTCACAGTACTGTAGTGAAAATAAGAATTTATAGTTGATACCCATATTGATTGACTGATGTAATCTCTTTCAGTGTGGATTCAATGCTCACTTGCAGCCAATATGAAAAGGGGCAGGGGAGTGATGCTATAGATAATATTTTAGCAGACAAATACACATTGATTTTAATATAAAAGTAATTAATGTATTACAAAGCATAAATAAAGTTTTACAGCGGACCCCCCAAATTCGCTGGGGTTAGGTTCTCAAAATGGCCGCAAATCAGCGAATAACATTTGCAGACGGGGGGGGGGATACATTTTGACTTGTGTACAAAGAAATGTATGTTCCCTTTATGTGTTTGCCCTTAGGACAATGATTTCTTTTACCTGTAGTATTGTATGTGTGTGTAGATACACACACAAAACACAGAAATAAATAATAATGGGAAAATTCTATCACATATAATCAGAAACAGATTTATTAAAAATATGACAGTCTACCCTCAAGTCCGTTCTCTATTACAGTACAGTACTTTATTAATAGAGCACGGACTTGAGGGTAGACACGCATTTTTAATAAATTTTTTCTGATTACTTGTGATAGGATTTTCCCATTATTATTTATTTATATGTGTTTTGTTTGTGTGTGTGTAGACACACACACACACACATATTTACAATACAGGTAAAAGAAATTACTGTCTCCAGAACGAATGGCTCCCTGTCCCAACTGCAAAAATGCCGGCAACTTTAAAACAACCCACAGACATTCTTGGGTACATCCAGGGTGTCATCCGCGAATAACGAGAACCGCGAATTTGGGGCCCCCTGTATTACATATATTCCATGGCTCATATTCACTAACACCGCTGAGGTATGAAGTTCATAACTACCGGGAGATCTGAAGTCCATACAAACTACCGTAAGAACTATTCACAAACGGTTCATAACTTAGCTGTGGTGCTAAGTTTATTTTAGGTGTTTATAACTTCAGTACTTACATAATAGGGACAAACAGATGTACAAAGGTAGAAAAATATTAATTGACAGGAACAGGAAAAAACAGTAATAAAATGAGAAGTACAGATAGTAAGAGAGAGAGAGACAAAAACAGACATATACAACGAAAACACAGACACTCAGAGAAGGTGGCTGTGTTGGTCTTCCTCACCTCCTGCCCCCTTCCTTCCTCCTCTTCTACCTTACCTCACTCCTTCTCACCTCCCCTACTTTACTCCTCCTCGTCCATCTCGTGAAAGGCTACTTACTGCCCACCAGAAGACCCATGATGACGGCTGCTCTATCAACAAACACTCACACACCCGCCATGTTCGGCCATTCTTGAAGTCCCTCTCCCTGACCTATCCTCACCACCGGGATATCTACATAATCAAAAGTAACAATTTCGTTTTGGAAAGAAGTGGGGTCAGTGATGAACAGTGTTTAAGCCAGTGAATTCAGCACTAGACAGTACCAGTGAGAGCCGCGACCCACCACTGAGATAAACACCCCTGTGAACCATCCTCTGACCAGACAATGTTAATCCGTCCACCCTGGGAATAACAGCAGGTCGGCTATGCACCTGACTACGAGATAACACAACATCACCGAGCAGAGTGAGGTACTGTGACACCACCCCACACCACCTGGTGTCCCCATGAGGTCCTTCATATCAACACCCGAGGACGAGTCACTACACCACGTGAACACCACACCATACGGTGTCCCCATGACCACGTGAGGTCCTTCATATCAACACCCGAGGACGATTCACTACATCACGTGAACACCACACCACACGGTGTCCCCATGACCATGTGAGGTCCTTCATATCAACACCCGAGGACGAGTTACTACACCACGTGAACACCACACCACCCGGTTTCTCCATGACCACGTGAGGTCCTTCATATCAACACCTACGGACGAGTTACTACACCACATGAACACCACACCACCTGGTGTCTCCATGACCAGCTCGGGCCATCAACTGTAAACTATAATAATTTGTATGTTTACTGCATGTTCCTTCTTTCAGTCATGAAAGCTTTTGTTAAACAACCCACCCACCCCATGTCTTTGCATGTAAAAAGTCATTTTTGTTCAATGTTTATTTTCAGCCTTCGGGCTGCTGAACTTTTTCAATAAACCGTTTTTTATTATTATTATTATTATTATTATTATTATTATTATTATTACACACACACACTGGTACCCTGATGACTGTGGCTGGGAAAGGTTCTTAGTGTACTACCTATTGCCTTCAGTGCTTATGGCTACAACAGTTATTATCTCTCTCTCTCTTTCTCAGCTGTCCCCTCCTCCCTTCCACCATCACCCCTCACCTGACCCCCCATCACCCATAGAAAAAGAGACAGATGAAGAGGAGGAGAAATAGAGAAATACAAGTTGATAAATGGAGAGAGAGAGAGAAAGAAAGAGAGACAGTTACAAACCCAGATAGATAGATGGAGAGAATATTCAGAAAAAAAATGGTAGTTACGATGAAGTCCCTGTCACGTCCAGTCACTCCTACACCCTCGGGATGTTGGGGTTTTATCAGATTTTTATGGTCATATTTTCTCTAAAAGTTTAAAAGTTGTGTTGGAAATATTTGGTTTATTGTTTATATATTTTGGTTTTATTATTATTATTAGTAGTAGTAGTAGTAGTATTATCATTATTATTATTATTATTATTATTATTATTGTTGTTGTTGTTGTTATTTTATTTATATTTTTTTATTATTATTGTGGTGTTGTTTCCTCACTGCTGTTTTTTTTTTCACCAAAATAAATTACTTTCCTCGTGTGTCTACATTTGTCTTTTGACCCATAGATGTAGGTGTAGGTGTGTGTGTGTGTTGTTGTTTGTTTTGTGTCCATAATATATATCATATATTTTCATAGTGACAAAGTAAAAAATTAAATGACACACACACACACATTTACATAAGACTCTAACATTTGATTAATCTCACAATAAGTTTTTACAGCAATAATTCACACTTGTTAGTTTAGAACACGTGGTTCAGCAGGTGGCCGGGCGTCAATACTGTTGTCTACACGGGACCGATCAGCCGTGAGAGCTACATGTTATGTTATGACTGTCAAACATGTGATGTGAATAAAGACGAGCTGAGGACGACATGACTCATACATGGGCATACACGCACACATTCATACACATATGGATGATTATACAGTACTTCAATATTTAATAACATAAGGAGTGAACAACATGTTAAATAAGTACACTCAGACAAGACTGGACCCTTTAGGTCTTACTTTACAATTCATAAAATAGATCTTCAGTTACTTATTACATCATTAAACAACTGTTATATTATTTCTTTGACAAATAAGGTGGTTATTTTACATGCTCAGATAGGACTGGACCCTTAGGTCTTACTTTTACAAGTAGCAAATTAAATCTTCAATTCTTGGTTACAACGTTAAACGACCATTATATTACTTCATTGTCAATACAGATGGTTATATGACACACTAGACAATATCTCAAATTAACATATTATTTATAACATCATGTTATTTTGGAATGAACAACATGGCACTTTTCCCTCAGTTGGTAGAACATATAAATGATGTACTCACAACCCACATGACACGTTATTACTGGTACTATCAATATTTATGGGTTCATTACTCAACATGGGATAACTATATTTCTGCTAATTATCCCCACTCATATACAACAATAATACTTTGGCCCATATAACTGTAAGGAGTGCCCCAGGATGTAACACTGGTGTCACCACAACAAACAAAGAGCGCTGTTAGGGTTGGTTGCAGTCCGACACACTGCGAGGGAGTTCAGGCCTAGGTCCTAGGGTGCGGACTCACACAATTTAATCTTGCCGAATTAACAACATACTGCAAGACAGCCAGCTGGTACACAGCTACCAGTCCCCCGGTGACTATCGGGTATTCAACTAACACACACACTGTGCCTGGGATATAATGGAACAGCGTCAGAGATGTAAAAAATAACTCAATCACAAATAATGTTTCGTCTGGCAATGACAGACAATATTTACTTTACATTCGAGTTAAAACTGACTTAATAAGGCAGGTGTGAGAACATACACATACCTGAAATATGATTGAACAGCGTCAGAGATGTGACGCTGCTCCTCGTACACGAGTTTATATATGGCTAACTGGCAACTCAAGCCTGTGCGCTACACATGCCAGAAACGCTAATCGCGCAATGACAGAAATTACATTCAACTCAGTCGCTGTATATTTAACTATGAAAATCAATGCCATGGGTCAGGTGAAATTCTTACGTCTATTTTTATAATCTAATCAGAGATTGAGCTTGCCAGGAAAAAGTGAAATGGACGTCAAATACACACACTAAGAACACTATTTTCACAAACTCAGCAAAACTACGAACAAGGAACTATTCACAGACATACGTTAGATTTTGGAGATTATACAGTTTGATGGAATAGTTCAGGAGATTAATAAATTTCTTAAATAGGCAACTGACACTAACTAAACTACAAACACCAGATTCTCTGATGTTTGGGTATCAAAATGATCTAATTTCAGTAGCACTTATAAACTCATGGGTATCCCCAAGGATGATATAAGGACATGCCGCTCGTACTGGCAGACTTGACACTCACTTACTTGACAAGTTTCACTAACAATAAAGACAGTTGAAGCTTTCAACATCACTCACAAGGGATCTTGAATGTTCCATCTGTAATCCGACATATTTAGTTAAGTTGCCTAAACAGATAAGACTACAGTTGCAATTTCAAATTTTGTGTCGTTATACTAAGGTTCTCGGGTGCACTGTAAGATTGAGGGAAAACGGAGGACTCAGGCATCTTGAAGCGATGAGAAAACTAATGCCTCAGACGGGGGACTCAATAAAGAAGGCATAGCTACATGTTTTGTGGGTTATTAAGCGTAATATGAATCATCTGATTTTACGTTAACTGGTGCTTTTGAGAAATAAAAGATCAGCTATTATTAATATTGTCCTACACAAGTCACTGGCCTCCTTTCCTGTAGTTTGGGTGACCATTAGGTAAATACTGTAAGGTATATTCTGATGGTGGAATATTGTTTGTAAAAAAATAAATTATACAAATAATCACTTGATTTTATACAATATTTAATGTGACAAATTTACAATACATGTGGCTATTTACATATTCTTGACAGTAGAGTATAACAAATAATCTATTTACTGTATTTCCTTGACACATAGTTCATCAAATGTAATACTATTCCATTTTCATGTCAGACCAATAAGAATTACACACTTGCATCATAAATTAAAACTTTAAAATTAATGTTGTAAACATGTATTCTTTAACCCTTCAGATGATTGACTGGTGTCATTGTATACAGTATAAGTTGTGGCTACACCAACCAGTTCACAAACGGGAAAAATGATAAACTGGCAAGTGTTCATTTTCACTGGGTTATATCCTATTAACACCGAGATGATGGATTTATTTCTTTAGACACGGGTAATGAAAGTGTGGTCTTCACAGATATTGCACAAGAGATAATTGATGCACCACCACTGAGACCCTTAATCAAGTGGAAAGGGTTAATGAAATTATAGAAAAAATTAACAAATATTCTTCTCTTCAAAATACTGTATTAAATCTTTTGAACTACTGCATAAGTACAACACTAAATTTCAGTAAAGTTTCTTGTAATAAATGAAGACTGTAACAAGACACAGTTTTAATGTAAAGTAACTTATTTGACTGACATTAAGACTGAACTTCAAGTACTGTACAGTACTGTATAAGGTACAACAAATAAAGCTTTTGCTCAGTTACATTTAGTAAATGAGAAACCTGACTTTGTGGATTGATATATTTTACAGCCAAAGGTGAATTATCTAGGAAAAGAATGAAGATTTTAACATTGGAAGATGAATCTGTGCATCCATATTTATGCAAGAGGAACTGAACAGACTAAACACCATGATTTAAAACTACCCACAGCTACCTCCTAATTCCTTAAATTCATTCACATCAACGATTTATTTGCTTACTCTTAAAAGTGTTTTGTAAAAAAAAAGGACTGATTGTTCAAAGAATAAATGCAAGCAAGGCAGAGGAGTTACACAAAATATGAGTACAGTATATCACATTAGTAGGTTGTCATCATAGGAATACAGTACAGTAATATCACCATTAGCCAGAATCCCTCTTAGTAAGAACTCTCCAATACCTGCAATTGAAATTTACTCAGATTTTTTTTGGAAAATTTATCTCAATTCTGGGTTTGGGAACGATTTTCCGAGGTTGAAAATCAGGTGCATTTTCTGAACAATTCCAAGAAAAATTCAAAAACCTCTTTAAATTTGTTTTTCTGGGTCTGGGAGCAAATTTCATGGATGAAATAATGTGTAATTTTGGAAAATTCCAAGTTCTAGAAACTCTGCCAGTTTTTTCCTCCGGGTCTGGAAGCAAATTCCGAGAATGAAATAAAGGTACTCCCCGACTTACGACAGGGTTAGGGACCGACATCCAGGTCGTAAGTCGTAAATGCTTAAATAACACAGAAAATAAAAAAATTTGGGTCTCTTTTTCTTTTCAGCACCACAAAACACTCACTTTTAAGCTTGCCAGCCATTTTAAAGTGAATTACAGATGAAAATTTTGTCTGTGTACTGACTTTGGGACTCAAAAATACATAATTTGACCAACTTTTGGTACGACTGAGGCGGTCGTAAGTGTGGGTGGACGTAAGTCGAGTCGGTCGTAAGTCGGGGAGTACCTGTAATGCGCATTATTCGGAAAATTCAAAAACACTTTTTTTCAGTATATACCCGGAAAAATTCCAGGAATGGGGCATTTTTTCCGGCTTTGAGAGTCGTCTCATTACCTGGAAATCTCTCATTTCCGAAAGTGGTCTGCACCAATTGTTCCGGCTAACAGAGATATAACTGCAAATTAACATGGTTTCTGACCTGGAAACATGTTCATACATCTCACCCATCTTAAAGTGAATACAAAAGTGTTTAATATAACCATTTCCATACCCCAAGAACACAGCAAAACCCCCATTTTATAATTTACAGAAGACATTGGATATTTTACCATGATCAAAAGCCATTTTAACCTAAACCCCAAAACATGGATTTGGCTTCTGCACTTTTTATTCACACAATAATTAATACCAATGACATACAACTGAGGTTTGTGTGTCCAGAAGGAAACAGTAATAGTGAATGACCAAATAGGTCCCCAATCCTACTAGGTCCCAACTAAACTAACTGGACCATTTAGAGTAGGGCTCAGTGCAAATGGGCCCCAATCCTACTGTAATTGTTAGGTCATGGGGTCTATTTGAACTGCAACTATAATTAGCAGGACTGTTGAAAGGATTTACCTATTTATGTTATCAAGAAAAAAAAGCTGTTTTTTTCTAAAAACCCGTTTTTGTGATATAGTCCAGAATGCGACGCCTAGCTTATACCTAGGTATGTTAATGCCTAGCAATAACTCGCCATGCCAACATGTAGAAGTCCGCGTGCTTTATTGGGCTAATGAAAAAAAAAAAATATATATATATATATATATATATATATATATATAAAACAAAGAGGAGAGCCAGGGAAAACACAAACATCTTGACTAAATTGGGTTTCTTTAATCACTAACATTTCGGAAAATCATTTTCCATCATCAGAGCCTAGAAAACAAAAAGTTTAAAAAAAAACAAAAAATACAGGTGATATATACAATAAAAACATAACATTATACCAAAATTTACCTTCTGCAAGATTAATAAAAAAGAATTATAATTTAAAACCAATACAAATGACGAGAGATCTACGTACAAAACTAAGAACAGAAAATAACTAAAATATACAGGAGGTATTGGATTACCTTAATTTAGACGGGCCTTTGTGTGAAAAACAACAATTCACAGGAAGCCATAACACAAATGGATGGCTTTACTTTATACTGATGCAAGGTTTCCATAATGAGGAGGTCCGTCTCACAGTTGCTCCTGCCAAGAACTGAGAAATCAGACGGCAAAAGCGGGTGGTCATGTTGGTGGGCGTGGTTACGGACAGCTGAATGTGGTGGT
This sequence comes from Homarus americanus, assembly GCF_018991925.1. Lineage (NCBI taxonomy): Eukaryota > Metazoa > Arthropoda > Malacostraca > Decapoda > Nephropidae > Homarus > Homarus americanus. The sequence goes on along the minus strand of NW_024720811.1, from coordinate 921,355 downwards.
TGTGTTTATTAACTGGCCTGTTCGGACGGAACAGCCCAACTATTCTTGGATGCGAGTTATCGAGTGTCTTTTTGTTTTACCTATATATGCTGCCTTACAGCTAGCACACGTAAATTGATAAACAACTGAGGATTGCAGGTGTGTGGGTATGGTGTCTTTAGTTTTAAAGAATTTTTTAATTAACCTGTGGGTTTTGAAGACTAGTGTAAGAGAAATTTGTGTATAGAATTCATTGAGAAGCTTCTTAAGTTTATTTCTAAGGGTGAAACTGGGTGGGCCTGTGTATGGGATGGTGTAATAGACAGAATATTTAGGAATGGTGTGGAGCAAGTGAGGAGGAGCAAACAGCGGCAGAGGAACCCCAGTCAGAGCAGGAGGCAGCCGCAGTCTCAGTGACTCACCATCCTCCTCCATCGCTCCACTACTCACCACACACTCGCTCTACCACCTCCGCCCATCGGTGAATACCAATACAAGCTTAGTAGTTGTATATGTATGCACTATTCTCTATAGAAATGACAATGATTTTCTGTATAAGTAATGTATTTCATGGGGCAAAGGGAGGCTGGGGAACATAACTCCCGTATTTTATCTGTTTCTGACGAGGAAAATTGATCCATTTAACGTCGTTTTGTATAACATCACGTTTTTAAGAACGTAACCCCGACGTTAAGCGAGGACTTACTGTACATCCAAAATTGCAAGTTGAATACAGTAATAACAATAGCACAGCTCACAGCTGGGGGGGAGGATGAGATCCCAATGTCACACCCCATTCACATGATACACACTATCCCTGGGACATAAGAAATGTCATTTTCTTCATTTGTTTTTTACCTTATAATTTCTTTTTATTATTTTTGTTTGTACATTCTGTATGAAAGATTGTGCATGTAGCAATAATAATAAAAACAAAAACAAAATAATAATAATAATAATAAAATATACACGTCTAACCCCACTCTGTGATTAGTCCCGCAAACGTAAGGGATGTTTATTACCTTTATGTTTTTTACCTTAATTTTTTGTTCTCACATTCTGTATGAAAGATTGTGTATACTTGTAATAAATTAAAAAAAAAAAAAAATAATAAATAAATTATGTACTGTATATCTCCCTGAAAGTACTTGTAGTGACAGCTGGGGGGTTCACAACTTACTACGGACTGTACATATCATTTAAGGTAAATTAAAATAAATTCTTTATTTTGTAAAAATCTATTCATTTTGTCTACTATTTATAACTTATCTGATTTATTTAGATATTATTTAATCATTATAGCAGAAAGATACTGGACTTGTTTGCGCTCTTCAGGACCTTAGAAACAGAACCTAAGTTATTAATTCATTGAACTCTCAAAGATCCAGACTAAAGGGGGGTCCACCTGTTTGAAAAAAACGCGTGCCCCTACCTTCCGGCGAATGTACTAAATGTATAAAAACGATAAACAATGACATAAAAAACACCAAAAACACAAAACTGTGCAGTACAGAATTTTACGCCATATAAAACACACACCCCATTTTAGCAGTGACTATTTAGGAATAAACTTTGTGTGTATTTTCCTCCTGTAGATGTTGTTTTCTTAAAATAATATATTTAGAGTACGTACCAGTAAATGTGAGGAATAAATAAAAATATTACCAATAAATAAGTTACAATAAAAACTACTGTATTGCCAAACCAGTAAATAAAAGACAAATGAATGTTTAACACAGTTGCCATTTGCATACACTCCCTGCTTCACCACAGTAACGGAAACCAGCTAGGATGTTACCTCCGTCAATTCCCTAACAACGCTCTCCACCCATGCACTCTACGCACACGCCTTCACTCAGTCAGCTAATTAGTGTACAAAGAGGTGTATATTCCCTTTATGTGTTTGACCTTAGGACAATTATTTCTTTTACTTTTTTCACAATATGTATGTAGGATAGTGTGTGTATGTAACTGAGTAAAAATAAATGAAGAAAGTTATGTACTGTATGTCTACCCAAAAATATGGGTTGAAAAACAACCATAACACCTCTCAGCTTGGCCCAGTTGCCTGGTGGTTACAGTGATAGAGTCTAACCTGGCTACAATACCATGTATGATCACTATTAAGCACTATTATATCAGTAAACACTAATAATAACAGTAAATCCAGTGAAATATGGCAGGGAGCGAGGAGAGTAAATACTGCAGACGACGCGCTAACTGGCATTCACTCACTGCCCTTACACGCTCCTGTTGCCATGCATATGATCAAAATACGTATGGGAGACAAACTTAGAGTCTAATTTAAAAACAGTGATGGGCACAGTGATAAACAAACTACAGTACATAAACCATGTAAGAAACATTGTATCATTACTAGAGTGAATTAATTAATATTCCCACAAACAACAATTGACAACTCAGTTTATGTTTCCCACCTCCTCGGGCACCTGTGTCCCACACGCTGACATCATAGTTACATGGGCCTTAAGATGATCTTTGCTCTGTTTTGGGAATGCTTCTTAGCTCCGGGAACCCCCAAATTTTGTCCGAAATTTAAAAAAATCTGGATTTACTGGGTCTGAATCTTCGAGGGTTCACTGTATTTATACATGATCAATCACTCATCAATGGCTTTATGAGGTCCCTAACCCCATTGTATATTGGTCATTGCCTGTAGCTTTCTTGACTTGACAAGTTTCTCAAGCTTAATACCATTTTCCACATTGAGAAGGTGGAATATCTTCCAATTAAGAATATTACTTTGATCCTTGGCTTACATGCAGGAGTAACCAACTCTCAGCATTACAGTGCACAATTTTAAAGAATGAACTTTTATATTTAAAGATGCTCCTGAAAATAAATATTTATAGCATGGGGTTCCAAAACAAGATACCTAGACAACATCAAAATGAACTGCCTGGAAAACGAAAGTTACAGATGATGAAATGAGCTTAAACAATCTCACGAACAATTTCAACAAGAAAATCTTAGGGGAAATCCAAACCAAATACAGTATGAAGTCAAAACAGTTTACAGTTTTCTTTAGAAGTTTTAAGTCAGTGAACTGTTCACAATAAAGTAGCTCAGTTTTTTTTATTATTTTTTTTATATGAAATAAATTTTGTTTATTATATGTATCACAGAACAACAAACTACAGTATACGACCACATAATAAACAGTCTTACTGGAATCTTGGGAAAGGATCAAATCTGTAAACAATATTAAGCTTCAATTTTATACCAAAAGGTAAAATGCTTCCTTGAGGGAGCTCAACCAACTGACCAATAAACATCAAATAAAAAAAAAAAAATTGAAAAATAACATTCTTATGGATATGTGGAGCTTGGCTTGGTAAGAGACAACCAATACTAATAAAAATTTTCTTAACCTTAAAGCCACAGTCAACATACTGTACAGTAATACCAGAGGTTGGGTCACGAGAAACTACATCACAATACACTATACGGTACAGTAAATCTATTCTAACCTGTGTCATTTGAGATTATAATAAATTCCATTGACATTAATAGTGGCCACTTTTAGCTTACACTGTACCACCCCAGTCAACAATACATCATTGTGCCTTTAGTAAAAGTAAATTGGTCGTAAAACTTATATGAGACAGAAACATCCAAAAATCTTGTCTTACTGGAGGAATGGAGTTATCCATCACTATCTTCCACACACAAGTGGGTTAGCCAGGATTACCTTAAGGCATTGTGTCCCGACTGCTATCAGGCAAATTTGAAGCAAAATTTATGGCTGAAGTCCTTTCTATTGCCAAGACATGATCTTAATATAATGTAGTGTACTTTTCTTTTACATACAGTACACTAAGTTGAAAATGATCGCTAAGGACGTGACCAATATTTAACCAATCTTTTCTTTAGGCTAAATAACAATGAATGCTAAATCAATGAAGTTGCAATGTAATTTGAATCTTTTCTTACGAAGCCACAGACCCTATAACATCTGTACAAATACTACCGGAACCAAAAGCACAAAAATCCATACAGTAAAGTGCACTATACGGTTCCCTCATTAATTCAACAAAAAAGGGGCTCTGGTTCACTCGAATTACCCCAAAATCCAAATTAACCAAGTTCAGAATGTTTTCACATTATTTGACAATTTCTGATTTTTTTATGTTCAATTAATTATAAATGAACAAAAAAAATCAAATTTCTGACAAGGGTTCGGTAACATGGATAAAAAACACGGCACTTTATTAATTTTGGGCTAATTTCAAATATGGCAATAAAAAATGTCAGTCACAGTCATGGGCTCGTGGGCCGTGGGTTCGAATACTGGCGGGTTGAGGTGTTGATTGTAAAGGTGTATATGTAGTGTAGGAATATAAGATACTTGTGTTGGTAGGGATATATTAAATGCGAGGTTAGCAATACTGAACAGGAGAATGGAGAGAATACAATGCCGATGCTGTGTTAATTCACCAAATTGAGTCTCCAAATGTACCTTCGGCAATAAGGCCCGTCCCTCACGGAGAAGGCCTCCCTATACCTACACCACCGGCTAATTTGGAATAGCTCTCAACTTCGGATGAGGAAATTGAGAAAGAAATCCCAGAATCTTCCCATGGTCCTCCTTTCATTGACCAGACTTCCAATGAACCACATCTTATAGAACAAAGTGAACTTAATGATCTTGTACGTGATCTCCGTCTGTGATGACAGCAGGCGGAACTTTTAGCATCAAGACTGCAGGAACGGAACTTGCTAGCGAAACAGACAAGAATTTCTGTTTTTAGGAAGAGAAATATTACATTATCTTCATTGTACAGTCTGCAGGATTCCCTGTGTGTGTGTACTGATGTAGATGGACTGATGTCAGAGCTGGGAGAAAAACATGACCCAAAGGAATGGCGGCTTTTATAGATTCCTCCAAGTTTAGTTTGAAAGCAGTATTGTTGCATAATGGGAACCAGAAGCACATTCTGTAGGTTTGAAGGTAACGTATGATAATCCACGTCTACCTGAAGTACCCACATGCACATACTGTACACATGGTATATGCACATGAACCTGATATTCACACATGCACCTAATATACCTACATACATTTTGTGTACAGTACTCACATACACCTGACATGCACCCTAAGAGGTTTACAGGGGGTCCCCGACTTATGAACGTCTGACTTACGAACGAACGGGGTTAAACTTAAAATTTACAGTACGCTGTATTTTATTTATCTGATGACTTATTTTATACCTTCATTTACTGTATTTTGTCATTCGATTTCTCCTTTTCTCCTAAATTAAGTGATTTTAGATGCATGTGGTCCCTCGATTAACGAACACAATTGGTTCCACAGAGTTGTCCGTTAACCGAAAATTTCATTAACTGAATCTATTATTTCAATGGGATATTGGGTAATTGGTTCCAACTCACAGAAAAAGTACATACAAGTAAAGCCAAAAAAATGCATAAAGTCAGAAACACTCCTAAAAATCCCCCAAATCGCCCTTAAATCACTGTATACAATATATATTGATACGTACATATACAATCTTACTCTTAAATCACTTCTGTAATGTGATTTGGGTGATTAATTTTTATCTCTTGTGCAAAATATATGAAATTTATATTCAAATTATTCGCTGTCTTGCGAGGATTCCAGCAATGCAAATTATATTCTCCTAACTTTAGTCTGAGATATTATATAAGATAAAAACTTATGGATGGGAGAGGGAGGGGTGACAGTGACATGTGTGACAGTTAGCGCCGAAGGTCTAGTGAAGTATTTAGTATTTTATTTATTTATTTTAGATTGAGTTTTTGTTTTTTGTTTATAAAATGTCATAGAAGTGACTGGGGAGAATATAATTTACATTGCTGGAATTCTTATAAGATTGTGATTAATTTTAATATAAACATGTGATAGTTTGCACTAGATATAATTCTTAGTAATCATTTTGTACATTATTTTGAGTACATGTACAGTACAGCTTTGCCCTTAGAACAGTGTGTGCATGTAAATGAGTAAAAATAAATTAATAAAGTTACATATATCGAGCCAAACATATCAGATGAAAAACTTTAAGTAGACAGAGCTTGGATGGCAAAAGTTTAGAATGACCAATAATTTTAATAAAAAATGCAAAAGTATTCAAGAACAAAACTTTCTTGATATTTACTCCATTAGAAATGAATGTAAACAGCTGATCAGTTGATGCACACAACAAAGCGTGTTTCTCCTAAGGCTTTCGTTAATCGAAGTTTTGTTCGTTAATGGAACTGAAAATCCTTATGGGAGCTAATTCGTTAACCTAAATTTCGTTAATTGAACCGTTCGTTAATCGAGGGACCACTGTATAAGGAATTAGACTATGGTATAGTGGGATTTTAATCGTTGTTCTGTAAGTACGGTATGCACATAGCATATGTTCTGACTTGCATACATTTTCGACTTAAGAAGTCCTCAGGAACGGAAGTTGTTCGTAACCCGGGGACCCCCATATACCGTAGAAAGTAAAGTGAGATATTGTATAATCCTCTACATCACAAACAGGCACAAATAATGATTAACAACATAATTATATACTGTACTGCACAGTACTGCATTAGGTGAACAACATCATGACGAGGGCCCTAAATTATGAACGAATAGACACCTGTAAGGTAACTGGAGCAGTAAATGCAATGTAGAGTATTATTACATGGTCAACATTGAGTACTGTACTGTACTTCAATTGTAAAATCATGTTCAATATACTGTACTGTACCATTGTTTCTACAGTACAGTAGTACAGTACATATTTTGTAATATGAATATGGTAAAGCTCACAGGTAGTTTTCACAGTAAAAATAATACTGAATCATAATTTCAATGAAAGCATAAAATTATATGAAAAATGATTATAATCAACCAGACAAAGGTAATTATACTGCACATTTAAATGAATTTTTTCCTGACATTGTGCAGTACAACAATTGTCAGTGTGCTAGACATAGTGACAGCTTTAGTACATATGGTCATTACTGTTCTTAGCCACAAACAATCTTCAACCAGTAATATAGACAAGTATCTGCCTCATATTATGTGTCATTAAAAACATAAATTCTAAACTCAATGTATAGCTTAATTTTATATTAAATTCTAAAAATTATAAAAAGTAGTGAAATCCTTAGAGAAAAAAAAAACATTGCAGAGGTGAACTGAGCCACAAGCATTTGGGTAAAAAGGGATGGAAGAATACTAGTTTACTTCTAAACCATAAAACATATAATTCTATTTACGTCACTGACTTAATTTTCCAACACTGTACTAGTGTTGGTTCAAACAGAATCTTGTCATGCAAGTTGGAAACATTATTGCACAAGTATTAGGGAGAATATAGCTCAAGCAACAGACTTCAAAATGGTACAGTACTTTTTCATTAGCATTTACTGTACTACTATACTGTATTAGGAATCCACATGAACATCATTTTAATCAGAACATAAAATCATTATTCAAATATTTTCTTTACTTTCAAGAGCTCAACTTGACAGTTACCATAAATGGGGACAAATAATAAATTTAGTAATTGAACACTAAGGATTGCCAGCCAGTTGGAGTTGCCTGCACCACTTGCATCTTTTATTAATCCTTAGAGACTAGGAAAAATGATAAAATTCAAACCAAATGGAGATTGTGAGCGACCCAAATTATGAAGAAGAATTAAGATGTTATAATTAAAAAATGAAGATAAAGGAACACCTATTGTACTTACATTGCAGCACCCAGTAGTGAAGCCAATCCAGATGAGTCATCCCTTGCATAGACAGATACTCCAGTGTCAAAAGATACCAGCTCTGATACGAGTTTCTGTAAATTCTGAATTGTTCCTTGTGTGTAGCTCAAGTCACCGAGATGGTACAGCACCTCAACACTCTCCTTCACAACAATATATTAACTGTGACCTTAAAAACAACCCCTATGCCTGATACATACATTGGTCTTTGGACAGATTACATTAATTAAAAGCTTTCAGAAATCATTACAACAATAAATTTTATGGAAATTGCAAGATACAGTATAGCACAGTACCATAAATTACATTGTACACTTCTGTACTTTCAACATTAAGGCATTTTTACTTTACAATTAATCAAATGCTCTAATATAAAGCTATGGTATGGAATAAAATAACGTATGGACAGTTTATTTGTGCCTTAACGACTGAGCAAAATGTATGTCCAACTCTCCTCCACACAGTGAGTCAGTGAGCTTCAGATCAAGTGTTAATAGTTGACACACTTGCAATACCCACTACCAAACACTACATCAACACAAAGTCTTCACCTTTGTGATTCAGCAAGGACTAGAAAGGTACAAACATTTGCCAAAGCTATCATTAAACTGTACAGTTTATAACACCCATTAAACACTGAGGTTGGAATGTTTCTTGGAGTAAAACATGACCAAATTCTGGATTAATATTTTCATGTAGCTCTGATCATTGCACATTAAATTAGTTTCATATAATAAGACCATATCTGCTTTCTCCTGCCATAAAGACAAACATTAGACAGTGAAATTTCCATTAAAGCTTTTAATGCCTCCAGTAGCTTTGGAAATGTGCCCAACCATGCTATATCACAAGTAATGCTTGCATAATATATACTGTATTAATAGTTTGCTTGGGTAATGAAGTAAACATATTGATAAATACTGATTTTATATGGAGCATCTTTTCCTAATATATATATATATATATATATATATAATATATATATATATATATATATATATATATATATATATATATATATATATATATATATATATATATATATATATATATATATATATATATATATATATATATATTTATTTTACATACGCAAGTATAGTAAACCCTTGAAAGACCAGGCAATTTGGGTAAAGACTTGCCAAGTATCCAGATTTTTACTAATTCTTTCGAGGAGGAGAAGGGAAATGGGTTCTGGTGGCCACTGTGCACTAAGCAACGGGAATTAACAAAGCAACTCATCCAGAATAAGGGTGACAACTGCTGTTATGATGTGTTGCTGGTTTAGTGCTTTTATTTATAATATTATATTAAGTGTAAGTCTTATTGTATGACAAATTTGTGTGTGGTTAACTGATGCATAAATGCGTGATGGCAGGTTAAAGATCAGCTATTGAGGAGCACTTGGCAACACTCCTTTCCAATCCATCTCTCTAATCATCCACACCTTTCCCACTCCATATTTTAAAATATTATGTAACGTAAAGTTGAATGGATACAACATTGCTCAATTATATTGTACTTACACTAAATTATGTGAGTAGCTATCAGCTGATCAATAGCATCTGGCAGTGCTGCAGGTTGCAGGGTTACCACAGAAACTGATAGACGCATCACCTCCTCACCACTTATCACAATCTCCCTCACCACTATCATCATCACCTAAATAATAATTTTGGTGATGCACAGATGGATTAGCTTCAGCCAGAGCAGACGTATGATATCCACTGCCTTCCGCCGCCCTCCCTCCCACCGCGTCTCACACTCGTTCATCAAACTACTGTCATTCAGGATGCAATACAGTATTGGTTATTTGTTTTCATTCATTAATTAGTAGATACATTAATGAAATAATCTGTGTTTATTAATACCTGTACCCTTCACATACGTCATCAGGAACGTATTTCGTTATATGCAATAGTATAATGACAGTTCATTAAAAATAATTAAGTTTTTGTAAAATACATTACCTTATTTATTATTAAAATATCTACTGTATTGTCTTTAATGGGGATATTGTACAGAGGTATAATCAGATTTGATATATAGACCTAATGAGAGCTAATAGGTACAGAAGACACTTGATGAATAGGACTGGCTGTCACCATGATAAGTTCATTTTTATTTCACTATTATACAGTAATAAAACTCAGTATTTACCAATTACACTTTTCAAATTAAATAATCTCCCACCAATCACATTTCAGGATGCTATCAATCTGCCGAATTCTAAAATAGATATGCTAAGCCTCACCATTTCCTCTAGTATGTCATGGAAGTCACACATCCTCAACATTGCTAAAGCTGCCTCCCGAAAGCTGGGAATGCTGTACAGATGCCGTAGCTACTTCACTCCTGAGCAGTTGCTTCAAGGGATTCATTTATCCTAACTTGGAGTACTGCTCTCATATCTGGGGTGGCTCTTCAACTGTTAGATAGGGTGGAATCAAAGACATTTCGTCTTATTAACTCTCCTCCTTTAGTTGATAATCTCCCTTCCCTTTCTCTTCGCCACAATGTTGCTTCACTCTCTTTTACAGGTACTTTAACGGACAATGTTCGGTGAATTTGGCATCCTGTGTACCGCCGGCAAGGCCGTGGGCTCGTAACACTCGTCTGGCCCGCAGTGCCCACCATTTCTCTGTGGATGTCGGTCACACTAGAATAACCCGTTATAGTGCATCCTTCTTTCCTCACACAGCCAAACTGTGGAATGCTCTGCCTTCTTCTGTGTTTCCACACTCATATAATGTCTCACTTCAAAAAGCTGGTTTTCCAGCATCTTCGTAGTGTAAATTAATATTATAACTTTTTAATTTCTTTTTATTCTAATTTTTTTGCCCCCTAGGCCCCGTTATGGGTCGCTTACCTGTGCCCGGGTGAGCTAATCCCCGTGAAAAAAAAAAAAAAAATGTATGATCAGCCTCTTATGGTATGATTCATCATTACTAATATAATATATAATAACTAACTGGAAAAAAATATGATATGAGATATAATTTGCAATTTGACTTCAAAATAATGAAGACTGATGGACTGTGCCAGAGGTGTGAGTGTGGGTGTATATACAGTGGTCCCTCGGTTAACGAACACAATTAATTCCAGAAGGTCATTCGTTAACCAAAAATTTCGTTAATCGAATCCATTGTTTCAATGGGATATTGGGTAATTGGTTCCAGCTCACCGAAAAGTACATACAAAGTAAAAAAAAAAATGCAGTAAAGTACACTTACTTTGCAGTAAAGTACACTTACTTTGAGGTGTGTATGTAGAAGGTTCCTGGTTAATGATGATGGGAATTAGAAGTGGGGGTAGAGGAGAAGGGAGAAGAGAAGGAAGTGGGGATGGAGAAGAAATCACCTTCCAGGGGACCCATGCTCGATGCAGTCATTTCACCAATAAAATTTTAAGTTCACTAGGTGTAATTCAAGATTATTTTCTTTAAATCAACACTGCACTGCACTATATATTATCAATATGCTAAATAAATTTCAGAATGACCAATAATTGTACTGTAAAAACGTAAAAATACTCTGTGTTCAAGAGACCCACAAGCAAGATGTTTCCTCCACTGAGCAGATACACAAACAGATGCCTTGGTGGGTGAGTGAAGTGGCTGATGGGCACACCAAAAACTAGTTCCCTGTACTGCAATTATGTTAAATAAGTGTTAAAATGACTAATAATTTTAATATAAAGCTTGGAAAAATATTGAATAGCACAACCTTCTTGATATTTAGTCGAATGGGAATGAATGTAAGCCCTAGAACCGATTACTGTAATGGTGGACTAACCTACTAGCCGATGAGCAAGCCAAAACATGTTGACATGTTTTCGTAAGAATTTCGCTAATCAAATTTTTGTTCATTAACCGAATACAAGATTCTTATGGAAAGTAATTCGTTAACCGAAATTTCGTTAACAGAGGGACCAGTGTGTGTGTGTGTGTGTGTATATGTGTGTGTGTGTATATGTGTATATATATATATATATATATATATATTAAAACCTCGATTAACCGACTACATATGGAGGGAAAGGGCCGACGGATAATCCGAAAGGTCGGTTAATAGTACATAAAGTCTACGGAAATAAAACATACATTTTCAAAGTACCTTTCCCTAACCTACCTCATTTAATTACCTCTATTCATTTTTGTTCATTTGCCATTCATATTTCAAAAGAATTTGCTTTAAAACATTAACCACTTTAGTAAATAAATATGAACCAGCACAGAAACCGTGAATAAAAATTGGAAAAGTCAAAGAACATATGTCATTATAAAAATTGTGACCAAGTCCCAGGTTGCTGATCTGACTTTCTGCCTCATTTACACACAATTGCAGGGTCTCAATTGCTTCTCTTACTATTGACAACACAACATACATATATTGTTTCTCATTCTTGATTTTTTTTTTCATTTTTGCATTTCTTTATGGTTCTTTATTACCATTATTATCATTATCATTATTAATATTATTACATTATCGCTCCCCAGGCCTCGATGTGGGGTCAGTGACCTGTGCCTGGGTGGGTCTAATCCCCGTAATAAAAAAAAAATAAAAATAAAAAAAAAATAAAAATAAAAAAAAAATTTTTTTTTTTAGGAGTTTGGGATTGATGGTTAATCCGAAAGTCGTTAATCGAGGGTCGGTTAATCGAGGTTTTACTGTATATACACACACACGAGACAATAATGCACTGTAAAAGGAGTCACAGTCCCAAGACATCCACACACACACTGGAAACCTATTCTTGCATAATTGTTTGGAAAACAAATTATGATTAAGTGATTAATAACTTTTTGTGAACATATAGCAGTTGTTTAATGCCCTACACAACATATTTTTTCACCTATATGCATGCATATCACCATAAATGGATCATACAACACAGTAGTTCTTAGCGAATCAACATACCAATGAAAGGAAGATAAACAAACTGTTAAGATGTAACTGATCAAAAGAGCTTGTGTAGGTTCAAAGTACTGGCTCCTGTTGCAGATTTAATACCAATAATGAAAAACAGAAAATAATATTCCAGAATTTGTGTTTAGTCCTTACAATTCCATCGAGGCATTTTATGATTAATTCGGCAAATGAGAGAAAAAAAGGATACAAACTTCCAAGTACCACTGACATGAGATGGTGGTGTAAGACTTACTACTGAAGCTTGTGTGCCTCATAAGTCATGTATTGGTACAGTATCAGCGTAAACACAAAATTAGTCTTGCTGCTAACTCCACATATATTATAAACATATCTTTAATATATCCCCTTTGTGCTTATTATACTATAAAGTAAAGCTTCCCATCTGGGATATCACACATAATATTTCAATATTTCCTTATCTTACCAATCATCAGTCATATAAAGGAAGAGTTACAATTATCACAGACTCACTAACTTTCCAGTTTGGGAAAGGATTCACACCTCACAGGTTTGTCAAAATTCCTGGCTTTTCCTTCTGCACTGGATGCTCGACGCTTGCTATGGTTACTTTTACTCTTGCTCTGGTGAACAGAGGGTAACGCAGAAGAGCTGCTGCTACAAATAACACTTCTGTGTAATGATCTTGTGCAGGGATTTTTTAGAGAGTTCATAACCCTTTCTCTATCTGCTTGTTGTACTTCAGATACAGGGACTCCACCGTGAAAATTTCCTCGACCTTCTTCATAACCAAAAGGAGAGCCTGAAGCTTCATCATCCTGGTCATCGTCGTTATCATCTAATGTAAGAGTTACGTGGTCACTCGCCTCATGACTGTCTCCTACAAAAGTGACACCTTTACTTGATGAACTGTAGCGCCTGGAGAATTGCCTGGCGGTGATTATGGCACTAACACTGTCTAATCGTAGGTCAGTTGAACCTTGGTCATTGGTGACGTCACTTGTCAATACAGCAGAATTGTTGTCACTGGCTGATGGTGGGATGGAGTGTATGTAAAGGCTTGTTATGTGGGGACTGATACCCACACCTTCTAATACCCCACTGGCACTGTCCCCTCCACCACCTAGATCTTCTTCGGCCTCTGTCTCAGAAACCTAAACAGATAAAGTACAGTATTTAGTTAAGGTATATTAAAGAATATTATTCAATTTTTTAAATCAAATAAATAAATCATGGAAACTATGTTTAGTTGAAATTAATATTCATGGCAATTATATAAATTATGATATGAGTGTGGAGTAACTAGCAATGTATGTTGAACTGATATTGATGCAATTTTACTCTTCCTTTACTTCAAACAAGCGATGCATCATTCTAAAAATGAAGGAATAGGTATATATATATATATAAATATTGCTATAATAAACAATAAAATTAATATATAGCATATCATAAAATACAATAATACACATTTTATGGTAAAAAAATAGTTCCTGTACTTCCAAACTCAAACCATCCACTGGGTGACATGACACAGTTCACGCAGTCACCCAGCTGACTCACAGACGTGTGGTGGCCGCACTGACTGAGTATATACCGTGACATCATATCAGGAGGGAGCGCCGCCACACAGTTATAGCCCAGTTATCCACCACTTCATAATACATTAACTTCCTACACACAGTATGCTCTCCATTTTTCTTATTTTTTTGTTTCATATTTTTTTTTTTCTAAGCCACATTAGAATATTGTAGTGATCAGTAGATATGCTGCAAACAGTTCTATATTACAGTCCTCACCTTATACTGAAGTAAAGATCCAGCAAGACCACGCATCGAGGCATTTTCAGTGTCGACGGTGTGTGTAGATCTCTCAGATATTGCCAGAGAGGCAGTCTCTCCGCTGGCTATTGAGCGAGCCCCGTGTGCAATATCAACATGCACTTCCAACCTGAATGTGAGCAAATGACACTATAAGTAAAAGTTGCTACTGACAAAAATAACTGATATCCCTGAAAAAGACATTCACCCTCAGCAAGTGTTGTTATATCTTTCAATTTCATTACACTCTGAACTTGGTAACAGAACAGGTATAACAAAGCCTTAACATAGTATAATAAATTACAGTACTGTACTCACAACTCACATATTACAGTACTCTCAACTCACATATTACAGTACTCTCAACTCACATATTACAGTACTCACAACTCACATATTACAGTACTCTCAACTCACATATTACAGTACTCTCAACTCACATATTACAGTACTCTCAACTCACATATTACAGTACTCTCAACTCACATATTACAGTACTCTCAACTCACATATTACAGTACTCTCAACTCACATATTACAGTACTCTCAACTCACATATTACAGTACTCTCAACTCACATATTACAGTACTCTCAACTCACATATTACAGTACTCTCAACTCACATTCAGTGATAAAAGAGAATCAATTCTTTCATATTGTCAGAATGTTTCAGAACCATTAATTCTGCAAAAAATTTATTCATCAGTGAGATACATCATAACACTTACCTGTACTGTCCACAGATATATACCATTTCCACAGTGACTTACCCTCAGTTTAATGAATCATACCAATAGATGATTCAACAAGTTTTAACTATCCCTCCTACATTTAATGTTGGCTTCTCCACACCTTCAAACATTTCAGTCATCATGCTTTCTCAAAACTTTTCACCTGTTTGTTCTAGAGATGCACGAAGAAGCTATAGAGCCAGTGAGGGAGGCCGGGGCAATGGCTGTGTTGCTTGCAGACTCTCGGTCGCTCTCAGCAAGTACGTGGGCGGCTGAGTCAGCAGAAAGTGATGCTCCACAAGACACCTCCCCAATACTGGCAGTTCCTGCACCAACATGACTGGACTCTGTAAATGAAAACAATTTCACACTCTTAAATGTCGTATAACAATAAAAGGGTACCTCTCTGAAACCTTTTCCAGGCATTCTACTTAACAAAAAAACAAAAGATATCTTATTGAATATTTTCTTTTAATCCTCTCACTACCAGGGTGTGCGGGGAAATTCTTAACTGCTCACTACCCGATTATGAAATATTCGTCATGCATTTTCCAACTTTCGCTGCCTGAGGATGAAACTTTCATCATCCAGTCACAGAACCTTGCTGGGAGATGATGTAAATTATTTTTGTACACCCACTACCCAGCAAACTTATAATGCTTTGTTCTGTTAATGGATCCACTTCATAAAATATATTCATTGCTTGCTCCATATAATATCCACAGACTCTCACCTTTTTCATATCGTTTTAACACATCTAGTTTCTCGGCTAAGCTGATACACTTTCTATTAGCTTCTGAAACAACACTACCATCACTTGCTCTCTTGCTCATGTTGAATAGGGATGCAAAAATGCTGTAAGAAACCTGAGAAAGTTTTTCTCCTGTTCCTGTTCAGATGCGTGAAAACAAAGGGACCGCCAGCAGCGATTGTTTATACAAGTAATGCTGGCGTCACCATTAACAAGCCCGGCAGCCTCCATGCGCAAGGCATTTTTTTTTTAATACCGGGATTTAGTTATTATTTATACGAAAATTTATTTTTTTTTTATTTTGTTGTAAATACAAAGAAAATAATGGTGTAAATTGAATTGGGTCCTAAATTAACCAGGGTCTTAGATATGAATCTTTGTCCTCACATGTTGGGTGCGTGGGTAATGCTGCAATTTTTCTGCCCCAAGCCTGGGAAAAAATTCTGAGGATAAAATAAGGAAAAAAATTTCAAGAGAAAATTCTGACTAAATGGTGAGAAAATCTCTCCCAACTTTTCTGCTCAAGGCCTCAGTCCTCAGTTCTGCTGCGTGGGTGGGAAGACTACTTGGGTAACTTGGGCTGTAGGCTCTTGCGCTGAGATTGGCTAATGAAACATGTTACCACATGGGATGCCTGTAATAGGCTGAAGCATTTCCCAGAGTACCTGCACGAGGCCCACATTATCCCCCACCAACCACCAGTTGCTGCAATAACGAGGCTTAAGCACAGGCAATTAAAAAAAAATCAAAATTATGGTTTTGATTATAAAAGACAAACAAATACAAAACACATTACCTGACTGTCTACCTGGAATACCAAAGACCATATCATTTTCATCATCGAAGGCTATTCTGACTCCCGAGGCCGACGTCGTCACACCACATCCTCCAGAGCGACACAAGGAGATGGGAACGACACCATACACATATGCCAACAAGATGGGAACACCTATGCTCACTGCTAACCCTGCTAAAACTGGTGATATCACAGCCTGGAAAAAATAAAACAATAGTTCACATGTGACCTACAATGTTCTCTATCAAGTATTTAAAAGTACAATACAGTAAATGAATACAAAGCTTATATGAAATGGGAAAAATTCTTGAAATGTCTTTGTTTAATTCCTCATGATCCAAGCAGACTTCAGAAAGCTAGCTACTTCCAGGAACCTAATATAAAGGTTGTGTTAAAGAGCTGTCGGAGATGGGCAGGAGAGTTTGTGAGTGCCGAGTTGAGTTGCAGCAAAGACAAAAAGGATTTTTGGGTAAATTGAATTCTGCAACTTTTATGGTTGGGGTGGGGAGGGGTGTCTACAGTGAAGTTTTAATTGAACTCATTCCCTATGAAGGGAGGATTCCAAGATTTTGGCATAAGGCGTATGAGCCTCCAGAGTGGGATTTAACTGTAGTATACTGATGAAAATGAAATTATCTGGTTATGTAAATATCCGTGGGGCTTTGAAATTGAAAAGTTGAGGGGAAGATTGTGCAGGATATCAAAGTAGAGGTGTGTGTGTGTGGGTGGATATTTGGGTTTATCAATACTAGGAACTTAGCATCTCTCACGTCAATGTGCTCCTGTAGGGAAAATATAATAGTTTCTGCATGAGGAAACCGTATTTTATGGCATATAAGAATCACTTTTTTGTCTGAAAAATGGCTAAAACAATCAGCAATGTGTCCTATATGTGAAGTTGTGGTCTCCTGTAAGCTGATGAATCCTCCACTTGCTGTCTCCAGTAGGATAAATTTTACCTGACCCACCTCCCGAATTATTGCAAATATAAAAACTTGATTTATAACTACAGTATGGTCTGCATTTACGCGGCTTTTGTTTACGCGTTTGGTCATTTATGGGGTGCCTTGCCAGAATGAAAATGCTTTGATTACTCCGTAAATTTGGTCATTTACGCGGCGAGCGGCTGGAGAGGTCCAGATCGCCGCGCCATTTTTTACCCACGTGGTCCATTCTTTACCATACGCGGGAAGCAGCGCAGTGAATGGTGCGCATTAGGCTGCTCTTACATTATCGCTGACGTCATATGACGTATCGGACTGTGATTGGGCCACGCATCCTTACCACCCATGCATTCCCTCCGCCGCTAGCTGTGATTGGTCTAATGTAACATGACGTGCCCTGCTACCAGAGGGTAGAAGTCGCTGACCTAGCAGGGCCTGTCTCATTGTTCTCAGTCCGCGTATACAGTTCTCTCTTGTGCCCGCTATTCCCCTCACAACTCACAATGGCTTCCGCGGGACCCCCACCACCAGAGAAAAACACTGAATTACCTGGACCAAGCCATGATAATGTGAAGGAAATCATCGAGTTGGGATAGAAACTTAAGCTCGCCCTTGACAACGACCCAGACAAGCATCGGTATGAAGTGTCTAATAAGCATCTGACGAAAGTTATGGAGCCGTATATCCAGATCTATCTCGACAACATCAATGCTAGTCGTCAGCGTAGTATTGAGGACTTCCTCGCCTGCAACCCACCACAACCACAGCCAGCCCAAGTCAGTGATAGTGACAGTGAGGATATGGACTTTGAGAGGTTTGTCTGGGAGGCCCTGCAAACCTCTGCGAGTAGTGAAAGTGATTCACCGGAGGGCAACTAATCTGTCCTCTGCCTCGGAACCAGCCGCCATCCACGTGTGCCGACCCAACTTTTCTACTAACGTAAGTATTAAAAACCTAATATTATTGATATTTCTCTTAATTATTAATGGTGTGTGCATACCATCATAAAATTAAGATGTTATTTTTACTGCAACGTACGTATTGTGTCGGAAAAAGTGGAGTTTGGGGGTCGGCCCAGTCTCTATTTCAATTAATCCCATATGTTATTTCATTTACGCGTTTCTCGTTTTAAGCGGTACTACACGGGTTCAACTGACCACGTAAATGCAGACTATACTGTATGTACTGTACTGATACGATAACCCGAGACGATTACCGTCAGTACGGCAGACACCCAACTCTTCAGAGGCAGCTAAGCAGTAACCATTTCTGAACTCTTACAAGTAGTACATCTATTAATACCATACCTGCAACAATTTATTTTTAAATCTACAAATACCTGAAACAAATGAAAATTTACAGATAACATTCTTTCACATTTGCATCCGTTAACATTACTGGTGGCATTGTAGCCAAGTTAGACTCATCACTGTAACCACCGGGCTACTGGACCAAGCTGTGAGGTGTTATGGTTGTTTTCCAACTCGTAATTTTGGGTATACTGTATATAGTAATTTTCTTAATTTATTTTTATTCAGTTACAAGCACACACCAACCTACATACATATTGTAAAAAAAGTAAAAGAAATAACTGTCTTAAGGGCAAAAACATAAAGGGAAAATACATTTCCTTAAATACAAGTTAGCTGGCTCAGTGGGGGAGTGGGAGAAGGGCACAGTGGTTGGTGAGGGGGAGTGTTGCAAGGTAATCGGCGGAGGTAGCGTCTCTGTTGCTATGGTAAACGGGGTACAGATGTACAGTGGTCCCTCGATTAACGAACGGTTCAATTAATGAAATTTCGGTTAACGAATTAGCTCCCATAGGGATTTTCAGTTCCATTAACGAACAAAACTTTGATTAATGACAGCCTTACGAGAAACACGCTTTGTTGTGTGCATCAGGTGATCTGCTGATCGGCTAGTCCACTAATACAGTAATTGGTTCTGTTTACATTCGTTTCCAGTGGAGTAAATATCAAGAAAGTTGTGCTCTTGAATATTTTTGTAATTTTTAAATTAAAATTATTGGTCATTCTAATTTAGTTAACATATTGATAATTTATACAGTACAGGGAACAGTTTTTGTGTGCCCTTCAGCTGATTGAATCATCCACCAACGCTTCTCAGTTTAACTTTGTTTACAGTGGAGTGAACATCCAGTTTGTTGGTCTAGAATATTTTTGCATTTTTACATTAAAATTATTGATCATTCTGAAATTTAGTTCACATATTGATAATATACAGTGCAGAAATTATTATTGAACATGAAGAAGGCATTAGAACCAATGCACTCTGTAAAGAATATGGCATGTCATCATCGACTGCCTCTACAATCAGCTGTTTGATATGTAAACAAAGCTGCCGGGAATACGACACACTCCTCAAAGTAAGTTAAAATACAGTATTCTATTGTTTTTTATTTAGTATACTGTACAGTACAGTACTGTATTTAGTTTATATTTAATGTTGTTTTAATTCTATTACCAGTAGTAAATAGGTGTGTGTGTGTGTGTGAACAGTGGTCCTCCCCACCCTGCTCTATGGCAGTGAGACATGGGTCACATACAGGAGGCACCTCAAGGCACTTGAAAACTTTCACCAACATAGTCTACGTTCCATCCTCCGAGTTCGCTGGGAAGACAAGAAAACAAATGCCAGTATTCTTGGTGACACCAACTGTAGGAGCATCGAGGCTACCATTATCTATGAACAACTACGTTGGACTGGCCATGTTACCTGCACGGACGACAGTAGACTGCCAAGGCAGCCACTTTACAGTCACCTAATGAATAGCAAACATAACACTGGCAGGCAATTGTTGAATTATTTTACCTAAAATCTTACCATTTTGCTGAGATTGACTGTGTGTGTTCAACTTAAAGCCTGTGCTGACATTTCAATGTACAATTTGTCCGATTTATCAGGGTTCTACAGTACTTACTGATGCTGTTACTCCTCCCACTACAGCCAGGTTACGCCGATGAGGATTGGCCATGGAGTATCGTGCGTGGAGCTTTCGGCCAACCCATATGGGAATACCTGTGAAAGAAACAATTTTCTTATTACAAATTGAATTTTACCTCTGTACTGGATGATATTTCACTATTTTTTTACAAATTCATTTCTATTTCTGTCATCTTAGGCAGAGAATGATGAAACCCACAATATGCACTAATTACTTAATAGCCTAAACTAAGTTCTGGTTCAGAGAGGAATTTTATACACCCATCAATGAGATGAGCATACAAAACACAGCTAACTACTTGTGTACAGTGTCCACACTCTGCTAAATAAAATATCAAAAGTGGCACCCACGTAGTGAGGGAATGAGTGTACAGGTATACCCCATAAATCGATGTCCCATTAACCGCCGCATCGCATCACCGATAATTATATATTACGGAAATACCCAGAATTTTGCCGTCTACCCCACTGATGCAACAACAACTGGAGGAGTGGCAGAGTGCTTTTGAGTCTGGTGCATGGTGGCGTGGTGCAAATTCTTGCCACGAGTGCACAAATTTGTATTTTGTGAATTATCAAGACACTACAGTGTACAGTATATGTGGATCAGATCTCTCTCTCTCTCTCTTCTTTCTCTTCTATTTTCTCTTCTCTTATCTTCTATCTCTTCCTTCTCTTATTGTCTTTCTCTTCTCTTATCATCTTTCTTTTCTCTTATCTTCTTT
Organism: Homarus americanus; assembly: GCF_018991925.1. Classification (NCBI taxonomy): domain Eukaryota; kingdom Metazoa; phylum Arthropoda; class Malacostraca; order Decapoda; family Nephropidae; genus Homarus; species Homarus americanus. The sequence goes on along the minus strand of NW_024720811.1, from coordinate 899,995 downwards.
CTCTTCTTTTCTTTCTCTTCTATTCTCTCCATCTTCGTGTGTTATACAATCATGCCTAAGCCCCCCAGCAATACTTCTATATCTGTTTAACCCATAAACGATGGCTATCATTTTAGGTTGAGTACAGTATACAGTAAAACATCGATTAATTGGACTTCAATATATCGGAATTCACTTTTTTCACTCTCTGAGGCACTCCTGACCACTCCTCTTTTCACCAGAAAAAATAACACTTGCTCAATGAATACTCTACAGAGGTCTAATCAGCTTTACTATAGGCCTAACGAGAACTAAGACACTGCTTCTGTAAGCAGGCTGGGGCTTCTAGAGGCTTGACAGTCTGCATGACAAATATATCAAGGGTAAATGATAGTTTTTTGGGGGGTGGATGGTCCCTAACCTCCGAAATTTGTTATATTCATATGGGATTTATTACTTCAAAAACCATTGATTCCCCATCTATTGACTTTTCACATTGCACATATGTGTAAGTTATGGAGGTCTACCTGTACTGGTAATCATATACAGTACTCTACATTATGGACACAAACTCTCTATGTGAACAATTATACTTACCAGATAAATACAATATTTATCAATAGTTTACTTACCAATGATCATGGCAGGAACAGCCAGACCCGCCACTAGCCCGATGCCAAGAGGAGCACCGACCAGGGTGCCCAACTGCCACAGGATCTTCTTTTTTCTCGACCACGGTTTCTTGCCCCAAAATGTACACCCAGACGGACTGTTACATAAAAATTAAATATACAATTATTTGTGAACACACCTGTTATTAATATACAAATACTGTATCTCTCTCTCACTCACCAAGGCACCACAAGCTTTATAAACACACTTACAGTATGCACCAGAAGAGTTATCAACAGATGGATGATAACTAATCTGGCATAAAATAGTTTACCACCTTTCGAGGCTGGCTGGATGGATGCACCGAAAATTGTGATATTTATCTGGCCATGTTGAGGGACAGCCCCCTCCAGCAGATAAAGGGAAGGAAGAACTGCAAAATGATATAATAGGTGCAGGAAACCCACTATAAAATTTCGTTTATTAAAATATCCACACAAATAATCACTGGTTTATTTACCCGAGTTTGTTAGGTGTTATAACAGTTGAGAGTGAATGTGTCTGGCTTCATGAATTAACAAATCTTACAAATAAAAAAAATTTCACCTGTTCAAAATGTCAATACTTCCATCATTTTATGTTCAAACAACATTCTAGAGCTCTAACCGTCTCCAACAACATTCTAGAGCTCTCACCGTCTCCATCAACATTCTAGAGCTCTAACCGTCTCCAACAACATTCTAGAGCTCTCACCGTCTCCATCAACATTCTAGAGCTCTCACTGTCTCCAACAACATTCTAGAGCTCTAACCGTCTCCAACAACATTCTAGAGCTCTCACCGTCTCCATCAACATTCTAGAGCTCTCACTGTCTCCAACAACATTCTAGAGCTCTCACCGTCTCCATCAACATTCTAGAGCTCTCACTGTCTCCAACAACATTCTAGAGCTAACCGTCTCCAACAACATTCTAGAGCTCTCACCGTCTCCATCAACATTCTAGAGCTCTCGCCGTCTCCATCAACGTATTACCAATAAACATTTTGTGTACATACTAGTTACTTAAAAGTAGCACAAACCTGAGATAGTGTAGGTCAGATATTTCCTTCATACACAGCCAACAAAACTCTGCTCCACACACACTACACGTCATGTGATTACACGAACCATCGTCCATCTTCACTATCAACACCTGACACCTTGGGCAAGCTTTGACATCATCATCTGCAATACATTTCACGTTCAATGTGCCTTCATTTTAATTTCAAACAAAATACGTATTACAAAATGTCTCCTATTTTAGGTATGGTAATGTGCAGGTGAAATAGAAAATGTTATAAAGTTTGACCCTCTGCTATCTGGCACCCTTGGGACCAGGACTGTGCTCGTCGATTGAAATTCCTGTTAAATAGAAGGTTGATAATTAAGAGTACTTTAGCCTGAGTTACACTTAGCCTAATGCCCATTAAGCTATGGATTCTTTGTACAGTAAACCCTCCAGTTTGGTGACTAATTAGTGCCAAAAAACCTCGCCAAACCAGAGGGCTTAATCTAATGGTACTGAGGGGCCAGCCAAAGACTCATTTTTTTCCTATTTTACCCACATATAACCTATATTTTATTGCTGAAAGAGAATCAATAAATTAGTTAATCAACATAAACATAGAAAACCAACCTTAAAATAATAAGTTGAGGAGCTTAATGTACACTAAGCTGGTATCTGAGGCTGTTCCCCCCCCCCCTCCACCACTAGATCAAAGCCTTCAAAATAAAAGTCCTTTGGTAAGCTCAATCATATCCATAGTCTTTCTCTTATCCTCAAATAAGTACTTTTTCACTTTCTTCCCAACTCGATACTCACTAGAATTTTTCGTCTTTGTTTTTACCCCATCATTTGAACCGCCCGGGCGCACAGACGATCTTTCACCACCACTATCATCCCCTCCAATACCCCCAGGCACTTTTGAGGCCTTTAATCCGTACGAGAACACAGCGCCAAGCGAGAGTGATTAAAAAAAGTACACAAAGGCCAAAGTCACTCAAACAAACAGAGGGAATGTGGACTGTCGCGGTCAAAATGGCTGCCTGAACAGCTGACTGGTGCTTTGTGCTTGGTAAATACTCATCAATAATACTCACCAATAGTATTATGCGAGATTTATCTTGCACTTATTATTATACAACTATTAGTTGCGATTGCATTGAAATTTAAACTCGCGCCAAAGGTGAAGCTTAGTCACCAAAATGGAGGGGAAGGTACAGTATTTTTAATTTTGATCGCCAACTTCGAATTCACCAAACTGGAGGGTTTACTGTACGTATACAAATTTAACACGCCGTGAGTAAATTAAATAAATAAATAATAAGACAATAATATTTAATACAGTAGACCTTTGCCAACCGTACATTTCCCCTCCACGGATTCAGGGCATCCACGGTTTATATTCTGTAAACCATTTCACCAACCACGGCATTGGCTTTCGAGTATCCGTGGATTAGCGTGGCGTCTTTATCCCTCCGTGTTCTAACTTAATCCACCGTAAATGTGTGAAATGAATGAAAATAATACTAATAAATAAAAGAAAAGATATTGCACTACCATTTGACAATTGTTTAACTAAAGACACAGGAGTGCGCTCCCTCCTCACACGATCGTGGACTGACTCCTGACCTGAGGATGTAAGAAATGTTTTTTCTCTATGTTTTTGACTATGATAATCATTTCTTTTCTTTTTTGGGGCACATTCTGTATGAACGATTGCATGTGCACGTAACAGCTAAAGAAGAAGAAAATGACGTATATCTACCTAAAACTACGAGTTGAAAAAGATTTGATACTGTAACGCAGCTCACAGCTTGGCCTGGTAGGGAGAGGCTGAGAACCCCAACACCACACCCCCCTTCCCTTCCCACAACCCAACACTAACTCCCATGAGTGAGTGAGGTCCTGTGACACCAGACCAAGTGGTGTCCCCATGATGCTACGACACCACGTAGAGAATAAGTTGCTACAGCATCATGTGAGGCTCCTCATAACACCATCTGTGAGGGAATTACCACACCACGTGATGCCACCCATAACACCATTTGTGAGGGAATTACTACACCATGCCAGGGCCCTCATAACACCATGTGAGGGAATTACTACACCACGTCAAGCCCCTCATAACACCATCTGTGAGGGAATTACTACACCACGTCAAGCCCCTCATAACACCACCTGTGAAGGAACTAATACACCACATCAGGCCCCTCATAACACCATCTGTGAGGGAGTTACTACACCACGTCAGGCCCCTCATAACACCATCTGTGAAGGAGTTACTACACTACGTGTCTGCTGTTCAATACCTCAGCACACATGATCTACGTGACCTCCACTGTAAACATTAATCTGTATGTTCACCATTTGTTCCTTTACCTTTCTCTAATGAAGGCTTTTGTTAAACCACTAATGTATGTAATAAGTTATTTATGTCCAATGTATATTTTCAGCTTTCGGGCTGCAGAGCTTTTACAATAAACCGTCAATTATTATTATTATTATTACACACACACACTACATAGTGCTAGGGGGATGTGGCCGCCCCAGCTAACTCCCGGGGAGCACAATTTTAATTTTTGCCAAGACCCAAATTCATAAAAGCAGGGGAAGCTTTCATATCTCAAAACAGTGGTGTCAATTTATGAAATTCGTATAAGCGTGTTTTCTTATCACAGTTGTTTGTACTGTACAATATCAAGAAGGATACCTGTACATGATGGTTGAACGTGTTTTGAATTTGGAGGTTTATCACAATGTTTTCTAAAACTATGCTGTTAATTAGTAGTTGATGGATAACAGAGGGTCAAGCTGTACTTTAAATTTGTAATAATTTTTATATATTCTAATTACTTCTCAGGCACAAAAATAGATCTTTTTTTGAGTATTCACTGAAGAACAATCATTATTATTATATAACTTGTGTATATATACTACTGTGCTGTGCATCTATATATGGTACTGTACAACAAACAATAACTATAAACATAACTGAGGCAATATTCATCAAGAATTATTCATCACATAACAAAGAACAAAAAAATTAAGGCGCCATCAACTTTGACTCCCTGTAATAATTTTTCAACGTACTAGTTTGAATGTCATGGAGGTAACTGAAGGAGGAGAGAAGAACATTAGGTGAGCGCTGGGCTCTGGCCATATCACAGGTCTGGTTAGGATGCCACTCAGCCTTGCAGTGGTAGCAGAAGTAACTTCCACACCCAGGACGTTCACACTTCAACTTGGGGCATCCAGCACAGCCAGTAGCAACTACAGCATACCTAAACACATATACAGTAAGTAATACTATTAATGATAATACTGCAATTAAAACCCATAAAAAATAATAAACATATATCATTACAAATATAATAAACAGCATAATTATAATTTTGATATCTATCTTACTCTTTCATGCCTCTTCCCACAACAGTACAGTATAATGCACAAGTTAAGAACAAACACGCAGTTTCCCTTCCTTTAGTATAATTCATTGTTGTAATGCCTTCCCCAACAACCAAACCTCAAATGCTGTATTGGTTCCATTCCCAAAACTCACCTGAATCGATACTTCCCAGTCATTTACATATAGAGTAGTACTGTACTGTGTTGCCAGACAAAAACAAATGAGGGAAAAAATTGGAAAGTGGGTCATTTTAGGCTTCCTAGCAGGGCACTGACATAGGGGATCTAGGTAGCAAAACCTCCAAGTAGCTGATGAGTTTTGATAATAAAAGTATGGATGGGTTAACTAATATTTACTCTTAGAATAAGTAAAACAGTACAATAGATAATATTACATTTAACTCTTCACCTTGATCCACAAGGTAATAATTCAGTAAGATTTTCAAATCTTGTGAGATAATTATTCCTTTCATTTACATTTTATAGCACAATTATTGGAAATTTCATACAATATGTAAACAGTACAGTATTGTACAAGTTATTAATTAACGGAAACACAGTATACAGTATATTGTAAACTCGTCTCAGGGTTGTGTTTTAAAGACAAAATCTTTAGGCTAAAGTTTGGGGATCTGTACTGATGTGAAGAATAGCCAATTTGGCAATAAATTTTTTTTAAATTCACTATGTGGCAAAATATGCTTAGGCTTGGTAACTACTTCCTCGACAACTTCTAGTTCAAATCAATTTAATCACAATAAATAACATAAAATATTATACTTTGTTCATTATACTGTAATGAAGTAACTAGAATCAAATACACACACATATTCTTAATTTTTGTATATTCTTTGACGATACTGTAATATCTATCGGCTTTACCTTTTGCTTTACCCATATACAAGGGTACTGTACTGTATATCACTCAATGTCATGTTCTACACTGGCTGGGTACCATAGTGCATGTTCCAAGACTTGCAGCAAGAATGGTGTTCACTTCATATACTGTACGGTATATGAGAGCTCAGACTATCAACTGGCTCAGCCATGTTAATATTATCCACTATGTATCTGTATTTTTCTGGCTAAATAAACTGTTTCAATATCAGTACTTGTGAAGATGCAGTAGCATGGCACTTGATTACAATTCAAGAGAAAATTAACCCCAACAAATACATTTTCTCTTTTGTTATTATGTACAATACATGATCTCCTGCTGAGATTCTTTGGGACTGAGGAGTATTCAAATTACGAGTATTCTTGGGTTATAGATATCCACATTTCCACAGAAACAGATGCAACTTTACTGCTTAAACTACTCATTAAAAATTTATATATATATATATATATATATATATATATATATATATATATATATATATATATATATATATATATATATATATATATATATATATATATATATATATATATATATATATATATATGCAAGTAAATATATATATATATATATATATATATATATATATATATATATATATATCTTTGAATGACCTACTGTAGCTTGGTGCATGGTTCAATACTACAACATCCTAATTTTATTCACTTAGCATAAAATTTTTACAACTTTTTGATATTGTTTGTGTCTGTGTTAATAATCACAACACTCCCTGAAGTTATGCACTTTTTAATACTGTACAGATAATAGTAAGAATACATGAGTCTTCTTTTCACAACAATACACATTCTAATCAACTAAATGCCTATTGGATGCCACTGAAGAGCAAAAAACATGGAAATATGAAAAAAATAAATAAAAGCACAGTGTAATGTCTTCAATTCAAATTTGTAAACTCTACTGAAAGATTGAAGGCTGTACTGTACGTTGGAAAAAGGATCGGCTAATTTTGGAAACTTCCGTACCATTTTGAATGTATGGGCATTAAAACTTTGAATTTTTGAACCAGAGAGACTCACCCACAGTCTGGAGCTGGACACCAGCGTGTGTCAGGGTCCATGGACAACACCCTGCGCAGCATAAAGTCCTCAAACTTGTATGACAACAAGGCATTATCCACAATGTTGTGAATATCTAGGGGAATAGTGGGAAAAGGTGTTAAATTTCAGTTCTTTCTCCTTCATGGAGATAACAAAATTCAAAGAATGTTTATTAAAATAAGATAGAATCAATTGTGTAACAGTTTTTTGAGACTACTGTAGTGTACAGTGATATCTCCATTAGCCGGAACAATTGGTGCAGAGCACTTCCGGGAATGAGATTTCCTGGTAACGAGGTGACTCCCAAAGCCGGAAAAAATCCCTCTTCCCTGGAATTTTCCAGGTGCCGGGAAAATTATCTCAGAATTTTCCAGAAAATGTGCCCCTCGGCAAATCGTTCCCAAAGCCGGAATTTTACGGAAAATTCCGGCCTTGGAAACGGTTTTCCGAGAAAATTTCAATTCCGGCTATCAGAGACTTCCGGCTAACGATATTACAATTACCAAAATAATAATAATTAAAAAACAACTTTACTGTATACCCAATAAATGTATAAATGTGCACCAATTACTTTTATCACTGAAAATTTTAAAATCTTCTAAATTACATTGAAAGAAATATTTTTTTTCACAAATAATATTTCAAATCATACCACAAGATGGTTTACACTTACCTGTGGGATGCATAAGCTCATTGCACTGAGGACAACTGATGTTGACTCTGGATTCTGTGATCTCAACTTTGAGGTATTGTCTGAGACAGGGAAGACATGCCGAGTGTGGACAGGAAATAAGTATAGGAAAAAGGTCATCAGGAACCTCCTGTAGACATAGAGAGCACTCTCGCCGACCACCTTCTGCAGTGGCACCCTCGGTGTTACTACTGCTGATACCAACTGTTGTACTTTCAACTCCATGACTGATACTGTTGCCACTGCTCGCACAGGCACCCTGCATAATCCAGGAAAACATGAATCAGATATAAGAGCAATACGTTCATAATTTTAAATCACTTAAGATCCTGATGGTAAACCATTTTAAATCACTTAAGATCCTGATGGTAAACCATTTTAAATCACTTAAGATCCTGATGGTAAACCAGACATTTACACAAACCATTTCTTGCTTGTTTTTTTTTAGTTTAAAGGGGAAGTGTAATAAACATAATGATTCCTTCATATACTGTACAATAGGATCTCAAGTCTAGTGAGTTTTAGATTCGCCATTCATATGTTTCATGTCACTTTTAAAATTTGCAGCCTCTCAAGAATAGCGGTTTTCATTACCAGTTTTGCGATTCATTGGGGAGTGGGCAGCTCGCATTGTCACAGTCTTTTGTTATCCGTCGACCCGCCGAGTGTTTTTTGTTTACGGCAGTTAGTTTGAATGAGCGAGCGGTGCAGTGGCCTTGGATTATATAACCCATCGTGCTAAAGTTTCACAAGATTCTTGTTTAACTATTAATGATTCTTGTGTATTAATGATTCTTGTGTATTAATGATTCTTGTGAATTAGCGATGAGTGATGTGTGTAATGTAAATGTCGGGAGCGGTTCTGGTGGTAATGATGGCCGTAGAGAAGGTCAACAAGCCAAGCGTGACTGCCGTAAGTGGGCCAAGAAGAGGACATACACCCTTGAAATGAAACGAGAGATGATTGAAAGTGGTACTTGTACCTGTGAAATACTGCGTAGGCTCAACTGCCCCGATCAACCACACGTTCCCTTAAGTAGAACAAGGAAGCCTTAACTGCTTCTGTGAATGTATTCTGAAGATTTTCTAGGAGCAGGACGTTCTCCGATACTTTCACAACAAAACCTACTGTTAGTTATCACAGAACATTACCTTCACAAGTGGGTGGAAAGAAGAAACTGTGAGCAAGGCGACCTGTCTGGGCCACAGATAAGGCATCAAGCACGTGTTTATTACGCTACAGTTGCACAGAAGAAACTTGTTAACTCCACCACCGTTCAATGCTTCTGTTGGTTGGTTGGTTGCCTTTAAGAAGCATTATGGGGAGAGTGCATTGGCTGATGTCGTAGCAGCAGAAAAATATCTATCTGTCTTTCAAGCTCTTGAGAAAGCGTTGGTTATTGCCAAGACCAGATCTTCAATTGTGATGAAAGTGGCATTTTCTGGAAGTGCTCACCTAAGACCACTTTCATTGCCAAGGATGAAATACAGAATTACAGTTTTATTCACAGCTAATGCAAGTGGAGATTTCTTGATGAAATCCCTGGTTGTTGACAGTGCTGCTCGCCCTAGAGCCTACCGCCATGTCAATATGTCGCAGCTCAATGACAATGTCACTTGTTTCGCGACGCTAAAACCGGTACCAATTAGTCGCTAAACTTGAGAGCCTACTGTATTGTATCATGACAACTGCAAAATATTTTCTAAAATTATCTTAAGTGAGAATGTAGATGGGGCCAAAGTCTTGAACACTTAGCAATATCTGGCATCTACTTGTGAGTTATACATATATGATTGGGATATACTAATAACACTACTGGTCATCACATATTATGCCTGAACCACAAAATGGGATAAAACTCTCCTTAATACCTAAGATCTTCAGGTACTTACATGCCAAATACTGTCAGTGTTCTATGGTTAGAGGAGGGTGAATATGCCATATCCCTACATACCCCTTCTGAGGAACAAGAATCTCCCCTAGATGTGCCTCTGGATCCCACCGAACCCCTACGGCTCCCGACAAGACTCCTGCCACTCGTGTGATGTCTCTTGATGGAACTCCAACTGCTTGATTCACCCGTTCCCTCCGCAAAAACACCCGAAGAGTCAGTGTTAGTCTCTGGTTCCATTGTAAGTTTATCTGAAATAAATTATAATAATGATGTTACAATTGTCTGTTACACTAATTTTTTTCTTCTTCCTTGCAGTAACCAACAATTGCAGAACTGTACATCAATGATAACAGTTACTATACTACAGTATTTCCGCGCTAACCTGGCCCGTAATTCACGCCCATTTATTCAAACTAAATGTGTTCACAGTTGGTAAGCAGACCCATTAATATCTTAAATAATGTTACTTATCTAGACTATCAAAATGTAAATGATTTCAAGGCATTAGCACTTCAGAGAGGATGATAGAAAATGTTTAATATTTATCATAAAAGGTCGAAGTAAAAAAAGAAATTCACTTTCAAATGAAGTCTTTTTATTATTTCATTTTTGTAATGAACATAAAGCAAACAGAAACAAGTGATACCAAACATATACCACAATAGGTAATGTACTACAGTTTGTATGGCTTGATATATCCCAAATAATTTATATACAGTAACTCATAAAACTCGATCTAAATAAGCGCTTATATAAGGGCAGTCCTTTTATGATAAATATTTAAAATTTTCTAACATCCTCTCTGAAGTGCTAATGCCTTGAAATCATTTACATTTTGATAGTCCAGATAATTAACATTATTTCAGATATTAACGGGTCTGCTTACCAACTGTGAACACATTTAGTTTGATTAAATGGACAGCTATACAAACTTTTGAAAACCTCACCTAATCTTTCCTAACATTTAAAAATCCTAAAACTATAAAAAGCTTACTTCATTAATGTTGTCGGTGTTTCGTATGTGATGGTGTTTGTTTTAAGTTTTCAGTGTGTGATGGTTGTTGTGTTCGGTGTTCAGATGACGAGGGATCCACCAAGTCCAAAGTGATTCTTAACATTTTTACAAGTTAGGAAGGGTGAGGTAAGGTTTTCAAAAGTTTTTCTTTTGTGTATTCTTTTTAGTATTCTACCCTTCATTTTCCCTCTACTTCAAAGCCATGCCCACCTTGAAAAAGTAATATTGTTGGTAATTTTATCGGTTAAATACAGTATTCGAAAAATATAAATTTCAGACAAAAATGCTATACTGTATAAAAAAAGTGTCTTGGATTTGTCTAAACTACTCATTGCAATAGTTAAATTTCTAAGATTCCCCAGATGACTAAAACTAAGATATTGTAATACTGTACCATTATTTTTAGTAGACTTTCATTATCAGATAAAACTAGAGATAACACATCCAGTTACATAAACAAAGATGACAATAAAAAATTAAAATCATTATGGTCTCATCCTAGGTGTAGTAAAAGGAACGCCCACAAGAGCTAAGCCAGCCGACTGTTACAAAGAAAATTTGAAAATTGGCCTGTGGGTTCCTGTGAGTTAATAGTGCCTGTCAGGAGATTATTATCCCAATTCATCACCATTTCTTATCCCCTCAAGGGTAACCGGATCCCTGCCTATACCCACAGAACTGATATGACTATGCCCATGTGGTGAACTAGCCAATCAGTGTAAAAAGTGCCAAAAGATTCTTTGAAAAACAGACTCTGATTGGACACTCAGAATATGCTTCCTACAGCTAATGGATATTGTTAGATGTACAGTAGCGTTGGGTGTGGAGTAGTGTGAGCGGCATCTGTGTGGGCTGCCACTGATTGTACCTGTACTGGGTGTCTTAAGGTTGATTTAATGTTTTTCTCTAGTCATTTGGATGTACTGTATAGTGAATTCCCTCCCCTGCACATATAACTTCATACTTCGCTTTTGTGAATAAATTTAACTTTTGAAGATATCTCTTTCCATTCCTCTCCCTCTTAGCGAATATAATAACAGAAATGGGTCCCCAGGAACAGATGGATGATTACAATTAACTAAAGCATCAAGTGAACCACATTTAATTAAACTACAGTGCCCACACACACGTAAATAAAGTAAGTAGAACATCACCTACGTTATATAGGTCGGCTCAAACTACACGGTATAAAAACTGTTTTTCCTGGAATAGAAATTATGCAAAATAAATGGGCCAATTAAAATTACTCACACGACGAAGTTGGAGTTCGGACCCTTTTAGATCTGGTACGGATAGAGAAAGGACTATTGAGCAAGAGCGATCGCAGGGACATCCGAGGAAACCCCGAGGAAGAGTTATTACTGCCGCCTCCTGCTCCCCCACGTTCCATGGCGGCGACCGATGGATATGTTCTGGTGCGAACGCCTCCACCGGGATTACTAGAGCCACTATTGTTGCCATTGCCACATGGCTCATTCATGGTGATAGACACTCCACCACCTAATCCTGAAATAAAATAACATTTATAAATAACTTGACTAATTCCAACAACCACAGCCGTCAAATATTATAATTTCATATTTCAATAAGAAATGCTGGAGGTGTTATGACCATAATCATGTGTGTTATAAATACTATTTACAATTACCAATAATGAAAAAATTTAATCAAAGAGAGACAGTATGTTCCATGGAAATATACCACCATCACTAAAAGGTTTACCTTTCTTCTGCACTTTAACTCCCTAATATAGAAACTACAGTACAGTACAAAAAAAGAAAGCTAATGCAAAAGAAAGCCATTTCATGTCATTTCACTTTAACAGATTTTTATTTCCCATTGCTACAATCTCTAATTTATCATTCATAAGTTGATAAAAGCTGACCTATATAACCTAAAATACTATTTCCTGTTTTCTTCTTTTAAAAAAGATTACGTACAATTTATTCCCGCAAAAAAGAACCATTTTTAATGTCTCATCCCAACATCATACCTGTCCATCTATCAACCCAATTTATGTGGCTAATTTTATATCATACAAAACTCATCCACTACACTACCACAGGTGTAGCTGCCTCGTCCACTACACTACCACAGGTGTAGCTGCCTCACCCACCACACTACCACAGGTGTAGCTGCCTCATCCACAACACTACCACAGGTGTAGCTGCCTCATCCACCACACTACCACAGGTGTAGCTGCCTCGTCCACCACACTACCACAGGTGTAGCTGCCCCACCACACTACCACAGGTGTAGCTGCCTCATCCACAACACTACCACAGGTGTAGCTGCCTCATCCACTACACTACAGGTGTGTGCTGCCTCATCCACAACACTCACCACAGTGTAGCTGCCTCTGTCCACACACCACCACACAGTGTGTAGCTGCTCACACAACACTACCACAGGTGTAGCTGCCTCATCCAGGTGTAACACTACCACAGGTGTAGCTGCCTCCACACAGGTGGAAGCCGCCCTCACCCCACCACACCACCACAGGTGTACCACAGCACCACACTGACACAGGTGTAGCTGCCTCCAGCACCACACTCCACAGGTAGCCAAGCCCCCACTGACACACAGTGTAAAGCCGCCTCATCCACCATTATTCACCACAGGTGTGGCTGCCTCTCCACCACACTACCACAGGTGTAGCTGCCTCACACCACACCACCACAGGTGTGGCTGCCTCACCCACTGCCACAGGTGTGTAGCCGCCCCACACACACCACAGGTGTGGCTGCCTCATCCACCACACCACAAACATCACCACAGGTGTAGCTGCCTCCCACCACTACCACAGGTACTGCATCCACCACACACTACCGTGGTGTAGCTGCCTCATCCACCACCACTACAGGTGTGGCTGCCTCCATCCACAACACTACCACAGGTGTAGCTGCCCTTCACACTACCAAGGTGTAGCTGCCTCACACCACCACAGGTGTAGCTGCCTCCTCCACATCCACAGGTGTGGCTGCCTCGTCACCACACTACCACAGGTGATCCCACAACACTCCACAACACTACTGCTGGTGTAGCTGCCTCATCCACACATCACTACAGGCATGCCCACCCCACCACACACTACCACAGGTGTAGCTGCCTCTATCTACATTCTCACAGGTGTAGCTGCCTGTCCACCACACTACCACAGGTGTAGCTGCCTCATCCATGGGGCTGACTTTCAACACAGGCAGCGAGTCATTCTGTCCACCACACACTACTGCCTCATCCACAACACTACTACAGGTATAGCTGCTCACACCACACCATGGTGTAGCTGCCTCATCCACAAACATCATCACAGGTGTAGCTGCCTCCACAACACTACCACAGGTGTAGCTGCTCTACTACAGGTGTAGCTGCCTCCTCCACCACACTCACCACAGGTGTAGCTGCCTCCTCCACCACACTACCACAGGTGTAGCTGCCTCATCCCACAACACTACCACAGGTGTAGCTGCCCATCCACCCAACACTACAACACTACCCTCATCCACAGGTGTAGCTGCCTCATCAGGTGTGGCACAACACTACTGCCTCATCACAACACTACCACAGGTATAGCTGCCCTCATCCACACTACTCACAGGTGTAGCCACAGGAAGGCGTGTGGCTGCCTCACCTAATTACTACCACATCCACCACACTACCACACAGGTGCTGCCCCACCCTGCTGCCTCATCCACAACACTTAGTCATCAAGGCAAGAGCTGCCTGTCCACCACTACCACAGCAGCTGCCTCACCCACCACACCACACAGGTGTAGCTGCTCCACCACCACACTACCACAGGTGTAGCTGCCTCACCCACCACACCACCACAGGTGTAGCGCCCATCATCCTGGGTATAGCTGCCCCATCCACCACACTACCACAGGTGTGCCTCATCCACCACATTCACCACAGTGAGCTGCCTCGTCTGCCTCCACACTACCTGCCTCATCACAGGACCACTGGCACGGTGTAGCTGCCTCACCCTCACCACACTACCACAGGTGTAGCTGCCTCAGCTATAGCTGCCTCATCACCCACACTACCACAGGTGTGGCTGCCTCATCTTGGCTTCTACCACAGGTAGGCTGCCTCGTCCACCACACTACACAGGTGTAGCTGCCTCATCCACAACACTACCACTACTTTCTGTCCCACAGGTGTAGCTGCCTCATCCACACAACACACTACCACAGGTGCCCTGGGTCCAGCTGCCTCATCACAACACTACCACAGGTGTGCAGCTGCCTCAATCCACCACACACTACTGCCACAGGCTGTAGCTGCCTCGTCCCACACTACCACAGGTGTAGCTGCCTCACAGGTGGTAGCTGCCCTGCATCCACAACACCACCACAGTGTGCATGCCTCATCCACAACACTACTACAGGTGTAGCTGCCTCATCCACCACACCACCACAGGTGCATGCCTCTGGTGTGGCTGCATCCACACCACTACCACAGGTGTAGCTGCCTCATCCACAACACTACCACAGGTGTAGCTGCCTCATCCACAACACTACCACAGGTGTAGCTGCCTCATCCACAACACTACCACAGGTGTAGCTGCCTCACCCCACCACACTACCACAGGTGTAGCTGCCTCACCCCACCACACTACCACAGGTGTAGCTGCCTCATCCACAACACTACCACAGGTGTAGCTGCCTCATCCACAACACTACCACAGGTGTAGCTGCCTCACCCACCACACTACCACAGGTGTAGCTGCCTCACACTACCACAGTATCAGTAGGCCATCATAACTCTGGCCTTGGACTACAAAACCTAACACACACTTATATTTATCATGTATTTATAAACCCCCCGCACACCAAGGAGTTACTACCTATTAATGAATCATAAACCAGACGAGACTAAGTTAGTTTATTTAATTTACTTTATATTACTACTTCCTATTTCGACATCTGTCACTCAAGGCCAAACAAACTCTTTTTCTCCTCTCAACTCCCTCTCTATCCTATATCCCATCTAGTATTAATATCCTTAATATATATGGTTCCCTGGAGATATTTGTTACTTACATTTACCCTCAGAGTTGTCCTGGTTGAGTGGTAATTAAGGTTTTTAGTTCACTGATCTCTCCATTTACGTTCTACTTCAGCCGCCATTGTCGACACTGCCTATGGTCTATTATAATTCATTTACCTCTATTGTCCTATCTACTGGAAAGAAATTTACTTTTTATTGATTATTGTAATATTTACGATTATTTTTATGTAAGAAATGAAATTATAAATGAATTAATTAAATATATTGTTATGTTGATAATATAATGGTTAGAGATACATGGGTTATTTTATCTAACAAAGCATGGCTGTAAATATTACCATTATTATACTATATTCTATTAACTAAATAATAGAGTATAATAAATCATAATTTTGTAATATAAAAAACTCATATAATGTATAATATTTCCATAGTGAAGTTATAAGAGATGGTGAGTCATAAATAGTGATTATCCCGCACCCACCGAGAGCCTGTGGTGGTAGCTTATGTGGTGAAAGTGTCGAGGAAACTTACTTATTTTTATTGTTTTTTGTGGTAGGTAAACGTCTATTAACCACAGTATTTGATAGGTAAGACCCCCAGGAGGCTGAGTTAATTAATACTTATGGTTAAAGTCCCTTGATGTGTATGGTAGATATAGGGTTTTGTTTCCTATGATATATTCCTTAATAGTAAACTTAGTATTATTAATTTATTTTATTTTATCTTACCTTAGTCGTCTATATTGATTATTTTGTTGGAAATCTTTGGTATTTGAGACACCCATTTTAGATTTTTTATGTATTATTTAAGGATTTACGAAACGACCTACGACCTGTAATTGGGTCCTTAACCCTGTCGTATGTCGGGGAGGAGATGTATATACCATGTGTTTTAGCTTTATCTGTGATTACAAAAAAGATTATGTAAATCTTGTAGGAAATTGCAGTGAAATAGTGATGTGTAATGGAGCTTTAAAATGGTTGCCTCTCATTACATAAGTTGTGTTATTCCTTCACACAAACACTGAACTACATGTACATATTTCACACTATGTGGTTTAGAATAACTTTATTGTAATTTACAGATTTTAGGTAAATAGATTTGGTAGTAACAATTTATAAACTGGGAGATGTGAACGTTTGAAATGGTCATAAGTCAATTAAATATCGCCATGCATAAAAACAAATTGATTTTCCAGATTTTTTTAAACAAATCAGTTGGTGTACAGTATATACCGTAATTCAGGGCTCCTCTCTGGTACTTGTTCCAGTATAACGAACTTGTTCTATGGAGTGGCTGACATCGTCGAGAATGTCTTCCCACACGTCAACGTGAAGAATGAAATACAGTTTGTTATTTTATCCCACAATGGACGAGTTGGGGAAACATATTAAACACACACTGTCACGCTGTTAGAAAAATACAACAGCTACTGTTTTTAAATTGAAATTTAAACCATTGTGATTTAATTGTGATACGTTAAAAATATTGGCAATGATGTCAGAAGCTAGAAGCAGACGACACACATATACCTGTAGTCAAGGAGTTTACAGCCCTGTTCAGGTAAGATGCAAAGGTGCATTTTTAACAATGCAAGTGAGAGACATTTAATAAGTGATAAAAATGCAGTGAACAGTAAAAAAACAAGCTGTAAATCTCAGTGTTTACACTATCAGCTGACTTGATCAGACGTACTCAAACTATCCAACCAGGAGCAAACTCGTAACAATGGTTTTAAATTAGACTAATTTAGATTTAGGCGCGAAATAGGTAAACATTGGTATGGAAATAAGAGTAGTGGATGAATGGAACAAGTTACCAAACATCATCATTAACTCGAACACACTGGATAGCTTCAAACATAGGTTGGATGGATATATGAACAATAGGGGTTGGGTGTAAATGGGACTGCCCAGTATGGGCCAATAGGCTCACTGCAGTTTCCTCCATTCTTACGTTCTTATGACGTTGCAGCATACACATGCAAAATATAAATACAGTCCAACTTGGCCCACATCCAACTCAAACCATCAAATACCGTCTTGGATAATCAACTCAAACTAAAGAGTAAAATTTTGCACTTATTTTTGCATGAATGATAAAAGTACAATGATAAAAAGAAGCATAATGCACTAACATTTCTGATAAACAGCCATGTGATGTGGGTAGCCATTAAATAAAATTACTGTACAAGAAAATACTTAAAAGTTTACCCTTTAATATACCTGGTATGATAAAAGTACAAACTGCCACGAGATCTGAGGTTGATGAGTTCAACAACAATTTAAATAATGAGTTACTTAATGCACAAAGGCAGAACATACCATACAGAAAACTAAATGGATAAACAATTATTTAAAGAATATTATTGGACAAGGAAAGGCTGTAGGTAGGAGAATAAATTGTGAAGTTTACCTCCAAGATTATTATAAAGTATTGGCCAATAGGGTTAAGACCGAGATAAGAAAAGCAAAGACCAATACAGTCAAATACTGTACAGTAGGTTCGGAATATATCGCGAGATAGGGTCCAACGATGTTTGCTATACAGGTAACTCGTGTTTGATTTAAGTGTTTTGGGAATAACGCGATTGTTCAATTAGAACCCAAAGCTAATTTACGCGCACCTATTTTTTAAATAACGCGGTCAAGACAGTTTAAATTTGCCGCGCATATTCGCCTGGCAGTGGAGTCATGTGTGATGCCTGGTGAGGTGCTTGTAAGTTATTACTATAAAGTCGCAGTCATATCAACATCAACAATTTTAATATTATTAATAATAATAATTATTATAATGTAATAATAAAGATTATTACTATTAATGATGAAGACAATGATGACATCCAGCAAGCTTCCCAGGTATCACTTTCTCAGTTCACACCAGCACTACTTTTTCTCTCTGCTCTTATTTGCACTGTATGTTTGTCTCGTACCTTTTTAGTGTTAAGCGCTGTTTCCCCCATTGAGCATGTCTGGAAAATGTCCATCTTCCTCCTCTGGGGCGCCTAAAGCTAAAAAGGCATGAAAAACAATCGCAATGGACGTGAAATTAAATGTGATCACCCGCCTTCAGAGAGGAGAGCGTGTGTCGGAGGTTGGCCGCGTGCTTGGTTTAAGTGAGAGCACTGTTCGTACCCTGTGTGGTATATGATGGTTCCCCTAACCTGTACCATTTACATGTAGTATTCTTATTTTCTTACTAACTAAAGCACCAATGAACATAGACTCGGGAGCAACAGGCTGTTTCAATATTAGGGAACACCAGACCAGGCAGCTGACGCACCATCCTGGGAACACCAGACCAGGCAGTAGATGCCACACTGCCACCCTCACTTGACAATCCCACACCTACATAAATGAACAAACCAAAAATATTAGTTACAGTATTAAATCTTTTCCATTAAGCTTTCCATTCTCTTCACTTCACGTCACTACCAACCCATTTACACTCACCTTAGAAGTCGTAATCTGCAGCAGAGTCGGCTGCTTTCTCGTCACTCACTCAAAGACTGAGCGGGCGAGCTTGAATGCGTGAGTGAGCAGCCACGGTGGCGCCTCTGGTGAGCAAATAACACATTTGTTTGCCATGGCGGTACATTTGAAATATTTCCTGCCCGATTTCCCTCGTGAAAAAAAAAATTATTGCTATATATTGGAAAATCTCGATAATTTTGGTAGTCGCGATATAAAACAATCTTTATAAAAAATTGCTATATAATCCCGACTCTACTGTACTGTACATGTAATTCTAAATGTCAAAAAGTAACACTTGCCAGCACAGCAGGCGAAGAAAAGCATTTTAGTAGGTGAGCGGCAAGGTAGGTGATGCAGGCAATGGTAGGCAATAGGGGAAATACTACATAAAAGTAAAGTGCTGCACTTAATACAGAATGACCTTAAAACTTGTGGGGGTTAGGTTCTCAAAATGGCCACAAATAACCAAATGTACGAATAACATTTGCTGACTTGGGGGGTTACATTTTTGCTCCTGTACAAAGAAATGTACAGTAGAAGTCCAAAAATCCGGACTGCTTGGGGATTGGGTCAGTCCGGATTTTCGGATTTTCTGGATTCTCAGGCAGTACTTTTAAAATTCAAATTTAAGGAGGAATAAAGAAGAGCTGAACAGGTACATTTTGATAGTTTATTCATTAGCAAATATAGCATGCTTCATTTATCAAAACGAGCAGTTTCAAAGAAAAAGCTGTGAATTCTAGAATTTTATTCTTTGCCTTTTTTATATCATAAATTGTAGACTTTCCAATGTCGTATGTTTCCATTAGAACAGTATTGCTCACACCACGTTCTAGTTTCTTAAATATTTCAAGTTTGTCACTCAATTTCAACGTGTTCTTCTTTCTCTTCACACAACGAAGTTTATCTACTTTAGGAGCCATTATTATGGGCTTGTACAGTACTCTGTAAATGGAAAGAGTAGGACTTAAAATTACATACGTTGTCACAGTTGATTGCTCATTTTAAAGTGGCGACTACGTGGTCACTTGTCGCTGTGCAGCTGTGGCGCTCACGCATGCACACATACACACAAAAGCCCGCTAAAAAAAATAATCGTGTTTTCGAAAAGTCCGGATTCTCGGGTGGTCCGGATTTTTGGGTAACGGAAAATTGTTCTCGGAAGTTCCAGAAATCACCCATTACGTCATCTTTTGAACCCTGTAAAACATCCCCCATCCCTGGAATTTTCTGGGTAAGTTCCGGAAAAATTTTCTCAGAATTTCTGGAAAATGTACCTGATTTTCATCTTTCAAACCTGGAAAAAAACTCCCCCAGAAAATGTGCCCCTCAGAAATCATTCCCAAAGCTGGAATTTTCTGGAAAATTTCGGCTTAGGGAACACACACACACACACACACATACATACATACATTACAGGAAAAATAAATTACTGGCTCTAGAATGAATGGCTCCCTGTCCCAGCTGCGAAAATGCCGGCAACTTTAAAACAACCCACAGACATTCTTGGGTACATCCAGGGTGTCATCCGCGAATAATCGAGGTCCGCGAATTGTCATCACATGCTGTACTATTGTAATTTGGTCACATACAAAATAAAGAATAAACTTTACCAAAAATAATTGTTTTCTCTACAGTACTTATAATTCAAGTCTGAATATGTAAATAACCACGTAACTTACAGTATAGTCTCGATTTACGCGGATTTTGTTTACACGTTTGGTCATTTACGCGGCACCTTGCCAGACCGACAATTTATATTTACGCGGTAATTTCCATCATTTAAGTGGGAAGTAGCGCAGGCAGGGTGCGCACAAGGTCGCCCAGTCAACAGAACATTACCAGTTCTTCACCCGCCACCCACCACAGCCACCCCAAGTCAGTGATAGTGAGGATGTGGACTTGGAGGGGTTTGACAAAGAGGCCCTGCAAGCCTCTGTGGTGGATAGTGATACAGGTGAGGGCCAATAATCTGCCCTCTGCCTCAGAACCAACCCCCCATCCCCGTGTGCCCAGCCATCTTTTCTACTAACGTAAGTGTTAAGAAACCTAATATTACTGATATTTCTCTTAAATATTAATTCTGTGTGCATACCATCATAAAATTAAGATGTTATTTTTACTACAACGTACAATATGTGTCTGGTGAAGTATAATTTGTTTATTTACTTGAGGTATTTGTTTTTAGCTCATAAAATTCATAGAAATTACCCGGCCAGAATATAATTTATATTGCTGGAATTCTTATAAGATAGTGATTAATTTGAATATAAACAAGCTAAAATTTGCATTAGACATACAATTTTTAGATCTAATTAAAGAATTTTATTAGAGAGCAAAAATTTTTTCTTTTGTGCAAAATATATGACGTTTATATTCAAATTATTCGCTTTCTTGCAAAGAATCCAACAATGTAAATTATATTCTCCTAAATATAGTCTGAGGTATTATTTATTACTAACCTAAAAGCCTAGGTAGTCCTTTTCTCCAAACATTTCTCTGGGAGGGAGGGAGCCAGCGAGCGTGGGAAGAGGGGGGGGGGAGTTGAGTCCATTATTTGAATGGACATTAACCGGCAACTGTATTTCTCTTAAATATTAATTGTGTGCGCATACCATCATAAAATTAAGATGTTATTTTTACTACAACGTACGTATTGTGTCGGAAAAAGTGTAGTTTGGGGGTCGGCCCAGTCTCTATTTCAGTTACCGGTATTCGCAGCCGTTTTGAGACCCAAACAACCGTGAATTTTAAGGGCATTCTGTACTGTACTTTTAACTCATCTGTATGTGCACGACTACAACATGGGTTTTATAATAGTCTGAGTTCATGCACTGATTCTAACAAGAACCATTAAAACAGGTACAATTTCCAACTGAAGTATAGTTATTAGATTTAAATCACCTTTAATCTATAGTAAGATAATTGCACAATGAAAACTTAAAAGCTCATTGTTAACATTCACCCCCCAAATCATTTTTCCATCCCTTGCCAATGTAGTTGTTAGTTGCTGTTAAAAATTGGAAAACAGATACAAGTATTTTGTAGAACTTTTTGTGTGATTTCTGTTCCTAGATGTTGTAAAACATTGACTACTGAGAATTAACTGTGACAACTAAGATATTAGAGTAGTGGCCAAACTGGCTTCCATAATTTATCAAATTTCAGAGGCCATGCTGATCGTTTGAGCACAGAAACACCTCCCTGGTTGTAGATAATAATACATGTAGACTGGTCGCTGGAACGCACAACCACACACACCCCCTGGCTGGCTACCTAGTGCACCAGGGTAACACAACGTATGAATACAAGTACCAACCTTATCTAGGTAAGAACATCAAGTACATACAGTACTCCTCTAGTTGTGTGCTAAGACAGAGTCTGTGGTAAAGTGAAAGTTCACAGCATGTAAAGGGAATTTCTGTATGTTGATTCTGCTTTTGATGCTAAGTAACCATGCTTACAGTATTCAATCCTTTAATAATAATATAGAAAATGAATGATGCCTAATTTTTTTAGTATACAGTATCTTGATGAAGTTTTCACACATTTGTTTATTTTTATGCTGAGAATGCAAATGCGGCACAGCACAGTGTTGGAGAGAAAAAGAACGTGTGTTAAGTTATAATATTGTAGTACTGTACTGCACAGTATATCCATATGAATGTGTTGCTTGTCTCTTTACTTGAGATTGAAGTCTATGAATTGAAATATTATTGCAATGTAGAACCAAACACTGCATGCATATCCATAATACAGTATTTAATTTTGTTGCAGTTTTGTATTGCAAAATTACTAAACATTAGTTTTTGTTGCAGAAATACCTGAACAGTAGTTGGCAAATAAGAGAAAAACGAAAGTCTGCATTTATTTGTAATTATGAGTTCAGTTTCCGTACATTGAGTATGGTCCACTTTGACAAGTGGTGGGTGTGAGATGGGCATTAGTCTATTCATGACAGACAAAATGAACCACACTAATGTAACCGATGAAGAAAATAACCTGAGATGTTTGTTTGGTTTAAGTCATCTTTCATAGAGCAGTATTGAATCATTTATTGACAATTTGTAGCCTTGAGATTACAACATTAATATTACAGATACTGTACTGTAGTGTGTAAATTAATGATTAACACTGCTCCTAAATTTGTGTTGTGTGGGGTGGATCAAGGGGCCCTGTGTTGTGTGGGGGAGATCAAGGGGTATGGAAGATGGTGCAACATAAGTTCACAAGAGACAGGAAAGGGACATAGGAAAAGACTTACTCATATCCTCTACTTTAATACACTTTATAACAGTGACTTTTGAAGCTACACATACTATACTGTTCTTTAGCTTCATAACAATTCACTACACATAGTAAATCATATCATCTCATCTATGTACAGTATATTTAACTGCCCTTGTCTGCATATACTACCCTGGTTTATTCATTAATCATTTGTCTAAGTGTACAAGTAACCAAATTGAGCCATCATGTATCACTCAAAGGTAATAAACAATGTTGTCAGTAAGGTATCTTCATGTTAAATACTATACAGTGTGTTATAGTGACCCCTGTTGTAAGCTGGTCTGCTGTAAGCTCTCATATGAACGCATACTGAGTGAATACTTTCTGATACAGCTTATCCTTTT
Source organism: Homarus americanus (assembly GCF_018991925.1). NCBI lineage: Eukaryota > Metazoa > Arthropoda > Malacostraca > Decapoda > Nephropidae > Homarus > Homarus americanus. The sequence continues at coordinate 876,274 of NW_024720811.1, read as the reverse complement.
ATTTTCACATATTACAAATTTCATACAGTATTGTATTTTCTCTATAATTGAAGATGTTATATTAATGATGATAAACCAATCTTATGAGAATATAATAATGAATCAATAAATAAATAAACCTGACGAATGCGGCAACACCTGATCAGCCCCAGTCTGCTTACTGACTCAAGTGTCTTGCGGCCATTTTATTAAACAACATTTTCCCTTGAATAGGGTCCTCATGTCGAAAACCATATTTTTTAATGCGAAGGACCTTTTACTGCAGCGCACGAAGGAGTGTGGTGGTGGGAAAACGAATTAATATTACTGAAATTTGAAGAGGTATCTAGTAGCTGCTTTTAGTCACCCTTATAATTATTTTGTTAGTTTTATTGAATATTTATACAATAAAGCCTCAAATAACGAAAGTAATGTGTCCTCCAATATTGCAGTGTGTATCGCGAATCATTAACTACCATTAAATTACATCAATAATAATGAGATGCGTTCCCAAGTGTGACCTTTTCATATCTTCTGTGTGGCTTTTTACCCTCTTTTTCCCCCCAAAACAATACAATTAATGAAAATTTAAAACTATATTCTATAAATACTGATTCTGAATGCACCTTATACAATATAAATGAATAATAATATGGTCACACAAGAGGAGATGGGACGCCATTGTTTTCGTTAGTGTTTACAGTCGGGAGTCCGGGACGATAGTTCTACACGAGAAAATGAAGAAAATAAGACCCTGGTTGTAGCTGTAGTAAAGTTCATGTAAAAAAAAAGAATATTCGGTTGAACCTTGATTTACTCGGTTCTCGTTTACGCGTTTGGTCGGTCATTTACGCGGTACCTTGCCAGAACCGGGATGCCAGATTTACGCGGTGAGTTTACTCATTTACGCGGGTGAAGTATAATTTGTTTATTTACTGAAGATATTTGTTTTAGCTCATAAAATTCATTCAAATTACCCGGCCAGAATATAATTTACATTGCTGGAATTCTTATAAGATTGTGATTATTTTAAATATAACCATCATGGAATTTGCATTAGACATACAATTTTCGATGTAATGTAAGAATTTTGATTACAAAGAGCCAAATTTTTTTCTTTTGTGCAAAATATATGACGTTTATATTCAAAATATTCCTGGTCTTGCAAGGAATTCAGCAATGTCAATTATATTATCCTAACTTTAGTCTGAGGTATTATTTATTACTAAAAATGTAAATATACTGTTTTAACCCAAACATTTCTCTGGTAGGGAGGGGGAGGTGGGGAGGGAGGGACCCAGCGAGCGTGGGAAGAGGGGGAGAGCCGGAGGTGGGGTATTTTGATTGACAGATAATGTCTGGGTGAAGTGCAATTTGTTTATTACTGAAGATATTTGTTTTAGCTCATAAAATTCATACAAATTACCCAGCCAGAATATAATTTACATTGCTGGAATTCTTATAAGATTGTGATTATTTTAAATATAAACATCATGGAATTTGCATTACATACAAATTTTTGATCTAATGTAAGAATTTTGATTACAAAGCCAAAATTTTATCTTTTGTCCAAAATATATGATGTTTATATTAAAAATATTCCTGGTCTTGCAAGGAATCCAGCAATGTCAATTATATTATCCTAACTTTAGTCTGAGGTATTATTTATTACTATACCTTAAAATCTAGTGTTTTCACCCAAACATTTCTCAGAGAGGGAGGAGCAGCGAGCGTGGGAAGAGTTCATTATTTGAATGGACATTAACCTGGCGACTGTTATTTTTACTACAACGTAGGTATTGTGTCGGAAAAAGTGGAGTTTGGGAGTCAGCCCAGTCTCTATTTCAATTAATCCCATATGTTCTGTTATTCCATTTACGCGTTTCTCGTTTTACGCGCTACTCCGCGGGTTCAATTGACCGCGTAAATCGGGGGACCACTGTACATGTTTTAAGTAATATTAATAAATGGAACAATAGAAGTGGCTAACCACTAATGGTAAAGAAAAAAAAAGTGAGATGGATTGGGAATGCCTACATATACGTGTGCATTTCATTTAAGGATGCCACGTCATTTATCTTATTAAGAATATTTTTTTGTTTCAAATTTCGTAATTTTATGAAAAGGAATTTCTTATTTTCAGGTTGGGTGTAATCCACGGTGCACATCAGTGGTGAAAGAAAGCGACGGTGCTCGTCAAGTGAAGACGACACCATGGAGCCGTCAAACAAGAAACAACAACATCAACACAAGCAAGATTTAGGAACATCAACCAAGAAGAAGAAGGACAGAGAAAATAGTATGTTTTATTTTACCACTTCGGGCCTGTACAGTACTGTACTGTACAGTACTGTACTGTACAGTGCTGTACTGTACTGTACAGCACAGCACAGTACAGTACAGCACAGTACAGCACTGTACTGTACAGTACTGTATAGTACAGCACAGTACAGCACTGAACTTTATTGTACTGTACAGTACAGTACAGTATTGCACAGTACAGTACTGTATAGTACAGTACTTTACAGTACAGTACAGCACAGTACAGCACTGTACTGTACTGTACTGTACTGTACAGTACTGTACACTACAGAACAGCACTGTAGTGTACAGTACTGTACAGTATAGCACAGCACAGCACTGTACAGTACAGCACAGTTCAGTACAGCACTGTACAGTACTGTTCAGTACAGCACTGTACAGTTCAGTACTGTACAGTACAGTTTAGTATGGTATTGTACAGTAGAGTACTGTACAGTACAGTTCAGTACAGTTCAGCACAGCACAGTACAGTTCAATACAGTTCAGCACAGTTCAGCACAGCACAGTACAGTTCAGTACAGTTCAGCACAGTACAGCACAGTTCAGTACATTTCAGTACTGTACAGTACTGTATAGTTCAGCACAGTACAGTTCAGTACAGTACTGTACAGTACTGTATAGTTCAGTACAGTTCAGTACAGTACTGTATAGTTCAGTACAGTTCAGTACAGTACAGTACAGTACAGTTTAGCACAGTACAGCACAGTTCAGTACAGTTCAGTGCAGCACAGTTCAGTACAGTTCAGTTCAGTACAGCACAGTTCAGCACAGTTCGGTACAGTACAGTTCAGTACAGTACTGTATAGTTCAGTACAGTTCAGTACAGTACAGTACAGCACTGTTCAGTACAGTTCAGTTCATTACAGTTCAGCACAGTACAGCACAGTACAGCACAGTTCAGTTCAGTACAGTACAGGCGGCCAGCCAGACAACTACCCGGTATGCCATCTGCGCAATTTTATGATCATGCTATAGATTGTGAGGTCATATACACTACAGGGGTAATGACAGTTTAATGATACATAATGGCAGTTTATTGAATATACTCTACACACAATGACACTAATTAAAACCTTAATTTTAAGATAAAAAGTTAAAACTTTTACTTCAAGATTAATTTTACTTCAAAGTTATATTTTATTGACAATAAAACCATGTTTGATGACATTTTAAAATCCTTCAAAGTCTACTGGCTGTTCATCGTCTAACATAAAGAGGTCTGCATATGGGTCCCAATCACTGGAACTTCCAACATTGTCTTCATTATATTTGCTGTCATCCTCCTCCTCGTCACTGTCTCGCTACAACAAATCATCTTCTTCCCCATCCATTGCATCTGAAATTCCACATTTTTGGAACGATTTTATGACAGTTTCTACACGAACAGCTTCCCAAGACTTTATTACAAATTCACACAACACATCCAGTGGTGGAGCACGCATATTACCCCCCTGTGTGAATGACTTTTCTCCCTCAACCATCCACTTATTCCATTCAGAAGGAATATTGTCCTTAAATGGCTTATTTAGGCTTACATCAAATGGTTGAAGCACAGACGTTAAACCCCCTTGTATTACTGCAGTTATAATGTTGTTTTGTTGTAGATGCTTCTTGACCTTATCTGTTAAATGGGCTCTGAACATGTCCCAAACCAACTAGCTCCTTTCCTTGATTAATCCACCAGGCCGCCTACTCCACACATTGTCAATCCATAAATGTACTCCAGCTTCGTCCATCCGCCCCTTCTCTTGGCCATGGACCAAAACACCTGTAGGGAACTTTATATTTGGCATTGTTTTTCTTTTAAATATAACCATTAGTTAATTTAGTTCCATCTGCAAGGCAGGTTAATACGACAGTGAACTTCGTCTTTTCGTGACCTGTACTTTTTATTGGAATAGTTTTTTTGCCTTTGGTGTCAACAGTTTTATTGCTGAGCATATAAAAAAACCGAGGTGTTTCATCCATATTACCAATCTGGCACTGTGGGTAGTTGTTCCTTCCTCAGTCCAATGACACATCTATGGAAATTTATAATTTTGTCTTCGAGGTCAGCTGGGAGTTTCTGTGCAATTTTAGTTTTCTGCCGCAAAACCAAATTTGTCCTCTTCATGAAGCGACTACACCAGTTTGCAGTTGCTTTAAAATATTTACTTTCATCTGGGTGTGTTTTGGGCCACCGGGTGCGTAGGTCAGTTGGGGTTACTGTATAGCCATCTTAACGGTTTTAGTTGACCCAACCTTCTAAATAATTTTCCAGTTCATGCCATTGACAGATGCCGGTCCTTACGGCACATTTTTTCTTGGGTATCTTCTTCGGGGAGGCTTCACTTTTCTTTCAATCACGCACTATCTTTTCATTTACTCCATAATTCCTCGCTGCAGCACTGTTGTTTGAAGAGTTTGCAAACGCAACAACTTTCAGCTTGAAACTTGCGTCATATTTCATCCTTTGTGCTGGGGGAGCCGTGGGGATAAGATATTTTCAACTGTTGTCAGGTTGGTGTGTAGGTAATGAGTGGATGCCAGCAAGAGCATAAAGCTGCAATGGTTTAGTAAATTGCCATGTAGGCTTGTTCATTGTATCCTCCAAACACTGAACAAGCCTCTGTGCACTGGTATTGCCAACCCGCCGTCATCTCGAAATCATTTAATCCAAATCCGAACCGATCGTTCACACACACCAACAATTCTTGATATTTTCTTTACTGGTTTCTTGCCCTTATGCGGACTAATAATTGATGCTATCTGCTCTTTTGTTAAATCTTTCCTCTTGCCCATTGTGGTAAAAAAAGCAAAGAAACAATCGGCGTTGTGGCAATAAATAGGGACAATGTCGGGGGTAAAACTCATAAATCTTCATTCACAAAATTTACGCGGGCAACTGGTGAACGTTTTGATTGCTGACTGACTCGTCCTCGAGACTCCCTTCGTTGCCAGACTTAAAATGCTTGCCTCGGCCGGCTGGCGTGGAGGGGCGTGAGACACCTCAGCAAAGATCACTTCCCGTTGTCCACCTTGCACATAATACAATGGCGAGGATTGTAGATAGTAGTTTATTAATTTCTTTGATATGCTAGGCAGTAAATTAGAGTACCGGTAGTTGTGTACTATTTATCATGAATTAGGTAGGTTTTTTCCTTGTTTTGAACTGATTTTGTGTTTTGGGGGTCTTTTGGACTCTGGGGAACTGTATCCTATTTTTTCCCATATGTTTTTCCATTCTGTACAAAAATTCACCTAATTTTTTTTTTTTTTTTTTTACATAACCCATTGGTATCTCGACGGATACCTGTATTCACATATTTTTATATTTATTTGTTTATTTTATTATTTTTTATTATTGTTTATTTTTGTTTTTAATATTTTTATTTATTTATTTATTTTTTCCAGGAAACTCCGTATCAAATGATTTGGCCCATGACTGGATGCAAAAGAACGAATTTGTGATAGTGTCGGTGTGGGTTGGGCAAGGCCATGACAATCGGACTGTCAACATCAACACAGATGAAACTGAGCTTACAGTATCCCTGCCAGATGGCCGAAAGTTTTCCACTCAACTATTTGAAACTGTGTTGCCAGAAGCAACTTCTATGTCATACAAAGGAGCTCGATGCATTGTTAAACTTCTGAAGAGCGACCCAAATATCCATTGGCCACATTTAGAGGTAAAGTTTTAACTTAATACAAAGGTAAATTAATGAATTGAAGAGATATATATGTCCATCTGTTAAGACTTCTCAGTTCAATATTTATTATCATGATAAATTAATATTTATTTAATTTTCCTGTAGCCTGCCAAAAAGCCCACTCCAGAGAAAATAATATCAACCAAAGCTAAGAGTTCTTCCCTGTCACCGGGCAAAACCCCAGAGAAGAAACCTGCCGAGGTGGACAACAAAGTGGATAACAATACTGTGTGTGTGTCCAATGTTAAGATAGATTATATGGAAAGAGATGCAGAGAGTCTCATAGTGGTGTTCCTCTACATAAAAAATATAAACAAGGAGACGTCTTTTGTCACTTTCACAGAAGATTCTATATCGGCGAGCTTTTCAACGAGGTACGTGCTGACATGGGGTTCATTGTTTACACGGGGTACACTGTATTGTACTTTTGTGTTGACAAATTATCATGGAATTTGTATCTTTTTCACTCCCAGTATATACTAATGTTGAAACAGTTAATTGTGTAAGTATTAGATTTTTTAACCGAGGGTAATAAAGGTACAGATTAAGGTGGTGTAAATCATTCTTCTCGTGTGAACCATTAATATATACAGGTTGACAACCCTTTATCCGAAATTCCGAAAACCGAAAAGCTCTGAAAACTGTAAGATTTTTTTTTTTTTTTTTCTTCCAAACGGGGATTAGCCCACCCGGGCATAGATCACTGAACCACATCGAGGCCTGGGGGGCGAAAATGTACTAGTAATAATAATTATAATAATAATAATAATAATAATAATAATAATAATAATTATTCATAGTAAATAAAAATTTTAATAAAAATACACCAAAATAAAATAATAATGATATCAATAATAATAATAATAATAATAAAATATGATAATAAAATTAATAATAATAATATTAATAATAACAATAATATTGTAATAAAATAATAATAATAAAGAAATACAAGAATGAAAAAAAGATAAAAAGTGAGTAACACAACCTAGACTTATGAATTATTATTACCTGTATTATTATTATCATTTTTATTATATTCCCCCCAGTCCCCGATGTGGGTCAGTGATCTATACCCGGGTGGGCTAATACTGTACACCTTTAAAAAAAAACAACCATTCTGAAAACCGAAAAATTCCGAAATGCCTCTGGCCCCAAGGATTTCGGATAAGGGATTGTCAACCTGTACCATACATAAGATTAATTCATCCCTGTATTAGGTACTGCTGTCACAGTGTACGGGAGGGGGGGTTCTAGCTCTGTGTTCCTCTTGGGAGAGTGTTGCTGATGTTATTAGTCTCCCCTTCTAACATAATGCATGACACACACACACACCACGCCACAGTGATGTTTCAATTGCTCCATTTTGTTGAAGTTACTTTGGCTTCTGCTGTGAAGATTTGGCTGCTTCCTTCATACAACTTATCATTTTATCACTACAATATCACCACACTTTTTTTTCACTTCTGTTCACCAATACTCATGACTTTATTCCCTCTGATTGTCTGCCCTTTCTTTTCTCCAATATCCTTCATCTTCTATTTTGCACAAAACAAGGACATCTAAGTTCCTTTCACTCATCACCTTATCACTCTTTTTGTCTTAATTCTTAATATATACTGTACATAAATTTTCAGAAGCATTTGTTTGTTTTAAGTAACTGAATACAAGAAAATAGGGATGCTCGCCCCTCTTCCCCAGACTACAGAAGGTGCATTAAACCAGCTCCCATACCCCAAACTATTCAGTTGTGTTTTAGAATGTTAAACTTCCCATCCAATTGTGTGAATAGTACTGCATGGTTTCTGTAATTTACATTATCATTTTAATGTGCTGTATGTTTTTTACAGTGATGGTCGGTTTCTTCAACAATATTCAGGCAGTACAGAAGATACTGTGTTTGAATGGGACTTAACTCTCAAAGACAAGGTTGTGCTAGAAGACTGTAAATTCAAAGTCAATCCAAATAACATAGAAATTAAGTTAAAGAAGCAAAACAATAAAAAATGGGGTGCTCTAACTGCTGTCACACCAGACTCTGGTAAGAATTTATCTCATATTATTTTTGGTGTTTTTGGTTGCTGAAAGTATATTTTATTAACTCAGTAAAGTAATAAGTGTCTTTCATGGTTAATGCTTGTGGATATCATAGTACATTACTGTATAGATCTTCCTCTTGTTACATAATTTTTTCAGTTAACATAATAATTAGTGGAAAAATTATTTGTGCAAGTAAATTTCCTAATAAGAAAAATTTTCAAATGCCAATGTCATGCCTCATGCACATGGAGAATTGTTTTGTACTTTAACATATCTAACACTTCTATTTTTTGTTTTAATGGTTGCATCTCTCTTTGTCTCAGCTGCAAGCAATAAAGTGGCAAAAAATATGTGGATGGCAGCCAGTAAGACAGAAACTCCAACTCTGTCCAACATTCCTCCAGCTCCACCTATTCCACCATCTATGGAGAACAAGGTACTGTACTCTACCATGTATACCAGCACTGTATAGAGATCCACAAAACTGATTGATTATGATATGATTCCTTGTGTCAATTAATGTCTGTATGTTTCATTCTGTTTATTTAAGGTTATATGAGAACTGTGTAGATGTGGTCCCATTCTCACCATTATAATGAGGGTCTCTGTAGATGTGGTCCCATTCTCACCATTATAATGAGGGTCTCTGTAGATGTGGTCCCATTCTCACCATTATACTGAGGGTCTCTGTAAATGTGGTCCCATTCTCACCATTATAATGAGGGTCTCTAAATGTGGTCCCATTCTCACCATTATAATGAGGGTCTGGTTCACCATCATCATCCTAATTTTATGTATTTTGCACTTTGCACAATGTTGTACATGTAATAATATTGAATATACATATTTTGTATACAGCTCCTCCCCGACTTACGACCTACTCGACTTATGACCACCCACACTTACGACCTACTCGACTTACGTCCACCCGCACTTACGACCTGCCTCAGTTGTAAAAAAATTTGGTCAAATTATGTATTTTTGAGTCCCACAGTCAGTACACAAGACAAAATTTTTGTTTGTAATTCACTTTAAAATGGCTGGCAAGCTTATTTTTTCCCCCGCTTGTATGGACCTGAGCAATTTTTATTTCCAGCGCGTATGAACTGCAAGGTTTACAAATTAATTAAGTTCAGTGGGACAATTCACACGGGACACACGTGGGTGTTGCTTACCTCACACCTGTACTTCCAAACCACAAGATGAAAAAGTACACCAAGAATTTTAGAATTCTTCATATGGCAATGTTAAATGTTCGTTTAAATGTTTGCACTCATTTAAAAACCATACACACACACACACACACACACACACACACACGTACACACACACACACACACACACTACTCTTTTGTATTGTTTTCATGTCATTGTAGTTATTTTGTTGCATTATATGGAGTGTACCTGTATATGGAAAAATATGTTCGATAAATTAAGAAATATGAAGAGAGAGAGAGAGAGAGTGTGTGTGTGTGTGTGTGTGTGCGCGTGTGCGTGTGTGTGTGTGTGGACTAGGCAGGTTGCCAAGTGAGATGTCCCTGTAGCTACATCCACCTACCTCAACTACCAGGTGAAGCTGTGTTTCTGTTATTTTTCAACTGGTAATTTCTAGTAGATGTATTTAATCTTGATGTTTTTTACTTTGTTACAGGCACACACAATTATTCATACAGAATGTGCAAAAAAAAAAAATTAAAAGAAATGTTTATCATAAGGTCAAAAACATAAAATACAGTAAACATTTCTTACATGGGAGATCGGAGTAGTGTTGGAGATCTGAGCCATATGTAGTGAAACTATTGCCAACTGGCAATGTGATATTTTTGTCTTATATTTTATTTATTAGTATAATTTTTATTTATTCCTCACATTTACTAATACTACAGTATACACGTGACTCTGGTCCCTAATAGCCTTGGATAATGAAGAGTACTGTACTGTATATATATAAAAATATGTGGCAAAAGTTGCCAGCTGGAAACTCATCTCTCCCACCTCCCTATTTACACTAATTCATATGGGGAAAATTGCCCCGATATTTGCAAATTTGTTATTCACAATGAAGTTTAGGAACACATCCTCGTGATAACCGGGGTATTCCTACTGTAGTTTGTGGTGTGGTTTTGGTCCTTCAGCCCTAGTTTCTTTTTTCCCATTGGAATTACAGACGCTCCCCGGTTTACGGAAAGGTTCCGTTCCTGGATCCAATGTGTAAACCAAAAATGACTGTAATGTACCCTGTACTGATTCACAAGTGGCATCTCACAAGGGGATCCACTCAGCCACCTTACTCATAATCCTCCACAAATAGTGTTATGCCATACTAGTTACCTTCCATAATAACAGAAACTCGTGCACAACTGAAAATTTTTTTTATAATAGGACTTCTGGGAGTCATTCTGTATCCTCGAATTTCTGTAAACCGAGTTTTGTGTAACCCGGGGAGCGTCAGTACTGTAAGTGCCCCGATTACCAGACACCTCAGTAACGACATGAATCTTAGAAAATATTATTTAAAAAAAAAAAAGTCTTGATATCTTGCACGATATTGTTATTGTTGTGAAGCGACACAGCGGGGACCACATATTTTTGCCAGCCAAGTCCACATCACAACAATACAGATTAACGAAGGATTGGAACCTATTCCCTTTTACTCATTGTTAAATCAACCTACAATTCTACCGTAGCTTATGAGAAATACAGTAGTTATAATGTGAGTTTTATCAGGGCTGTGGAGTCGAAGACAAAACCTTCGACTCCGACTCCGACTCCTCAAATTTTTATGCTTCCGACTCCGACTCCTTGGCCTATTTGTAACAACTATTTCTACCATCCTAATTGTAATTTGTATGTTGTAACCTGCATAGGTAAAAAGTAAAACACCGTGGCTATACTGCTACAGCTTTATTAATGATCTGGACGATATTTAAGAACTACAAAAAGATGATAGGCTTGACTTTCAAAGTTTCAATCAAAAGAAAAATAAATTTATTAAGAATTCAAGATATTAACTAGAAAACACCATTTACATGTATATCTAAAAGTTCGATCTCAGCATATGAATTTTGTTTAAGCTCATAATCTGATGTGGATCTAAATGATGATCCTACAATTCCTTTTAAAGTAAAGTTATATATTTATGTACATTAAAGAAATGAATACCTTATTAAGGAAAATGGATAAACCTTACATGATTAAGTTATTAAATTAAATTTGCCTTAATCTCACCAAAAACAGGTTGTAGCTAATTGTTTTGTAGCTGAGAGCCTCTGTGCAGTTTTCAACGAAACAAAATTTGATATAATTCAAAATTTCAAATGGTAAAGAAGAGACTATCGTCCAAAATTATAGTGCTATACTGTGCCTGCTACAATAAATTCATAATAATGCTTATAAAATGGAAATAAATTCTTTTAATAATTTAAGAAAATTAGTGGGATCAGTGGAATCACTGCAATGAATATGCCTGAGTTCATATATTTGTTCTTAGGAACAGAATAGCTTCAGTCGGAGTCGGAGTCTGGACAATTTTACCGACTCCGACTCCACAAGCCGAAATTTCCTCCGACTCCTCGACTCCGACTCCGAATCCACAGCCCTGAGTTTTATGGTCCGTAATGCTGTACACATTTGCAAGCAACTCTATTGTGTGTGGGATTATATAATTAGTTGTAACAGTTTACAGTATATGTAAGGATTACTTTTTATCCACAGAAACCAATGTGCCTGGTTTCACCTGTCAGTAAAGGAATGAGAGGCGGCCCTTCCTCCTCTTCGTCATCAATGTGTGATGGGGGAAGTGTTGTTCCTCGTGGAACTACTGGTTTAGACAACATAGGCAACACCTGCTTCATGAATAGTGTTCTCCAGTGCCTAGTCAACACTCAAGAACTCAGGGAATATTTCTTAGGTATGTCTTAATGTTCTCTGTGTTCTAACCCTTTAGATGCCTACTTTTTTATCAAGACAACACCTTTAATTTTTTTGTATACCATTAAAATTTCTTAAGAATTATATCTGAGAGAAGGTGTGAACAACATATGGGAGAATGGGGTAATGAAAATAGAATTATTTTGGGACTCCTCATTTTTTGCTCCAGAAATGACTCTAGCCCTAGAAGCAAACCTTTTTCTTTATACAGTATTGTGTAACTAAAATATACTATTCTTTTACACTCAACTTTAGGTGAATTTTGATGAAATATTTTTTTGCCATGTCATTTGATTTCAGTTAAAACAAACAAAAAAGTATTCACTCGTTTTATATTTGTACTATGGTGTAAGAAAAATATAGGGAGAACAAATTAATTGTCCACATTTCAATATTCACTCTGCTGTCAACTTGTAACAAAACATCTTTAATGTCGTGTACTATTATCATGATGTATCTGTATTTATATAACATTGAAACCAAAGTAAAGATGAGGAGCAATAGAAAAATGCATCACAGCGTGGGTGGTGAAGGTCATTGATGTATAGTAACAATTATGGAATCTGTTATCAACCAGGCAGGAGAGGGAGTGTCGAGGAGCAAACTGGCACATTTTATGAGAGACAAACACCACGTTCATTATTACGGTACACTTACCCCAAAAAAACGTATGTTTATGGTGAGTGAACACATTATTACACTATTTATTCAACTAGTTAAGTACAACTTTTAACATCATCCAGGCATCAGCTGGTGAGGGAGCAGAAGAAAGGTTATCATCTTGCACTCAGACCAACTGTATCTACATTATTGAAAGGAGTAAAATGGAGATGGTTGCTCATGTCTACCATCTCAATTTATCAACTATTTTCTTTCACCATTTACAGTACAGCTACATCATAATAATGCTCATTTTTAAATGCTTTAGCAATGACCACATGCAGTAAGAAAGTTTTTTTGTTTCTGTGGCCTGCCACCACCCCACACACACCATACACACACACACACACACACACACACCATACACACACACACACACCATACACACACACACACACACACACACACACACACACACATACACACACACACACCACATATACACACACACACACACACACATATACACACACACACACACACACACACACACACACACACACACACACACACACACACACACACACACACACTTTTACTTGCAGATTTTTACTCACGGCATTTTATCTAAAATGTAAATAAAAAAAATAATAATAATTTGCCACATATTACATGAGGAGATGCTGAACAGTGGTGGAGGCAAGTCAAGAAGAGACTGACAACTTGAACCTATCAAGCAGGTGATGGGTTAAAGTTACTGGCACTATGACAGGATAGAGGGGAGGGTAGTTAGTGACCAGACAAGCTCGCCCATCATGCCATTCACAGCAACAACATTACTGTATCGGCAATCTCTTGTCATGTCTGGGGATGATGACTTGGCTTGACCTGGTTGGAGAAACATGCAGGATATAGACCAGATAAACAGCAACTTGGCACTGTTGCCACTGCTGGGCAGCACCGTACAGTACACTATTGGGACTGGCCCATACTATATCATTATGAGATGTACATAAACTCTATAATAAAACAGGACAGAATGAGGTATTAATAGTTTTCTTAAGAGGAAATATTATGGTGTTTAATTTACATAGGTTCATACTGCCTGTCCACTACCTATACTCTACATTAAATATTGTATAGGTTCGTACTACAGAGTCTTAATATGTGGCTGGTTTGTATTGAAAATGCTGTAGTACTTAATGAAATATATTAATAATGCTCTAATGAAATGTGCTTATGGGAAATACTTGGGTGTTTTACCTGGTATGGCTATACCCACCACCAGCTATACCTACATGGGCTACTGTAAGCTGGTGTGGCTATACCTACATGGGCTACTGTAAGCTGGTGTGTCTATACCTACATGGGCTACTGTAAGCTGGTGTGGCTATACCTACATGGGCTACTGTAAGCTGGTGTGGCTATACCTACATGGGCTACTGTAAGCTGGTGTGGCTATACCTACATGGGCTACTGTAAGCTGGTGTGTCTATACCTACATGGGCTACTGTAAGCTGGTGTGGCTATACCTACATGGGCTACTGTCAAAGATGAACAAACGTTTCATCTTACATTATGGGTTTGTATTGAAAATAATGGTTTACCAAATGATGTAATAGTTCTTTGAGTAATATTAATGTGCTTAACAGTTTAGCACTTGAATAACATTAGCGTGTTGTTTGACGCTTCGTCCGGTAAACATTGTCAGCCGCCACCTGGAGTCTGGCCAATAGTGTCATTGAGAGAGTTTACAATATTTATATTTTATTTGGCTGCAGTTGAACAGCATGTCCAAAGGGTTAATATATTTCTTCAAGTTGATTTGTTTGTGTTGGTGTTGTATGTAAAATTGTAACAGTACAGTAGTATCTTGTATGACAGTATAGTTACAGTTAATGCCAAGTCAGTTTTGTATGTTGAGGTAAAAAACTTCTTTTTTTTTGTATTAAGATGTGTTTCATGTTATGAGAACAGAAAGACCAGTTTACTACATTACTTGTTTATACATGATGTTAAGTTAAGGTTCATAAGTTTGGCAAACAATGGTGCTACTTTACAGTTTTGATACACTTCAGAAGGGTAATTGCTTAGTAAATAATACAGTACAGTATTTGCCACTAACTAATTGGCTCTCTTGTACTTTCAGATTTTAATTTCCAGCAGGACATTAACAAGGACAACCCTCTGGGCATGGGGGGTAAGTTAGCTGTATCCTTTGCCATTCTCATGAAGCTGCTGTGGTCTGTCACTATATCCTCCCATGCACCTACAAAGCTCAAGTCTATGATGTCCATGAAGGCTAACCAGTTTTCTGGTTTTGCCCAACATGATGCTCAAGAATTTATGGTGGAGCTCCTGGATGGTTTACATGAGGTAAGTTAGTTAGTTGTCCTGCACTAGTCATATGCAAATGAGAAAGTGTAGAGAATTTGCTGATTAGTTGATTTGCATAATTTGGTAAGTAACTTTATTATGAAACACATTAATGCATTATGCAGTATATATGCATAAGACTTAATGATCAGTAGAAACTTGTGAAGTTCAGAAATAATTCATTACAATTATCCAGGTTATTTAATATGAGAAGGGTTAGCATTCATGACAGGCTATACTGTACTATAGTATTTAGGTGAAAAATGACTTGTGTATACACTCTGCTATTGCACGTGGCTAATTTTTATAATCGTCAGGATTTGAATCGCATCAAGAGGAAACCATACATGGCAGAGCCTCCTGATCTTGATGGCTGGCCAGACAAGAAGGCAGCAGATGAATCGTGGAAACTACACAAGATGCGGAACGACTCGATAATTGACGACCTCTTTAAAGGCCAGTTCAAGTCTACCCTAACATGCCACGAGTGTAACAAAGTATCTGTCAAATTTGACGAGTTCTGCTGTCTCTCCGTACCTATACCAAAAGACCAAAAGGTAGGTTGTACAGTATTGGGTGTTTGGGACTTGGCTAATTCTGGTTCTTGGAAGAGAGCCTTTATTTAAAGTTGATGATGTCTGTTTGGTGTCTCAAAAAATCCATCCTTCCATTTATTTCCACGAAAAGGAATGTTTGCCAACAATTTTCCCCTATAGAGATCAACTAATAAATAATTTTTAAAAATACTGTATCTTAATGGTACATTCACAAAAGTGATTCTGATGATGAGTTGTTTGTAGACACAAAAATGTGGGATAAGGACTCCTGGAGCTTAAGAACAAATTGATGTAGACCATCATGTTGGTGTTGGTGTAAATATACTATACTGTAGTCAAAGGAAAACTCCTGAATGGGGGATAAGACACTTTCCCTGTAATGCTTAAGTAGGTCAAATGAACTCATTAGATCCAGTTGTAGAATTGTAATATAAAATTCCAGGAGAAATTGCAAATCCATGACTGGACATATTATTTATTTGTCTCATCACTGGTGGGTTAAGAGGGTAGTGGGTGTAGAGGGTGGATGGTGGTGGGTGGAGAGGGTGGAGAGTGAAGAAGGTGGTGGGTGAAGAGGATCAGCTGTATCATGATTGATGTAACAGTTGAACAAGGTATTTGTTTATGGAGCAGAGGGTATCAAGACAACTGCCCCCATAGGACAATTGCCCCCTTGGACAGTTGCCCCCCATTGTCCAACCTGACCTGACTTACTGCGTTCATTTTAACCTACCAGTTTAGGGATTATCCTTACCTGACTTACTTTGGTAAAACCTGGCAGTTTGGGGAGTAACAATGACCAGTTTGAGTTCAGTGCTTGAACTGTTCACAGTGCATCTATAATTCTCCAGGTATATTATTATTTTTCGTATCACCTTATCATGGAGTTCGTCCAAAGTGAACGTGGTAAAACGAAGCTTATTTATGATGGCTACATCTATGTGAAGCAGAAAGAACTGGTAAAGGGTGTTATATTTTATGAATGTGAGAAATGTCGGCATAGAAACTGTAAAGCCAAAGTTAAAGTTTGTGGAAATGAAGTAGTTGGCCATGTAAATGACCACAGAAGTAGTCTGTCAGGTAGGAAATCAAAAGGAAAGCTATTAACACCCAAGAGACCGCACAGCAAATTATTACCCAAACAGTTCAGACCATATCAGAAGGTGCCTCAACACAACTACCACCTGTAAGACATATTCGATGTGCAATAAGACGCTACAAACAAGCTGTTGATGTCCTTCATCTCCCATTCCATCAAACCTCACTGACTTGGTCATTCCATCTGAGTATAAGATGACGGCTGATGGTGAAGATTTTCTGTTGTATGATAGTGAACCGAGTGATTAGCATACGCTTGTGTTTTCCACAGCCAAAAACCTGAGGCTACTTGAGAATTCAAGTGATTGGTTTGTTGATGGAACATTTAAAGTTGTACCTGAACTGTTTTACCAACTGTACACTATTCATTCAAAAAGAGTAATTCCTTGTGTTTATGCTCTGCTATCAAACACCGAGCAACATATCAAGATCTTTTCCATCAATTCCTCGCCGTCAACCCTACAGTATGCTCAATCCAAAGACCTTTCTCATCGACTATGAACAAGCTGCCAGGAGTGCCATTGAAGAGGTCTTCCCCAACGCAACAGTCAAGGGATGTTTCTCCCACTTATTGCAAAACATATATCGCAAGGTGCAATCTGAGGGATTGCAAGGAAAATATGACTGATCCACCATTTTTCACTTAACCACAATTTTTATCAATATTTTTCTATTTATGGAATTGGAGTGTTGTATGCGTTGTGCTACAAACATAGCAGTTTACACCCAGGTAATGGGGGGCAGTTGTCCTAGAACCGAAGCAGATAAATATGAAGGTTATTGTGTTTAAGAACAGGAAGGGTTAGAATCACATTGACAGTAGTTCTTTGATACTAATTTACAACTGTGCATCCGAGTGATAATCCCCCAATTTTTACCATTGGTTTCCATTCTTGTATGGGTTGTCTGGCCTGGTGAACAGCTAAACTGCACTAATTGTGGCTTCTTATTGTTTTATGCTCCAAACTTTCATGCCAATATTTTATTAATATACAGTATTGTACTGTACTATAATAATGTTTTGTGTCTGTCTGCAGGTAATTCAGGTGATTTTTTTTTGGAAAGATCCTTACCAAAAACCTAAGAAATTTTTCATTCGCGTGCCTGCTAATGCTGCAATTGAAGAGCTGAAGCAAGAACTGTATGAACGAACTGGTGTTCAAGCATCTTTAATACAGGTACAGTAGTATTGTATTTTGAGGGATGGTCTGCGAGAGTTTGTACTATTGTTAATACATTATATCCTTGTTAATTCGACAAAGGGGGACTCTGGGTCACTTGAATTTTTGAAGGATCAGAATTAATTAAGTTTGGAATATTTTTACATTCTTCGACAATTTCCGAATTTTGGGGTTTCATTTTCTGTTAAATTTTTGCGCCTTGCCTTGGCTGCCACATAAAAAAATCTATTTATAATTAGTGTACAAACATAAATAGTTTTTAAATATGCATACAGTAATAAATCAATGTGACACTGCAAGGAGAGCTGACAAAACGAGGGGTTAGGTGAGAGGTTTGGCGATAAGGCAGGGAGTGTGGTGACGTGACAGGGCACTTAAACAGTTCACATGCTAACAGCACACGTAAACCATTGTCTTCTAACACATTAATTTCTTATTTCTATTTTAAAATTAATTGATACATAATGGCTCGATTTGGCTACTTTTGCACTTAGACAATTGATCAGTGATTATATCAGGGCATATGGAGATGCATTATACACGGCAGTAATATTGATTAAGTTTTGATAAATATGCTCCAATACTATTTACTAAGTGCTCAAGACAGATCCCTCTTGAGCAGTGACAGCAGAGGTGCATGAGTACTGGCAACAATGTTTGGGAAAGCAGGAACGATCAGCTGTTACCTCTATAAACATGAGATTGGACTGTTACTATACTATTGCACAATAGCTCATCTGGAATTGAGTGGCATTTTTGGGGGAAAATTAATTATTTTTTGATAATGTTTTATCAACCCGACACCAAATGAAACCTAAATTAAATGGGAATTATGGTGAAATAGCATTCTGTCATTAAAACAGCAACGCGGGCTGATGAACAAGAGAGGTAGTGAGTTGTCCTCTCCCTCCTCCTCCTCTGCCACCTCTCACTGGCTTTGCACTGAAATGTAGTTTTGTACAGTATCTTAATATAATTCATATTATATGCCTATAATTCATTCATCTTAATTGATTTCATAATATATTCCGCCAAAAATAATCGACTTTTCAGAACTACACGGTTATTTCAGATTCATTCCGAATTGAAATCGTTTAATTTATTTTATAGAAAACATACGAATGAAGCCAAAATCTGAGTTATAACTATCTGAGTTAACGACGGTACAGTGTACAGGTATTGTCTGTTTGAGGGATAATATATGCATGTTTGAGTGTCTTAACCCTTCAATGATTTAACCATTTGAGGACAATTGTTTAACCCTTAGAGGAGGAGGATGTAACCCTTCAGTACTCAAAGGGTTAATGTAGGTATTGTGTGTTGAGGGATAATCTGTGTGTGTTTGAGTGTGTTAATGTAGGTATTGTGTGT
Organism: Homarus americanus; assembly: GCF_018991925.1. NCBI lineage: Eukaryota > Metazoa > Arthropoda > Malacostraca > Decapoda > Nephropidae > Homarus > Homarus americanus. The sequence continues at coordinate 857,131 of NW_024720811.1, read as the reverse complement.
TGAGGGATAATCTGTGTGTGTTTGAGTGTGTTAATGTAGGTATTGTATGTTGAGGGATAATCTGTGTTATACCTGGTAATAGTAAATGAAGTTTGGGTAAAGATTTTAAAATTTTGTTATGGGGTGGTTGTTGACATGCCATGTTATTAGATATATGGTTTGTGAGAAAGTTGACAGTACTGTACAGTATAATATGACCTTCTGTGATAACGAGTACACAGATGGTTAGAAAAGCAAATTTTAACTCGAGATGAAAAAGTTTCACTTGTATTGATTGTGTTCTCATCCACAGGTGTTTGAAAAGTATAAAACAAAAATCCACAAAATATTCACCAAGGGATCAACACTTTCATCAGTTGTCCCCAGTGATACTCTTATGGCCTTTGAAGTTTACAACCCACAGCAGGTACGTAGGTGATTTAAAGCATAGAGAGAGTAATGTTTCACGATAAGTAATTTAAACTTCTGTCAATATTTAAAGTATTTATTTACTACTAGCTTTACTTTTAACTTACTTGCTAGAACTTTGGGTGAACCTACTACAAGGACAGTACATCTGTCTCTTGATACTTTTGTGTGAGCTTTACATACACGTTCAAACTATCTTACTTATTTTTTGAAATTTGGTTTCCTTGGCAATTAAAAATAGTCTTTTAACTAACCATTTAATACAAAAGGTGGCACACATGGTTGTGGTGATTTAAGTCGTATTGCTCCATAGATGACCTTGGTAACCGATGACCGATTAAAACTAATTTTATTAGGTTATTATAAATCTTAAGTGTAAAAATGGAAAACTAATGTCATAAGGCTCCTTGCTTTTTTTATTATTATTATTTATTTATTTTTTATTTATTTATTTTTATTTTTTGTATAAGAAATGAAAAATGTTCTTGGTCATTACTTTCCTTCTTATGCTGTTGAGTATCACTAACCTAATTACTCATTTTAAGTTCCTTGGTCATTCTCACTCATTACATCTTCATTCCACTTTGTCATTCCTCCACAGTGTCCACACATATCCCCCCTCATGTCTGTTATTTACTCTATATTTATGTACCTTGTTCAGCTGCCTCGACAACATATACAGTAATATCTCCGTTAGCCGGAATCCCTCAAACCCGGAACTCTCCAATAGCCGGAATTGAAATTTGCTCTGAAAATCATTCCCAAAGCTGGAATTAAAAAAAATCCGGCTTTGGGAACAAATTTTCCGAGGTAGAAAATCGAGAGCATTTTCTGAAAATGTCTTGAATAAAGACGAAAGCTAAAGTATTTTGGGGAGGAACCAGACCTGACTCAATGTCAGGTGGAGGTAGGGTGGGGGATTAGTGGTCTCATATTACTGACAATCAGATGGAATGTCAGGTCACCCTTTCTTGGGGAGGGGATTAGTGTCTCATGACCTGAGGATGCCTTGAATAAACATAAAACCTAAAGTATATTTAGGGAGATTGTGATAAGTATAAGTGAGCTAAGTTGTATCCCTTCAACATGACATTACATACCATTTTAAAATATGAAGTGAGAAAGCAGAAGGTGTGGGTGATTAGAGAGATGGAGTGGAAAGGAGTGGTAACATGCACCAGTGTTGCCAAGTGATAAGCTCCTCAACAGCTGATCTTTTAATTCGCCTCCATGCAGTCACACAACAAGACCCTCACTGGATGCTTGTTGTCTTAATTCCTGTGTGTGTGTGGGGGAGGTTGGTGTGTTGATGGAAGCAAACCTTTTTGGGGGTAAGGTCGCACGCGCGCACACACACAACTCCGGCAAGGGAATTAAGACCCATCTGCATGTGTGTGACTGCATGGTAGTGAGTTAAATATCAGCTGTTAAGGAGCACTTGGCAACACTCCTTTCCACTCCATCTTTCTTATTATCCACACCTTTCTGCTCTCTCACTCCATATGTTAAAATGTTATGTAATGTAATGTTGAAGGGATACAACTTTGCTCATTTACACTTATATCTGTACTTACCACAATCTCTCTAAAAATACTTTAGGTTTTGTGTTTATTCAAGACATTTTCAGGTCATGAGACCCACTAATCCCCTCCCCAAGAAAGGGCGACCTGACATTGCATCAGGTTAGGTCAGTTACACGAGACCCACTAATCCCCCACAGCTGTAACACACAGCATCATTCACGCCCATATCCTCTAGATTTATAATTTTTAAATATATTTATTTAGCCCAACTTTTAGATCAACTATTTTGGATTATTATAGTAAAGAAATTGAAGTTTCTAACTTAATTAGAACTGTATTTATGGATTCCAGTAGTTTAGACTCGAGGAAAACATCTCCAGCACCCAGAAATGTTCTGGGGAAGTGGGCTAGTGTCTGTCTGTGCAAGAGGTCTAGTTTAGACACTCACAAACTTTTCCCAGTAACCGGAAAAGGTTCTGGGGATAAGGAATTTTTCCCGGTTTGAGCGAGTCGTCTTGTTACCCGGAAATCTCTCATCCCCAGAAGTGCTCTGCACCAATTGTTCCGGCTAATGGGGATATCACGTACAGTATGTCTGATAGCCCTGGACTAAGCACCTCAAAAGGAGCCTCTAAGAAGAAAGCTGTCAAGTCAATAGGCAAATACAAGAGCTTAAACTTCCAAGATAATGTTTAAATTTTGATTGGGGCAGAGAACAGAAAAGGATTTTTGTTTTTTAATTTCTTCTTCTTCTCCCTCTTTACCTCAGGAGATAGCAACCTTTATATTTCATATGAACGGGTTCCGTTCCTGAGGACGTTCTTAAGTCGGATTTGTACTTAAATCAGAACACATGCTATGTGCATACCATACTTACAGAACAATGTTTAACATCTCACTATATCAAAGCCTAAGTCCTTATATACATAAAAGATCACTTCATTTAAGACAAAAGAAGAAATAGAATGACAAAATACAGTACGTGAAAGTAAAAAATAATTCATAAGGTAAATAAAATAATGTAAATTTCAAGTTTAACCCGGTTTGTATGTCGGGGACCCCCTGTAATTCGTTAGGACTAGAGCCTCTACTGTTCCCAATTATGGGGGCTTACAATAATTTTGTTACAAACATCTTTCTACTTTTTATATACTGTATTTTCTTCTGGAATACTTCATCAGAACTATTTAAAAAAAAATAGAGGTGCATGGATTCGTAGTTATTTTTAAAGCTTGATACTTTTGTTTGAATTTATTTAGTAGTAGAATAATAATCTTTATGTAAATAAGAGATAAATATTGAATACCAGAGAAAATTCAACATTTAATTTTGGTTGACAGGTGGGTGAGTCAGTGGTAGAAGTGGCAGTGGTGCAGCGGATGATGATCCCAAGTCCTCCAACCCGCTGTGCCTACTGCTCCAGAAATGCTGCTTCGGGAACTAAGTTGCGTCGTTGTACCAAGTGTTTCCGTGCGGGATACTGCCACCGAGCCTGTCAAAAAAATCACTGGCCCAGCCACAAGGTAAGTGTCGTCACCTGCTCGTTTGCATAAGAATGGATGGATGGCTTGTGAACTTGAAGCAGGAAATTTCTTTATTGCAAATTTTTTCTCATGTGGAAAGCAAACTGTTAACAGTCCTGTCCAACATGTTATCGGACTCCTTGACACATTTCGAGCTAAAAATAAGGAAAAGTTCTCAGACTTAACTTGAATCTGTTCAAATAACACAGCATATCCACCCACTGTGTTAACATCTTAATGTTACCAATGATTTTACCACTTTTTACTCGAGTTAGCTAAGTGAACCTCACATCTACATTGCTAAATACCTATCACATGCACTGGATTTCCTTGTCATTCCAATTGTGGATATACATGTTTCACTAGCAGGTAGTGGTGTGGTTACACTCTGCTTTTAAAATTTTCTCACAAACTCTACGCATTCATACTTCAAACCTTTTAATGATTAAATTTTCAGGTTCACTGTAAATTAGTTCCTGAACCTGTGGGAAGTCCGTTCATCTTGTCTCTTCCTAGGAGCCATGCAACATACTCCCGCTTGGCTCGCATCATGGAAGCTTACGCACGATACTCGGTCGATATCTTCCAACCTCCTGTATTCCATAATTCTTCTCACCGAGGCAGCACATCTAGCGTAGAACTCTCTAGTGAAGAGAATGATGACATGGAGGTAATTATACAAGTTTAACAATTTCTGTGTATCATATATGTGCTTCTCATGCTGCCATGAACATGAGAAGCACATAAGTACAATTGTCACACTGAAGATAATTGCTGGCTCCTTAGTTACACTAAAGGTAATCCACTTTCATTTGATGTTGTATTGATTTAGAATCTTCGGGAGACTGACAAATTAGGTATGCAATATAAATTGGTATGAGGAATCATCACACAGTATTACACTATACCTTGAGAAATAGCAGCAATTAATTTCCTGTGTTACGTCAGGTGGGGTTGTTTATGGCTTTAACCTTGATAAAGACAGTCGTATTGCACTAGCCTCAATCTTTGCTCAGTGATGAAGTTGTTTCCAAACAACTCGGTGAACCAACGAGATAAATTAAGGAGCTGGGTTCTTAAATGATATTCTGGTTAAAATTACCTAAATCTGGTTCATGGGTAAATTACATGATTGAGTATATTTACTAATATTGTGCTGGATGCTTGAATATCTGATTTCAAAGCTTTCCTCGGCAAAATTCCTGTACTGTCCATGGCGCTAGATACATAGGGTTTAACTCCTTTATGTCGACTTAAAATTGTGCTTTGGAACCCGTAATTCCCAAGTGCTGGTACAGTATGATGTACTGTACTATATTGTAAAGATTGATGGTAGTCATTAATATTTTATGGTCGTTGACCTTCAAACATAGGTGTTAATGCGCTTAGTACAGTAGTTGGAAATATATAATATACTGGACTGGTAGTGTGAGACTAGTGATAATGTGATGTTTTGTAATGCAGGTTGAGGATGGTGAACCTGAGGGTAAGGGAGATACCAGCAACATATTGATGGCCGGAGAAAGTTCTCAAGGAGAAGCTCAGAGCAATTGGGCTGAGGAGGGTGCAGTTGGCAGTGATGGTGGCGGTTGTGACAGTGGCGGAGGCAGCGATGGCGGGGGAGGTAGCGGATGTGATGAGCCTCCACAATTGTCTACATCCCCTAGTATTCGAGCGGTTCAACCCCGAGGAAGTATGCAGTTGCCATCGGCAACACAGTTGTTTGTTATTCGGCCCGTGAACAACCGTGCCCAGAACTTGTCGGCACCAGCGGGCGAAACACTTGAAGACAAAGGTAAGGAAACTTCCAAATTGAAATTTGGTTCCGAAAGTTGGGAATGCTGTACAGCTGCTGTAACTACTTCACCCCTGAGCAGTTGCTTCAAGTATATAAGGGATTCATTTGTCCTAACTTGGAGTATTGCTCTCATATCTGGGGTGGCTCTTCTGTCCAACTGTTAGATAGGGTGGAATCAAAGGCGGATTTGGCATCCTGTGTACCGCCGGCAAGGCCGTGGGCTCGTAACACTCGTCTTGCCCGTGGTGCCCACCGTTTCTGTGTGGATGTCGGTCACACTAGGGAAAATTTTAAATTATATATGATGAATCGTGCACCATAAGAGGCTGATTGTGTGAGAATATAATAATGAGTCAATAATAAAAATATATCCAAAGTTGGAGCACTTGGCAACACCCTTACCTCCCACCTGGTCACATAGCTACTGTGTGCAATATTTTCCCTCCTATTGTTTGTGGTTCTCATTGGGTTTACAAGAAATCTATTACACCACTCTTACTCTATTCAGTGGAAGAAGTGGAACGAAGAACTGGAAGAGAGATATAATATTTAATATTTTGTGAAAATTAGATACTAAAACGAAAAGATTGCAAGTGGAGTTGATATGTACACTCACTACAGAAAGTATCTGTCCAGAATGGCCCGATGAATTTCAAAATGAGCAATATGACTCATATTGTGTTGGTAGGGTTGTCAAAATTCTTCATCTGTGATGGTATATTGCTTTCACACACAGTGTGGAAAGATACTTTTTTACTGTGTTTACTCCTCAGGACTAAAGTCATGGAGCCTACACTAGTGACCTCTGGCAATGAGGAAAACTTTTAACTGCATTAGGGGTACTGTACTTAACTGCATGTGATATTTAAAGTAAGGTAATTTTCTCTTTAATTTAATTTTTAAACTCATTAAACTTCTTATTTTACAGTGGTCCCTCGGTTAACGAGCGCCTCGGTTAACGAGATTTCGGTTAACGAGTTACCTTCCATAAGATTCTTAACTTCGGTTAACGAGCAATCCCTCGATTAACGAGTTTCTTAAGAGCCGACTTCCACGTTTTAGCTTGCATTTGGCGGTCCCCCAGCAGTAGTATTATTCCGCCAATACAGTAATCGGTTCTAGGGCTTAAATTCCTTACCCTTTTAGTAAATATCAAGAAGTTTATACTATTCAATAATTTTATAAGTTTAATATTAAATTTTTTAGTCATTTTAACAATTATTGAACATAATTGAAGGTAGGGTCACTAGTTTGTGGCACGCCATCCAGCCTGCCAACACAGCATATAGGCGTCAGTCTTTGTGTCTTTTCAGTGGAGGTAACATCTTGCTTGAGACTCTTCAACTAAACGATTTTTTTCTGTGTTTGCAAGCAAATTATTGGTCATTTTGAAATTTATTTTACATATTGACAATATATAATGCAGTGCACTGTTGATTTAAAGAAAATAATCTTGAATTACACCAAGAGAACTAAAATTTTATGGGTGAAATGGCACCATGGGGTGATTTCTCTTCCACCCCAATGCCTTCTCTTCTCCCTTCTCCACCCCCATTCTAATAACCATCATCATCCAGGAGCCTTCTACATACACACCTCAAAGTAAGTGTACTTTTCTACCTTTTTTGTTGAATTTAGGCAATCTTCGGTGAGCTGGAACCAATTACCCATTACCCAAAAACCCATTGAAACAATGGTTTCGGTTAACGAGTTTTTCAGTTAACGAGCAACCTTCTAGAACGGATTGTGCTCGTTAACCGAGGGACCACTGTATTTATATCATATCATAGTTTTACCTTATGATTTTCCTGATTGCCAGAGGTCATGAGTGAAGTTATGTGCAACTGTCCACGAACTTAGTCTTAGAGAGTACATTTGAAGACCATGGATATGAAAAGAATGTCTAAAGAGATTATATGAGTGAAGTGAGTTTGGTGTGTGAGCATAGGGTGTTGGAAGGAAAGTGTGGGTGTCTGTTTGAGATGGGTGTAGATGTGGTGTATTTGGGCATAAATCTGGATGAACAACTTTGTTGTGAGTGTGACCAGTGTAGATGTTAAAACCATAAATTCACACATCTTTTATTTTTTCCACAGGTGATGAACCTTTAGACTTAAGTGACAAATACTATCTTGCCATGGACTGGAGAACAAATGAGAGGCTTCCAGTCCACTGCCTTGTACAAGATAAAGAAGTGAGTATTTTGATCTTGTAGTTGTACACTGTTAGAGTTGAGTACAGTACCCTGTGTCTTTGGGGTTCATTATAAGAAGACGGGTTATAGAATAAAGCATGTAAGATGTAATATTACCACAGAGCAGTGTAGTTTTTGTTTATTTAAAGTGTTTTAGGGTAGGAAGTAATTGGTAGTAATTAGGAGATACAGTACCTCTTAAAGAGTGGCTAGGGTGTCTGGAGGAGTGGTCTAAGGTATCTAAATGGTTATCTCTCTAGAAATGAACATATAAGAAAGACTAGCAGGAGGTCTGGGAGCTGAGACCTTTCTAATGTTATATCTCAAGAGCTGCTAATGATTAATGTTATCTCAGGTCTGGGGGTAATAAGAGCTGCTAATGTTTAATGTTATCTCAGGTCTGGGGTAATAAGAGCTGCTAATGTTATCTCAGGTCTGGGGGTAATAAGAGCTGCTAATGTTTAATGTTATCTCAGGTCTGTGGTAATAAGAGCTGCTAATGTTATCTCAGGTCTAGGGGTAATAAGAGCTGCTAATGTTTAATGTTATCTCAGGTCTGGGGGTAATAAGAGCTGCTAATGATTAATGTTATCTCAGGTCTGTGGTAATAAGAGCTGCTAATGTTATCTCAGGTCTAGGGGTAATAAGAGCTGCTAATGTTTAATGTTATCTCAGGTCTGGGGTAATAATCAAGTGGTACACTAATGCGCCATTGTTTCGATGCACCCTCTACCCCTACTGACTCTGGAAGTCGTAGCCTTGGCTTCATACTGAACGCCCCTCCCCTCTCACTTCCCCCACCCATCGCTCAGTGGTGCAATGTGGTAGCTCGAAGCTTCGCTGGATTGTACTAATAGCAGTTTATGATGTAATGGTGTTGGTAAACAAGATCATGATAGATTTCTTTCATTGCTGTGAGAGTGAGTGACTGTCGAATGTGATACATGATACAGCACTGTTTATTGACTTTACTGTGAATGGCTTGTATGTGGTTTCTCCAGCTAAGTTTCTCATTAACAATAACTCCGAGGAATTTAGTATTTTGTTCGCATTTGAGGACTGTATTACCAAGGTACGGGGGTCCAAGTCTGGGGGTAAGTTTTTCCTTCTGTGAAAGATCGTGTAGTGGGCTTTTTCGAGGCTTATGGTCAGTTTATTACATATTACCCAGGTCCTGACTTCAGCCAATTCATTGTTCATAGTTCTCATCAAGGAATGGAGGTCTGAGTTGCTGGCATAGAGATTACTATCGTCTGCAAATAAGTTGTATTTTATGAGTGTTCTGGCGGGGATTATGTCGTTTATGTACAACAAGAACAGTACTGGACCGAGAATGGAACCTTGGGGGATGCCATACAATATTGGTGAGGAGTCAGTAATTTATAAGTGAATTTGTTTCTTTCATTTTGTGTTCTTTTTGTTGAATAGTAAGCTTTTTAACAAGTTCATGCCATTATTTCTCTGTTAAATAGGTGGACTGTGAAACAGAGGGCTCATATTCAGTACAGCGTAATCAACCCACCAGTTTGGAGGCTTGTATTGACCTTTTTACCCAGCCAGAAAATTTGTCTGAAGGGGATTCTTGGCGATGTCCAAGGTAAGTACAGTACAGTGTGACAGCAGGATTACAATGCCTTTTTCACATCTGAACTCCTGAAAAAAAAAATCAATAGCTTATGTATCACTGCCTTCTTGGATGTAATTGTTTGTTTATAATGTGTGATAGGACTAGCTTATGAAAAAGTCATGGAAAAATATGGTATTTTTTGCAGATGTAAAAAGCCGGTGGAAGCAACCAAGCAGATGAGTGTGTGGAGGTTACCTCATATCCTTATCATACAGCTCAAGAGATTCTCCTTCAAATATAGTCTCTGTTCAGACAAGATTGACAAGTTTGTGCAGTACCCAATTAGGTAAAGAAAAAAAATGTATTGTTGCTTTGATTATTTATCCCTGTCTCTCTGTCTGTCTCTGTTTTTCTTCATGGCCTTTATTATTGAATGTTGTCCCATTAAACTTCTAATAAAAATATAAAATTTTCAGTAGTGGGAAAAACTTCCTCTTAACCCTTACTCCCTGGGTGGCAAACCGGAATGCCTATCTGACACGCCCCGGGTAACATTCCAGAACGCGTGCCTTTTCCCACCACTGTTTAAATGCCCAGCGTGGTTTATGAGGTTCCTGCATGACTATTTGGTGGTCACGCCACACGCAGGTTAGGTTAGGTTAACTGAAGAGCTGTTTATTACAATTGTCCATGTTACAGTTTTTGTTTATAGTCTATTTAAGATTTCTAGTCCAAATTTGACCTAAACCTGTATCCAACAGAGGGTTAAACCTGCGGCCTTACATGTCAGCTGAGCCAGAAGATGGTCCAGCCATTTATGATCTCTACGGTGTTATCAACCACATGGGTCGGCTCTTGGGCGGCCATTATACCTCATACGCTCGGCTGGTATCAAAACACGATTCTCGTCAGTCTGAAATAGGTAGGTTAAAAGTATTTTTATATTAATTATAGAGTTTTACAGGATATAGAAAACCCACATTAGTTATTTAGGATGTGATCGATCCATGATGACAAGTGGATTTAATGGGTGGGAGGGAAACGCAGGAAAGAGCCGAGTTTCTTTATTTCTCTAATGTTTCAGGCAACACAACCATCTTCAGAGAGAATACAGCCAGTCCATATCAAGGAACTTAATCTGAGATAAAAGGGTACTCTCAGAATACTCCCTTTATAACATGGCCAACACCAGAGATAAAGTATAGCTTGTGCCACACTAATTATCTCCAATAGGGGATCCTTGTAAAATGGCTGAATGGATTGCGGTTCCCTTTCTTAATTAGGTTTTCAGTTCACGTATTGTACTGAATATAACACTCGCAGGATTTTATAAATGAGTTACAAGATAGGAACTGTGTAAATGTTAAGCATGGATGTGGTATCTTTCTTCACACAAGTACCTGTAGATGATGCGATGTCATAAACAATAGATGACGTAATGGGAAATGTTATTGAATATTATGTCACATTTTATGAGTGAGGTATGCATGTGTAGCCATATTACCTTAGTTATTGTGCTTTATAGACAGACTAATGTGAAAATCTACACCATTTTTCCTATATTTACTTAGACTGGAGGTTGTTTGATGATAGTCGAGTCAACTTCTGTCCTGAGTCACGCGTCGTCAATGAGCAAGCCTATCTGCTCCTGTACCGACGGAGAGACACTCCATTTTCAATGCACAGACCTTTGCCTCCACCTGCTCCTGCAGCCCTGGAGGAAAATGGCTTTGAACAAGGGGCAGAAATTGAAGAGGCAACACCAATGTCCATCTCCTCCACCTCTCAGCTGTCCTCTTCCCAACCTTCCTCCTCCAGTCTTGAAGGAGAGGAACAGCTTAGTACTGCTCAGGAAGAACTTGACTGAATCAGTCATTTATCAGTTTGATCAAGGCGCATGTTGGCTCTTGTATGTATCAGTAATGTGCAAGTTAGTGGCTCACACTTTTAATTAATTTTTATTATTTATTTCTGGTTGTGTAAAGTTTGTTGTACTATATTTCATACTTTGATTTTTTTTTTAAATTACCATCTCTCCTTTATATGAATTTGTCTTTTAGAAGTATTATTTGAACTGCCCCACATCTATGAGAGGACACAAAGACACAGCTATGATCTATCCCAGGTTTACAGCAGGGTTTTTCATGCATTTTCTCCAGATACTATTATTGATGTCATGTATCACCCTATTAGCTCACACACTTTTCAGACATATCCATATACAGGTACTGTACTTGTTAATACTCACCCTATGCTAACAATTATACATACCATCAGTCACTAGTAAGTTATCTTTCTTTCATTCCACACTTCTTCAACATGTTTTTTGTATTTCTACTTTAACTTGTCAGTACAGTATAGAACACACGTCCTGTGACTTCCATTATCCCCTGAATCATTTATCTATGAAAAAAAATCATTAAGAGTTCCTCACACTGCTGGGTGTAGTATTGGCTCCACTGTTTTTATCCAACTTTAAGAATATTTACGACTCCATTAATGTTTCTTTCTTAAAGTTCAGTCAGTTAATAATGGATTTTGTCGTCCTATTTAATGATGTAGGTCTGAGAACTCTTGTAAATATTATTTTCCTGTGACACAAACCATAAAAGTTTGTTTTTCATAATTTTGAGTCACTGTGATCATTGGTCAAATGTTATACAGTACTAAGATTCTCAGATGATTTTTTTGCAGAGCAGCATGGCAGCCTTGCAAGTGAGTAGTTTTACTAAAAGAAAAAATGTTTGACAATTATGCAAAATATTAGAAGTTAAATTTTTTAAGCAGAAAATGAACAAGAATTGTTGATGTTTTTAAAGAGGTTGTGTAAGGCAGTACAGCACAGTTGATGTTTGCAAATGGACGTAAGGATATCCATGTTTTTAATTAAAGGTCTTGGAGGCACTTATATTTTTATGCTCTTATTATTTATTCATGATATTTAGATAATTGAGTACATTAAAAAAAAAGTTAACCAGTTGCAATGAACTGCTGCTTTAAATTCATTGGTGCACATACTGTATGTATTGATAAATAAGAAGTACTTTAATGCTCTGGTGCATGTACTGTACACTAACTGGGTAGTTAGATGGAGGAGGTAACTAGGACATTGTTGTGTTGTTGAAGTGATTCAGAGAGAAATGTAGGGCACTGGACCACATACACTGTCTTTGGGGCAAAAAAGGAGTATATTATCCTCCTTTTATTGGTAAAGTCCTGCATAGAGGCCGGTTGAGATGGCATGTGGAAAAGATGGTTAAGAGGTGCTTGAGTCTAAATATAATGGGGAGGACAGCCAAGAAAGACATGGGGAGAGGTTGAAAGAAATTATATTATAACCCCCCCCCCCTGTAATTATGAACCTGGTAAGAGAGACTGCAAGAGACAGTGCAGCATGGAGAACTGCCATCAGGTAACCACAGCTAATCCATGTAAGTGTGGAAGAATGTCCATAAGATGATGATGAATGATTGTGTCAAGTTTTATACCTAAATCAGAAAAGTTTGGGAAATTCTAGATGAACATTTCAATCTTCATTTTGATAGGTTTAATATCCAAGCTGTGAACCAATTTAAATGTCATGACATCAATGTATGAGGAAGTTGTATTTACTTTATAGATGAAAATAAGAGCTTCAATTGTTAATTTTCATTATGTGAATGCTTTGATTATCTTTAGTTTGTCTCTTCATGCAAACAAAGTTTTCTCTCCATAAGCCTTGGCTGTTGCTGTACAATTATAATCTGTACAGTACAGTACTGTAATTATTTGTGTTATCCCTTAGACCCCGGGCATCGAAAGACCCCCACGCGGGTATATTTCGGTAATTTTTTAATAATTTTTTTTAATCCATTGTCACCTTGGGTTAATCAATATAAGAAAGATGTCAGAAGATTGTACTTACATTCAACTTTCATTGTAGCATAGTTGGAGAGTTTCCTGGGGTGTTGATGAGCAGTGTGAAGTGATGAAAGGTGTCTTGTTTGAAGCTGCTACACACACACACAGTCCACATTGAGTGAGAAGTGAATTTGACACGCACTTGCAACACACAGTTCTCACTTGAAGGCCTTTTTATATCGCATTTCTCTCTTATAGCTATTACAAAATTCAAAATATTTCTATTTTCCTCGAAAGAACTAAAATATACAGGAGGTCCTCGTTATATGAGTACAGTATTCACTATCCACTGTTTTGCAGTTAAGTTGTCAACTTTTTGTGACTATCCACGTAAAAATTTCCCGCATTTAAGTGGATTCCACTCAAAAACTCTGAAAACTCCCGATGAAATCTACGAATTTTTAGCAAAAGCGTTTGAAATTTCATCCTCTTCCTGTCTTCATGCCTTTGTTGTGTCTCTTCGTGCATGTTGTGGTGAAATATTTTATAATTTTTGTAGCCATAGTTCCCAACCCAAACAGGGTGGTGCAGCACTCAAAAGGAAGCACACTGTCTATAGTATAGATGTAAAACTAGAAGTGATTAGGTGAAAGAAGAGTTGGAGTGGACAATCCACCCAGTCTTGTTTCTTATTCATCCTCTGACTAATCCTCCATCCCCTAACACCTACCCCATCAATCCAATCAAGCTAAAATTAGTTATTTTTAAAACATTATAATAAGTATTTTGTCTCAATGATCCACTGGAGTGAGTGTGCACCAGCAACAGTTGATGTGGACCACCGGGTCGCTGGCACAGCCCATGTTGCCTCAACACACCGACCCCAATGAACTTTAAGGACGTTAGATAACTTATAAAGTTAAATAATTTTTTAAAATAATGTGTTATCAATTGTTTCTAAGATAAATAATTGTTAAAAGATATCATATAAATTTTTTTTTGGCCTAACTCTTCACTACAGGGATGCCACTTTTAAGGTTTTATTTTGGCTAATGCCAGACAATTTTATTCAGAATAGAGGGGACCTCATACACAGGTGGTTAAATCCAATTTATTAGATTTTCACACTTCATGAATGAAGCCCTATACAGGGGGGTCTGGACCCCCTATTTTCATCAGAAAATTCCAATACCTTTTCTTTTATGCAATATTGCACTCAGGCATTTTTTATAGTATAAAGTAATTACTATTGACCTCAGAATATCTCCTAATGTCAAGTGCACATGGCTTCAAAGTGGCCTAAAAAAAAAAAACTGGGTGACAACATAACATAAGAAAATAAGGAGTCTCCAATAGGCCGATTGGCCTGTGCATGGCAGCTCCTGTCGAGAGTTACTACCACTCTCTATCATCCATGAATCTGTCTAGCCTCCTTTTAAAACTCTCCAGCATTCCAGCACTTACTACAAAGTTGCTGAGCTTGTTCCACTCGTCCACCACCCTATTTGTGAACCAGTTCCTGCCTATCTCCCTCCTAAACCTAAACTTATCCAACTTAAATCCGTTGCTCCGAGTCCTATCCTGCTCGGATATTATAAGAACTTTTTCTATATCTCCTTTATTGATTCCTTTCACCCACTTAAATACTTCTATCATATCTCCCCGCACTCTTCGTCTTCCTCGGGAATGCAAGTTTAGTTTCTTTAACCTATCTTGATAGGGAAGGTTTCTAAGTCCTGGAATCATTTTCGTCATTCTTCGCCGCACCGACTCCAGTGAATTGATATCCATTCTATAATAAGGGCACCAGAACTGAACAGCATAATCGAGGTGCAGCCTGACTAGCGCAAGATATGCTATGCTCGCCATGTTCCCCCACCTACAACTTCTTGGACCCCCCTTTTGACATTCCTTGATCTGCAAACTAAAATCCTCCCCATTACTTGCTCACATGTTCTAGTTTGGATTAGATAATTAGTAACAGTTTTAATACATTTTACAGGTTACATTGATGTATTAAAATACATACTGAATTATTCCAAGTGATGTTTGTAACATTTACATAACTTGTTTATGACAATAACAACACTAGCAGCCAAGAGGTCTAAAGCCCACTACAATATTCTGTGTGGCATGAAGGTGAAAAAGAATTTTTTTAGTGAGATATATGATACTGTGTTGAGAGAACACTGTACATGTACTGTACTTTCTTAAGGAATCTAGATTATCTCTGAAGTCAATAAACAGTGGTCCCATATAGTATAAACTTCCAGATAGAGTTGTTCAGAAAAACAAATTTGTTTATTTTTATACATGTGATACTTGAGGTGACTTCCTTACCCTGGGCTGTGGGCTTATCTTTATTCTGTTTGTATTTCCATTCCAGAATCTGATCACACCCAATTTTGTCATTGATTTCACAATTGCCAAATACTAAAGACTAACATCAATAAAAATTTTGCCATATCTAAGCATTGTGTTCACAAGCAAGATGATATTATTATTAATCTAACACAGAGATTGAAGAACTTAGATATAATTTTCCTATACAGTACAGTATATTTTGTATGCCTTTAGAGCACATGCTATTTTATAAGATATTTATAATACTAGGGATTAATTTCAGTAAACTTTTACACTCTCCTTGTGATTCTTGGACGAAATTATTAGATATTGGTTGTAACCTAAAGTTGTCAAAGGCTATGGTGTGAGGTCAGATTGGCATTGCTAGAATTCTCAAGATCATTTCTAGTTTTTATTTATTTTTTCTTCCATATCAAGAAGATAGAAATGTGTATGTATAACCATGTGTCAACTATGGCTGTCATCTCTTAGACTGACATGTATTTGCTGGATAAGTACCTTCCCTCATAGCTAATGTCATATCTCTCTTAATGCCATTCTCTGCCATTTAAATGTTTTTCCACTTTTGACTATTGTTTATCACAGTTACACAAATATGGTAAATGTCAGAGCTTAATTGCCTCCTGTGTAATTGAGGTTTTCATTTCTGTAATTAGAAGATTGGGATCAGTCTTGGGCCCAGTGTGGCTCATCCTTCACACATAATGTCTCGTCTCTTTATTGGAGGCACATAATTTATAATGTTGCATTTCGTTTTTTTTTTTTCCAATGATGAATATTTAGGATACAAAAAACAAATGGAATATCTTGTTAGACAGACATAAAGATCTTAATGACAAAGTGAAAACTAAAGACAGTACAAGTGTTAACAAAACTTAAATAACCATCATCATCACCATCATCATCATCAAGCAATCTGATGAGTAATGTGGGAGAGAGTTTTGGGGATAGTCTGCTGCATTTCCTTCGGTCTTTCAGTAGTATGGACATTCATTTTGAGTTGCAGGAAACATATAAACTTGCTGGCTACAATTATTACACTTAAAGTCTTTACTCTTGAGAGAGGTTTTAGGTTTGAACAAAGTAGCTAGGCTTATTTATTTACTTCTACTCCCAATACACAACCAGAGGGCAATTTTGTGACCTGAGAAACCGGCTTTATTGTGTCCACTTTTTAAGAAACCTGATCTTGATACTAAAAATAAGTCAAATTATCGTCCTGCTTCCAATCTCTTATTCTTATCAAAGATCATAGTGTGTGTTATGCTGGATCAGTTGCTTAGTTACATCCTTTATTAGAGAGAAATGGAGTGATCCTCTGGTCCAGTCAGCCTATAGGGAGCATTATGTAAAATTCATAACAATTTGGTAATAAACACTTACACAGGAAAGTTCTTCCTTGATCTCTGCAGTTTTTAACACGGTGGTTCATCATCTGTTGCTTCAGGATCGTTGGTTGTTTGGTGTCCATGAGAATCCACTCTCACTGCTCGAGTCTTATTTATCAGAGTGATCTGAGTGTGATGGTTGGTAGAACCATTTAGAGTCGGTTCCTTTGCAGTTTGAAGTCCTACAAGGATCAATTTTAGGACCACTTGCATCTCTGCCAGATGCTCATGGTGTTGCCTACCATTTCTATGCCGATGATACACAGTTTTATGTGAAAATAATAAATATTGAGGAGATAACATAATTCTGATGTTAAGATTTGGATGACTAGAAGAAAACATAATCCGAATGACGGTAAAACAGAGATTATTGTCATCCAAGGAAATAGGAGGGGTGACGGCACAGGTGATTTTGGCACTTTAAACTTTGGGGAAGTACAACTCGGTCCTATTGATTCTGTTCATAATCTTGGAGTGTACTTTGGCTCAAAACGGAATTTTAAAGATAGTAAACCGAGTTCATACAATGTGTCATACATTAGACACAAGTCTAAAACAAACTGTTTTGAAGAAATTCTCTTTAACAGACTTTCATAGGATTTTCTGTCACATGAGGATCTTGTTTCATCCTTCATTACATTTTCAAAATGAGAACATAATGCTTCACAGTTGTGCCACACCTCCGCCACTGTTCAAAATGAGCTGGCTACCCACCTGGTGCTCAGAACACGGCCTATTTTACAAATTTGTTTTTCTAGTTCAGCAGTACATTCAGTCAGCTGCCTCTGATTTAGAGGTGATCTGTTTTAAACTGAGTACAATTTGTCTATAAATGATTGGAAATGATTAACTTCATTAACTTGTGTCACTGAATCACCCACTGCAAGTTGTAATCTATGGTTTAAACAGTGCCAAACTATAATACCAGGGTAGTACTCTTTGAGAATTGTAGTTACATGAGATTTAGTGCCCAGCATGACACTTTCCCATTACTAGCAAATGCTATAAGGTTCTGTTTCAGGGAAGAGTCATCAAAACCATGGTTATTGAGACAATCTAAAAGGTGCTTGGTAACTGTCACAGCTTTTTTTGATTAGGTAGTTAAATTAGATCTAAAAACATGAAATGTGGATCATTTTCCTTATCACTTTAGCATTTCAGGTAAACTACTCAGGTAGTTTTCATGCTTAGGCTTGTTAATTCATCAATAAGAATATAAATTTTAACATTTATTTCTTTGATATGCTTGCAAGTTTTCTTTCTCATCTGAGTAGCTATATAATGGATAATGTCTGCAGCACTATTGTGGGAATGCAGCCCAAACCCAATATCAATGTCATATATGTTTTAAAGCTCCAGCAAGCCAAAGTGATCAGAGTATGTCCTGTCATTCTGAGCCAAGTAATAAGCAGAGCGGAAAATTACCAAGGAATGCACCAAACTCCACGTGGACCAGATGTAAACAAAGGGTATGCCAAACCATGGATACTAGCGCCGGTGGGTACTAGCGACCGTCCAGCAAACTAAAACTTTGCCAGACAGGAGGTGCCGGACAATAGAGTACTGTATTAGGGAGGTTCAACCTGTACTAACAATACACACTACCATTTATCTAATACTAATAATTCACATTACCCTTTATAATTACATTTCATTAGCTCCTTATTAACGTTTTATTTCATTTTAAACTACCATATGATCATAAAAGTTTTCAGGTCTTCAAATTTTGGCTACTTGTGATTATAGGCTCAGATATGATCATGTGTAGTGACAATGATTTTTATCACAACATTGCATAAATATACTAAAACCTTCACATTATCCAGGGGCTATAATTTTAATGCTCATTGTGAGTTTAATTGAGCACTAGATATGTGGAAACTGATATTTATGCTCTTATTAAGATAGTCATTTTAAAATGTCATGGTACAAACAATTTTGATGTACTGTACAGGTAGTTATAGAGCCCTTACTGTATTATCCTCCTCAAAGTGTGAATGTCATGATAGGGCTAGTGTATGATTTTGCCATTTGTCTGCATAAATTTAAAACATTAATTTCCTCTTAGGGAATTTTGTGGATTTGAAACTCAATCTCAAAACTATTTGAAGGTGGAAGAGGAGCTTTTTTTTTACGGGAATTAGTCCACCCTGGCACAGGTCGAACGACCCACAACAGGGCCTAGGGGGGGGCGAAAAAAATAAGAAATTAAAAATAGAAAGAAAAAGGTTATACTGTATTAATCTACACCACGAAGATGCTGGAAAACCAGCTTTTTGAAGGGAGACAGATTGTATGAGTGTGGAAACAGAAGGAGGCAGAGCATTCCACAGTTTGGCTGTGTGAGGAAAGAAGGATGTACTATAACGGGTTATTCTGGTGTGACCGACATCCACAGAGAAATGGTGGGCACCGAAGGCAAGACGAGTGTTACGAGCCCACAGCCTTGCCGGCGGTACACAGGATACCAAATCCACCGAACATTACCCGTTAAAGTACTTGTAAAAGAGAGAGAGTGAAGCAACATTGTGGCGAAGAGAAAGGGAAGAAAGATTATCAACTAAAGGTGGAGAGTTTATAAGACGAAATGTCTTCGATTCCTCACCACAAAATATTGGGATGTTAGTACAGTATGTATCGATGTGAGGAGTTATTATTTTAAAGCCTCTCCACCTCCAATTTTTTGTTGTCTTTTATAAAATAGAAGGCGTACCTCTTCCCCTTAAAGGCCACACCAAAATTTAGGTTTTATCTAAGTCGTGCATTGGTAGTAGATTACTATACGGGTAATCCCCGGGATACAATATCTCGAGATGTGTTATTTCACTTTAACGGTGGTTATAAATTAACACCATGTCGCTATATACGATCAAAACAACTCGCTTTAGCAATATCCTTTGAATGGCCATCAAAATCCATTGGTCAAATTTTTTCTCTAGTGCGAACTGTGGGTTGTTTATATTCAAATTAATTGCCGTGTTGTAAGGATTCCAGCAATGCAAGTATATTTTTCTACATCAAGGAAACAGTATTTCACCCTATGCATCATGCATCTCAACCTTCGCTTGATAGCCTACCCATGCACTGGCACACAGCCAACCCGTGCAATACAGCCATGTGTATGGTTCCTTGTCAATTGTAAACCCACCATCACATGGCTCCACGATTATCAGCCAGCATCGTACATTGTACTTATCATCGGTGTTTTCTTAGTGAGAGGACAGCACTAACATTTAGATTGAACTGTGTTAAGGTGGCTGTGAAGAGATATTTCCTGTGTTTTTGTAACTGTTTTGAGAATGTGAGTAGTGTTGTATGCTATCATTGTTTTTGTTATCATCATTAGCTCTGTGAGTGTGACAAGTGCTTTTGCTCAGTTTTTGTGACTGTGAAGTAAACAGTGTAACTTTGAAAATGTCTGGGAAGGCCAAAACAACTGTGTCTCTGAGGTGAAGCTTGACATTGTTAAGCATCATGAGACTGTGTAGGGGTCAGAGTGATGCCTCCACTCCACCTACAAGAGTCCCCTTAGCCTCAAATGGTACATCTTATGGTGATCAATCTTATCCATTATGATGTGAGTGTTGTTTACTTGTTTTTTGCTGATAATAGTATTGTAGACAAATTTGGTCGGTGATATATATGTGTTTGGGGACTGGCTGAGAACGTATCCCATTGAGTCTCATTTTATAATGCTCCCTATCTACGATATCTCACCTAGCGATGGTTTTTCGGAAACGTAACCCCATTGTATCTTGAGGGTTACCTGTATATGACGAAGTTCTCTTGGCTTGTATTGTACTGTAAGTGAAGTCCAAAATACTTATACTGTGCAGTATTAAAACTGTATTTGCCTGGTAGATTTTTTTTTTCATATTTTCAAATACTGTACAGTACTGTATCACAAATTACGAAAATGGTTGTTCACACTGCTTTGTGTTCGTATATTTTTTTAGTACAGTTGTGTCACTGCTCGCATACTGTTTTGTTTTTTAATGGTAAAGAACGTGTTTGCCATTCATAATTTGTTAAAATTTTAACCAGCATCCACATGTTTATGATTGTCTCTTGTGTGCTTCATTTTATTATATTATTTATCTAGTGTTTATTATTTCAGTCCAGTCATAGTCTTCTGTGCTTTATTTTATTATATTATTTATCCATTTTTTATTATTTTAGTCCAGTCATAGATATCATGTAATATAATATCTTGTTTATTGTATTAATTAAAAACCTACTCCAGTTACTGCCATACTTCAGTATGTACATGTTGGATTACTGTACACATATTGGATTAAAATCTTCTCTCTCGTTTCTTTGTGATCAATTTTATGCATTTCTTAAGTTTTCCTTTTTTTTTTAATAAATCTTTTACTGTAATTAGTTTATTGAAATCCTGTAAATCTGGTGCAATGCACCCTTTTTGGCCACAGTGTGTTTGAAAAAGCCAAATTTTTACCTTCCTGAAAACATTTCACTCCATCTTAACTTGAATGCAATGAAAGTTACACAGGATCACATTGAGAAATGCCTTTGATATATATCACAGCTCAAAAATTACAGACATGTGGATAAGTTGTACAGTGGTATACTAAAGTTGAGTTATCAACTGTCTTGGAATTCCACTTCGCAAGTTATGATTTTGATCCAAACTTTTACCTCGTTACATTTTGTGGATTGAGCCAGTCACAGTTATGTCAAGATCCCAGTCTTAATTAATGCTTTATTGCCTTCATGTAAATTGGGCCAAGCATTCACTGTTATCCAGGTCTCTGCTATCTAGTTGACAATTCCTGCCTGATGGATACCTCTATACAGGAAAGGGTTTGAGTATTGACATTAACCTAAAAATATTTTCTTATTTTACCACCAATAACTAACAATAATATCCACCAGAATGGTTGACTCATTACTTACTCCAGGTTTGGCTGTTGTATATTGCCTTTTCCTCTGCTTAACTTGTGCCTTGTTTAAACTTGTGCTTTGTATTGCACCTTTGCATATATTTATCTGTTCACTTTTCAAGACAACCTCTTACTTGTTAAGCCTTACCAGTTCTTTACTACTGTATAGTATTCAGTGCAAGACTTTTGTCATAGATGTAATTATTATTGTTTGTGATTGTAATGATGTCAGATACCGAACTTAAGGGTTTTTGGTAATTCATGATAGTACAAAAATCTAAGCAGTATGTCTTACATTGCATAATAAGTTGAGGTGAAGAATCCTGCACTTATTGGTCTTGCATCTATTTATTTTCTTTGAAGATTGCCTTTTTTTATAATGATTACTGTGCACATTAAAATAAGTGTACTGTACAGTGAATTACTTACAGCAGGTCTCTGGTCATCGTTGTTTTGTTAAGTCAATTTTAAATTGGGGGAGGTGTATGTGTAGCACTGCTGTGTTCATTTATCGTGTTGACTATCAGCTGCTACTGTGTATAGCAACTACTTTGTGTTGTGGAGGATCCAAGAAGCATTCTTGCCTTAGCCTTGTCATATCATTGCATACATATGCAGAATTTTGTGCTTTTTGTTCAAACTACCCTCACTGCCTCCTACAATGGTAAGCTCTATTGAGTGTAATGCTGAGAAGATAGGGTCACTTAATGAAGAATATGGAATGTCTTCTCTTACAACCAGCATAGTGTACCTCTGTCTGGCAGTAATGCAGACAACCTTCACCATCCTCAGTTTTGTAAGTACAAGGGTGTACTGTATTATTTATTTGGACTTGATCCTGCTGCTGCATCTTGCAGTAAACTTGTCGGGTGCTGTACAGTCAGTCTTCACAAAAGAATAGTTATTAAAAACAACTCTCATCTTGTAGCAATAAAGATATGCATCCAGGCTAATAGGAAACTAAAGAATAAATAATTTTATCATTTATGTACATCCTTGATGATGACTGTGTGTGTACCAAGGTATGGCTAGCAGTGTGGGGATGGTGTAGGCATGTAGGGGGACATGATGACTGTGGGGTATGGCGATGGTGTAGTATATAATTTAGAATTTCTCATGTTTGGGATGCATGAATAGTGTCCAAATGCCTTCTGATATCTACAGTATATTGCTAAGCCATTAGCCAAATGTTAGAGTTTCTGAAGTAGAACATTTTACAAATACTAAGGGTACTACTATACATCACATCACACTTGTCCCATCAACACCAAGCTCACATGTAATTCCACAACTGTGTCCTCAGCCTTTACTTCATCTGGCCTTTTTTTGTGCAGTGTCATTGAAGATATATGTTGTTCATCCCTCAATTATTGGCTTGCCACTTAACTCAGCAGAAAGTTATGTAAGGTTACTGGTAGTTTTATTGATGTAAGGCTCTCGATTGCAATACTGTATACAGAAGCCAGTAGTGTAGTGTATAAAGCATCTGGGATGCCATGTTTGTTGTGCTACTGATTCATAAGGCGTTGATCAAGGATTTTACCTCATTTTATACTTTAGTATAATAAGGACTTATTTATTTGAGTGCAGTGATTGTGACATGTGCTACCTGGTATTCAGAACTTACTTGGGCTCCTGAAAAAATTTTGTTTGATGTATATGTAACAAGCTGTTATTTTCTTCATACAATACCTTATATAACTTATTAAGGAATTTTGTATATATAAAGTTACTAGAAGCATAATTTCATGTGATTACACTGCCACTGGCAGGAAAGAATAAATGATTTTACCATGATCATGCATTATTTTAGCTTGTTTATTATGAGTGAGATTGTTGTCTTTTTTATCAAAGAGGCTGTATGAAAAACAGATTAACTAACTATAATTAATTTCACTGTTGTTTTCATACAGTATTTAGGTTGATAGTGAGGTTGCCAATTGGACTGCGTAAGACCGTTTATTACAGTTTTTGTATGATCAAGGGTAATATGGCATTATATTAGTGACAGTAAACATTATCCTGGGAGAAATTATTCACACAAAAAGGCTAACAAATCCTAGTCCAGTTTGAAGTGCAGGGAATGATTCATATCCAGTGCTGTTAATACCATATGTAGTGCTATTAATACCCAGGTAAATTATTAAACAGTTCTCTGTTAGGGGTTTCAGAAAAGCATATTTAGAAAGTTATATGACTGTCAATGGATTTGGGGTAATATTTCAAGAGAAGTACTTGAAATGTACAGAAAAAGATAATTTTTTTACTTTGGTTATATAATTAGGGATGAGGGATAAAACAGAAATATTAATGGGCAAATTTGAAGGTAGGAGGGCCAAGGGAAGGCATAGACTGGGATGAATGAATGAAGTTAAGAATTGGGTCCCCAGAGAGATAAAAAAAAACTAGAGATGCACCGGAACTTAGTTCAAGCTTTGAGAATTGTTAAAACAGCCCGAGAACGCTTAGAGTGGAGGACTGTGGTCACCAACCCTCAGATATAAGTAAGATACTCTGAGTGATTTATATTACAATGATAGAGGTCATTTGTGACCTAATATCAAAACCAAAAACATTTTGAAGTCCAATAAGAACATAGAATTTAAGAGGACCTATTGTTTGAAAAGTAACGTTACCTCTGAAAAGCATCATAATTGTGGCAATAAATGGTGCATAGAAGATTTTCCTGAGTAACATGATATTTATCATGCCCTAAAATAAACAGAATCAAGGTTTATTCTACAGGTTAATGGCAAATATTATTGATTAATTGAAAGCGACCTTTGTGAAGAACATATTTATTGTTTAAATTTAAAAAAAAATTGACAATGTACTATTGATGTGAGATGTTTGTATCAACCTTTACTGTAATTCAAATACTTGCACAGAAGTACAAGTCAAAACCATGAACTGTAATGTGTAAAATAATTTTGGTTTGTAGACTAAATTGCTATTAAGTTGTCCTCACAATTAGGGTAACTTTAGTGAAACGTCCTCTGCTGGAGGTACAGTATATGACCACAAGCATACATGTAAATTGAAAGTGGTCATCGGTTTGCCGTCATTGATTGGTTCTGAAACTATAGATGTACAAATAATGGAACATGGAAGTTAAATAACCACTTACATTAGTTATTGAATTTCTGCCCCAGTGCCATCTCAACCAGCAGTGAGGCATTTTATAGTAAGCTCCCAGATACAGTGAGTTCTGCTATAACACGTGTTTTGACAACGCGAATTGGCTCTTACGCGATTTATGAATAGAGGAATGATATTTGTATAACGTGAACACTTGTTTGCTGTAACGCGATTTTTGCTTACTATTTCTCCAATTTTGTGGTATTAACTGTGAATATGGTAAAGAAGAATATCTCCAAGAAGCGTTCTGGTGATCGCATTCCCGGTGATGATCGTAAAAGAAGGCTATAACCCTTGAAGAGAAGCTCGACGTTATCTACCTCAAAATCACCCTTCTCCCCCATCAAGTTATATTCATATTTTTTCAAGGTAAAGTGTTACATTTACTGTATGATTTCATTATTAGATATGATTGTAACATTTATTTAGACTGTGCTATCCTTTGTGTTAGGCTAACTACTAATTTTTTTCTCGATTTCGAGTAGTAATCTGCACCTAACCCTATTTTCTCCATAAGCCCTGTTATTTCTATTACGCGAATTTCTATAACACGATGTTTTACAAGAACACAACTATCGCGTTATAGCAGAACTGACTGTATGTACAATAATGTTGTTTATATTGTTTATAACTGTTGCTAAAATGATAAGCTATATTTGCTGGTACAGATGCTTCTCTACTTATGAACATTCAGAGGGGTTACTTGTCAGAGCAGGTGTTTAATGTGGATAAGACTGGATTATACTGAAGAAAATGCCTGATAGAACATACATTGCCTAAGAGAAGAGTATACCAGGTTTTAAGGTGGTACTGCAGAGTATAGCTGCACTGTACAGCCTTTATTCTTTAATTTTTTTTACAATATGTTCATATC
Source organism: Homarus americanus (assembly GCF_018991925.1). Classification (NCBI taxonomy): domain Eukaryota; kingdom Metazoa; phylum Arthropoda; class Malacostraca; order Decapoda; family Nephropidae; genus Homarus; species Homarus americanus. The sequence continues at coordinate 831,610 of NW_024720811.1, read as the reverse complement.
TACAAGAGAAAAGTTGGACTTAATGAACAAATGTATCTGTGAACAAGCCTCAGGAAAATAACTTATTGGTAAGTAGAGGAGCACCTGTATTTTATAAGAAGAGTATCTTCACCCCTCAGTATAAAGAGCAGATAAGTTTATACGGTATTGCTGAACTTTGTGAATAAAACTGCAGTCGAGGAAATGTTTGATTTTCTGTTGTGCCTCTTGATGTTTGGAAAGGTAGTTCTTAAATTGTTGGCTACATTTCGACTAGATTCCTTTAGATTATACAATTGTAAAAGGCTAAAATACTTTGATATTCTAGGCAGTACATGGTAAGAGTCAACATGTGAATGAAATACTTATCCTGTAGAGTTTTTCATCCAGAGTAATAAAAGGAACAAAAATGAATGAGTACTACTGTATATGACCACAAAATTTCAGTACTGTACAGTACACAGTTAATGAGAAAACTTCAGTACAGGTATATATACAGTAGTACTGTACTTGAGAATATTTTAGTGTTGTTTAATAATATATTTGTACTGGTTTATCAGACGTTAATGATTTATTTTCTTTTGTAAAAGCAATCATCATCATCATCCCATGCTGTTTCCTAGTTCAAAATAAGCTTTACTCTGCCCACCATATCTTGATTACCATCAAATAATATAATGCTGCCATATAAGCTTTGATGCAGATCATTAATTCTACACTACAGTTTGCAATCATTTTATTAAGTAAGAAAGTTTTAGGTACCATATAGAACTAGTGTATTATGTGATGAAGTATGCACACAGGGAAGTTCCTTTCTTCTCATGCCCAACAGGTTGCTTCATTACAGTATACTGTGGACAAAACTCCCTCTACTGCACTAAAATTTTGAAAGTATTAAATTTTGTTTATAACAATTTAAAATATTAACTCATAAATATTGTATATGGATTGATAAAAATGCATTTTGAATATGTTTGAAGGATATAATTATTGTGAAATGTAGATTACCATACAGAAAAAGTATCACACAATATTGATGGTTACACTAGCATGCATACTATTTTATTGTTGGGAATCTTGGACTAAGAGACTATCAGTATCATATGTACGGTAGTCTCTGTCAGATATTTTATGCTTGAAGTACAGTTTCACCCAAAAGTTGGTAAACTCTCCCAGCCAGCTATTGCTGCACTGCCTGCTTCAGATGTTTGAAACTGTCTCGGTACCAACCAGAACATGAAACCAATACTAATGAATCTAAAGGTTTGAAGTAACAGACTCAAGTTTATACATCTGAAGCAGGCAGTGCAGCAATAGCTGGCTGGGAGAGTTAACCAACTTTCAGGTGAGACTGTACAACAGATAAAATTAGGTTCTACATTATAAACAAGTCAGAAAATGGATATACCCTGTATATATACAGGTACTCCCTGACTTACGACGGGTTTAGGGACCGACATCCAGGTCGTAAGTCGGAAATGCTTAAATAACACATAGAAAATCGAAAATTTGAGTCTCTTTTTCTTCTCAGCACCACAAAACACTCACTTGTAAGCTTGCCAGCCATTTTAAAGTGAATTACAGATGAAAATTTTGTCTGTGTACTGACTTTGGGACTCCAAAATACATAATTTGGCCAAATTTTGGTACGACTGAGGCAGGTCGTAAGTGTGGGTGGACGTAAGTCGAGTTGGTCGTAAGTCGGGGAGTACCTGTATATACTATATAGATTTTCACAAGTTGTGTGCTGTATATGTACAGTACTTGTAAAATTTGATCCTCCTCCATACCTTACAACTGAATTTCTTCCTCCTCTTTTGGCAAGAAAAGATCCATCATACTATAAATAAAACTTTGTTATTAGTACAGGGGGTCCCCAGGTTACCAACTGGTTCCGTTCCTGAGGACGTTCTTAAGTCGGATTTGTACGTAAATCAGAACACATGCTATGTGCATACCATACTTACAGAACAATGTTTAACATCCCACTATATCAAAGCCTAAGTCCTTATGTACATAAACAATCACTTAATTTAAGACAAAAGAAGAAATAGAATGACAAAATACAGTAAATGAAAGTAAAAAATAAGTCATCAGGTAAATAAAATACTGTAAATTTCAAGTTTAACCCCGTTGGTAACATTGTTAAGTCGGGGACCCCTACAGTACAGGTACTTAAATCCATCACAAAAATCAAAACTCTCCAGCATCTCACATGCAACCTTTCAACTCACATACTGTATATGCTTTAGCTTGTTATTGCTTTATTTCACTATAAGCCTTTTGTTTGTATAAAGGGTAAAACGTGAATAAACAAAACACACGTAGGAATCGGGATTTTTTGAGCAGATCTCGTGACCTGTATTATTAGGTAGGCAACACCTTGATGTAGAGTCATACCACAAAATGTTGATGACAGATCAGGATGGTGATGAAACCCAGTAATGACTTATGTGGATCTGAATATTAATATCAGGTAAACTAAAGTAGAACTCTTCTGTTTGCTCTAGAATTGCATTTGAAGGTTTTACTGTACACCAATGCCTTGTTCACTTAACCATATTAACCAGAAAATTATTAATATAACAATCTTATGTAATTATAAATCAAGAAGCATGATAATTATCTTCACATTGAGAATCTGATTAATTGGTAATGAACAGTCACTGGATTGATATAGAAAATGCCACAACAAAGCATTCATTGTATCCTCATACATTTGAGACCAAAGAACCTCTTTTGCTTTGAATACTGCCACTATATTGAATAAAAAGTACAAAAATAGTTTTGGGGTAGAAACTACCTTTTTAATTGATTCAGTATGTATTAAACACAATAAAACATGCTACATATAGGTACTGTACATGGAGATCCTTAGTGCTTGCAGATTCATTGAGTAGCTTAGTATTATTGTGTAAAATTCTTTATTCAAGTAGATTTTGTAAGAAATAGCTTTTATGAATTTATTTTGATGTATTCCTTACGTACTTTATAAGAATGTTGTAGTAATTTATCAGTAAACCAAATAATAAAAAAAAACATGCTGTAATTAATTATTACTACCCCATAAATACTTATGATTTATGAGTACTGTAATGCCTTTAAGTTTGTTGGGAGTCATGATTTTTGTACGTCATTATCCTGAGAACTGGAAGGACTATAATACAGCATGCCATTACAATTCGCAGATTTTTAATTCATGGCCTTCGATTGTAATTCACGGATGACACCCTGCATGTACCCAAGAATGTTGTGGGCAGTTTTAAAGTTGGCAGCACTTTCACGGCTGGGACGAGTAACATGCGAGTTTTATGACGTCCCACAAGGTGTCTCTCTCATCTCTGGTAATGATACAATGTTTCTTATTATGTTATCATAGGAAAATACATGGTTTTGTATAATTTGTTTATCACTGAGTCCATCACCATTTTCAGTTTAGACTACAAAATAAGTATTTCTCCCTTGCTCTTTGCCACAATGTTGCTCCACTCTCTCTCTTTTACAGGCATCCTGTGTACCGCCAGCAAGGCTGTGGGCTCGTAACACACATCTTGCCCGCGGTGCCCACCGTTTCTCTGTGGATGTCGGTCACACTAGAATAACCCGTTACAGTATTACCCCGCTTTACGCGGTTTCACTTTCCGCGTTTTCTCATTTGCGCGGTGCCTCACCAGAACCGAACTTTCACTTTCCGCGGTTCATCTACCCATATACACGCAGTGTCCGGCTCGACGCTATTTTTAGATTCGCCCCAACCTGCCTGCTCCCGCCTCCTCCCTCCTACGCCTCCGCCTGGCCAAGCCACGCGGTAAGGATGCGCAGTGCATGTCTCTGTTGCGTTATCACTGACGTCATATGACGTATCGGACTGTGATTGGCCATGCATCCCTACCTCCCTCCACTGCTAGCTGTAATTGGTTTAAAGTAATATGACGTGTCCACCCGGGGGAGGGAGGAAAGATGACGCTTGACCTAGCCGCGGCAGTTTCATCCCTCCAGGCCACACCGTGTATACGTGCATCCATTGTTCTGTGAAATGGCTTCTGCTGGACCACTGCCACCAGAGGGAAACCTTTCCTTACCTGGACCCAGCCGCCCTAAGCCAAAGAAGATACGACGTTCCCTAAGCTACGAAGTGAAATACCAGATAATTCAAGATTTGGAGAAAGGAACACGTCAAGCTGATCTCGAGCGCAAGCATGGAGTCAACGAATCTATGATTCGTACTATTAAGAAGGATGCAGCCAAGATCAAAGAGCACATGAGAATCACAAAGTCTACAGGTGCTTCAATGATCAAGTATTGCCAGAACAAGGTGCTGCTAAAGGCGCGATGCAACATGGCGGTGGACACGCGATCCGTTCAAGAGTACGCACGTGAACTGTACGCAGCAGTGTCACGTAAGATGGGAATTGCAGAGCCCAAACCCTTCAATGCTTCCTCTGGTTGGCTGTATAGGTTTAAGAAGAGGAACAATATCACCAACATCAACATTGGTGGTGAAGAAGCGAGCGCTGACCGTGTGGCGGCAAGAGATTTTCCTCCGTTCTTACGTGAGGTTATGGAGGAAGGGCAGTACACTGACGACCAGGTGTTCAACATGGACGAATCCGGCCTATTTTGGAAAAAGCTGCCTACCAAGACCTTTGTTGTCCAGTCTGCCAGCAAGGTTCGGGGTCGGAAGTTGCAGAAGGAGCGCATCACCGTCCTCTTTACCACCAATGCCTCCGGTACCTGTAAACCAAAGTTATTGGTGATTCACACAGCCCGCAAGCCGCACGCCTACAAGAACGTGGACATGAGCAAGATTAATGTCCACTGGCTGACCGCACGCAAGGCGTGGATGTTCTCTGCTCTGTCACTCTCCTGGTTTGATGACTGTTTCATTCCTGACGTGAAGAAATTCTGCGAGCAAAAAAATGTTCCATTCAAGATTTTGTTGCTCCTTGACAACGCACCAGGACACTCGCCCCTACTTATGGATCGTCACCCCAACGTAAAAGTGGTCTTCCTTCCTCCCAACACTACGTCATTAATCCAGCCCATGGACCAGGAGTTGATCTGCAATGTTAAAGCTGCATACTCGGCAAAGAAATTCAAGCTCCTGAACGACTGTACCAACACCAAGGATGAGTTGCGTAAGCTGGGTGACACCGACAGCGAGAGTAAAAGCGACGAGGACAAGGAACAAGAGGTGGTGACTCAAGAAGTTCTCGTCAAACAGTTTTGGAAGAAATTTAACGTCAAACAAGCTGTAGACTTCTTGGTGGAGGCATGGGATCAGCTGTCTATAGCTACGATTCGTCACGCATGGAGGCATGTGTTGCATGGCATACCAGGTGAGAGGCGGAGTCAACCTGTGACTGGTGAGGTTCAGTCTGTGACAGTGGCATTGGACCTTGCAAGAGAAGCTGCGCACAGTATTACAGCTGAAGGCTTCTCCGAGACCACCAACGAAGACATCCTGGAGGTGATCAGAGATCCTGAAATGACTGCCGACGAGATGTTGGAAGATGATAACGTCAGTGAAGAGGAAGGTGGTGCGTCAATCCCAGAAGAACACAAATTAACACATAGTAATATTAAGGGTGCCGTCGAGTGTGCAGAAAAATTACAGCTCTTCCTTTTCAACGACCATGACGATGACCGCTATGAAGTCTTCCATACCCGGCTGGTGCAGGCTATGGAGCCGTACATCAAGGTGTACCAAGACAACATCAACACTAGCCGTCAAAGAAGCATTACCGAGTTCTTCGCCCGCAACCCACCACAGCCAGCCAGAGCCAGTGATAGTGACAGTGAAAGTGACTTTGAGGGATTTGTCAGGGAAGCCCTGACAACTATAACTGATAGTGATGGTGATGCACCTAGTAATGGTGATTCACCTGAGGGCCAGTAATCTGCCCTCTGCCTCGGAACCAGCCTCCATCCCCGTATGCCGACCCATCTCTTCTACTAACGTAAGTGTTACACCCAACTTTTAGTTTTCCTAACCTAACCTTTATTTTTCCTAACTTAACCTTTATTTTTCCTAACCTAACCTCTTCTATATTAAGTGTGTGTGCATACCATCATAAAGTTAAGATAATATTTTTACTACAACATAGTTGTGTGTCGTCAAAAAGTGGAGTTTGGGGGTCGGGCCAGTCTCTATTGGAATTAATACCATATGTTCTGTTGTTCACTTTACGCGGATTTCACTTTCCGCAGTACCCTGTGGGTTCAATTGACCGCGTAAATCGGGGTACTACTGCATAGTACATCCTTCTTTCCTCACACAGCCAAGCTGTGGAATGCTCTGCCTTCTTCTGTGTTTCCACACTCATACAATCTGTCTCACTTTAAAAAGCTGTTTTCCGACATCTTCGTGGGCTATTCCCTATTAAAAAAAAAAAATGCGCCAGGCAACGGGAGCGTGTAAGGGGAGTAAGTGGCTGCTAGTTAGAGTGTCGTCTGCAGTATTAACTCTCCTTGCTCCCTGCCATATTTGACTGGATTTACTGTTATTATTAGTGTTTACTGATATAACAGTGTTTAATAGTGATTAATTATGGCATTGTAGCCAGGTAAGGCTAATCATTGCAACCACCAGGCTACTGGGCCCAGCTGAGAGGTGTTATGGTTGTTTTTCAACAAGTATTTTCAGGTAGATAAACATAACTTTCTTCATTGATTTTTACTCGGTTACTTACACACACCATCCTTCATACATACAATACTGTGAAAAAGTACAGTATTACACCACAATTACCAACATCCTTCATGTTGAATTGGCTAGATGGCTACGAAAGAAATTCTGTAAGTTTGATCTACGTATCAACCCAGCTGGCGCTCAGATGTCATTTGTTCCTTAGCATAGCCCCCACTTCCGAACTGCTCGGTGACTGGCCAGTTCCCGCCCTCACCTCAGCCAATCAGCGGCGTTTTTCATCTTTGCACCTCGTATCCTGATCCGGCAGAATCATATAAATACTCCCCCTGCCTCGCCGTGAAGGTCAGACTACACCACACTCTCAAGCTGACAAGACCTCTTCTCAAGAAGCTTCTCCACAACACAGTAACTCCCCTGCATCTTACTGCACTGTACATACAATATATGTAAAGAGAATGTGATTGTGAGTTTCCTTTCTCACCTCCATCCTGAGTGTGAGATCTCCTCTATGTACAGTACATGTGTATGTGAGCCTAACAGAGAAAGTTGACAACTGGCCACATACACTACTCTACAATTGGTGACCCACGGAGTGATGCACTCACACAAGGATGGATGAGAAAAGGATCTCTCTTCCAGTCTTCAACCACAACATTGAAGACTGGCTATTACATGTGGAGGCAGCTCTCTCTGACTCAACAGCTACAGAGAAGTTGTCACGCAAGTCTCAGAAGTCATCACCAACCCTCCAGATGACAACAAATTTGCAGCTCTACGAAATGCTCTCAAGATGCGATACCAGCGGCCTGGCACCAGTCTCTTGCAAGACTTATGAGGTCTCTCCCTCGGCAACTCAACGCCTGCACGTCTCTGGGGCGACATACGGAGACTGAACTCCCACCACACCGACAGGTTTCCTGACACTGTTCTGTGCCAGCTACACGCCCAGAAGCTTCCTGCAGAAGTTCGCCTCGCCCTGTCAGCACTGAACTACTCTACTACCCCGGCGACCTATGCAGCCACGGCAGATAGAGTTTTCCACGAATACAGTACACTGCTGTGCGCCTTGCTGCTGCGGACAACTTGGTGGCCACACCATCACTTTGCTCCGGTCTCGTCAACCGGATCAACGCTCCTCAGACAAGCAACTGTAGGCCTGTGGCTTGTAGGCCTGCCAGGAGTGAGACTTGTCAGTATGCAGTCCCACTTAAAGAATTTGCTTGTAGTTATTTAGAGTCTCGTTGATATCAGTAGGATGCCTGAGACCGTCGATAATTATGGTCCAACTGAGCGGTCACTTCTTCCATAAAAGGGGTGGATAATAATACCCAAAACTGGTGTATATGTACAGTGTGATATTTACAAGTCTAAATACTGTATAGTTAATTAGACTGGCCCCGTGATCTATTACTGGCAGAGTTCTCGGTGTGGGTCGCGTTGTACTGAGGCAGGCTCTGTGTTAGGCAAGCCCGTACTGAGGTAGTCCAGGTTGTAGATCTTTAAGGGGTCCACCTCAATACTACTAAATGGGCTTGGCTTTGCTGCGCCTTTAGAGAATAATTCCTGCACTCGCCACCAGAGTGATCTATGGGTCAAGCTTCTAGAAGGTTGTACAAGGAGGAAGTAGTCACTTAAGTGGAATGTCAAGCAGAACCACAGTCAGCGGTGTTTACATAACATGTATAAACAACCGGCTGGTAAATGATCCCTTTGACCCATGAAACACTCTTAACTGGCAATGCCATTATCTACATATCACTTATCTAACTATCTTACATACTTGACACATTACAAGTGTGAAGCAAAGTATCCAGTTACCACATATGAGCAATCTCATTATGTTTGAAGAAATACCTACTACTGAGAGAGAGAGTGGCATCATACTGCGACACTCGGACTAGACAAAACATCCGCGGTATGTTTAATCATACGCCAAGCGCCATAACCTACAGGTCATTGAATAATTAATGAAAGTTCATAATTATTCATCCATGGTTGTAAGTTATTAATTACTTACTCTAAATTATACAGTATGTAACTTATAGTGGTTACACAACATATGAGGGACCTGCTACAGTTTTTACACCACAGAATGGACACCCTTAAGCAACTCTGCTCCTCCAAGCCTGCTGCTGCTCCTGCCCCACACACTGTGTCTTACCAGCCCCGACGTCTCCATCCTGCCTCAGACGCCGCCGCCTGTTCCCAGCACAGTGCCATCAACGCTTCAGTGCTAACGTTAGATTTTGTGAGGCTTCCTGCAACCACTTGGGAAACGGCATCGACGGGGGTTGGTAGATGCCACAACCTCCGTCACTTCAGGCGTCTCACTGCTGCACATCACCGACCACATTTCCTGCAGGAAATTTCTCGTTGACACAGGGACATCGGTCAGCATCATCCCTCCCTCACCGTGAGACACATCGAAGCAACCCTCTTATGACCTGTTCACTGCCAACGGTACCCCCATCGCCCCCTACGGCGCACACATCCTCGCCTTAGACCTTGGTCTTCTCAAGACTCTGCGCTGGTCCTTCGTGGTGGCAGACATCTCTCAACCCATCCTTGACTTCGACTTCCTCACCTTCCACAAACCTACAGCACACACGATCTGGGATACACATGCTGCGGCCACTGACACCATCACCTGCTTCTCGCCCTCCAACGAGTTCTCCTCCATGCTCAAGGAGTTCAAGGAACTTTTCTCACCCCGAGTCTCTCCACCACCACCTACGTCGAGAATCCTCCACTACCTTGAGACTACTGGACCTCCAGTCTTCTCACGCCCTTGCCGCCTTCGCCCCGAGCTCCTGAACGCAGCCAAGGCGGAATTCAACAGATTCCTGCAAGACGGCATCATTCGACCTTCAAAGAGTCCCTGGGCATCGCCTCTTCACATGGTTCCAAAGCTGTCATCCAACGACTGGAGGATACGTGGTGACTACAGAGCCCTGAACCTCGTCACTAAACCTGACAGGTACCCAATCCCTCATGTCCAGGACTTCCACCACAAACTCCACGACAAGACCATCTTCTCGAAGATCGAATTGGAGCGTGCCGTCCATCAGATTCCAGTGGCACCTGCAGATATCCAGAAGACTGCCCTCACCACCCCGTTCAGTACAGGCTCTCTGTTATACACTGTTGGCAACTTCAGTGCTGGCTCTGTCATACACTGCTGGCAACTTCATCACTGGTTCTGTTATACACTGTTGGCTACTTCAGTACTGGCTCACAGTTAAACACTGTTGGCATGTACTGACTTTGTTATACACTGTTAGAACTTCAGTACTGGCTCTGTTATACACTGTTGGCAACTTCAGTACTGGCTCTCTGTTATACACTGTTGGCAACTTCAGTACTGGCTCTCTGTTATACACTGTTTGCAAGTACTGACTCTGTTATACACTGTTGGCAACTTCAGTACTGGCTCTCTGCTATACACAGTTGGCAACTTCAGTACTGGCTCTGTTATACATTGTTGGCAACTTCAGTACTGGCTCTCTGTTATACACTGTTGGCAAGTACAGTGGGGTGTGCTATAACGAACGTAATTGGTTCCAGAACCTTGTTCGTTATAGCATTCGTTCGTTATAGGATTAATCCGTTCCAGGCCCCCAAATACAACCACCTAACACTGAAAAAATTCTGTGGAAAATGTAAAAAATACGGTACTTTATCTTACCTTAGTGTTATTCAGCATGCAGGTACCCCTAAACACTGGCACATCACTATCACTTCCACTGGGAGTCTTGGCTTTAAGGTCCTCAAACAATTGTCTGGCCTTCTCACAAATTATAGCTTCACTAATGTTACCACCTGCCATTTCTTTCTCCTTTATCCACACTAAGAGTAAATTTTCCATCTCTTCAATCACATTACACTTTGCTTTGCTAAGTCTAAAGATTCCCTTTGCCACTTGCACAGTTTTTAACTCCTCTTTATTCTTCAAAATCGTACATATAGTCGATTTAGCCATCCCATATTCATCACTAAGTTTCGCAATGCTTCTTCCATTCTCACGTTTCTTTATAATTTCTTTCTTAGTTTCAAGGGTTATTAGCTTTCTCACTCGCTTTGGACGACTCATTGTTACAATTGTATACTTGTATAACAAAATAGTTATACAAATAACGCGAATTTCCACATCAAAAGACGAAATTTCAACAATAACAGTGGTGCACTGGCTACACAATGAGACAAAGATGGCGCCTGACGCTCTTGTTGTGGGTCGCGGTACAACAATATTCATGCGCCAGGCGAAATAGTCCCGTATTCATCCGCGTTCGTTGTAGGAGTTGCGTTCGTTATAGCATTCTCAATTTTATAGGTAAAACCGTTCGTTATAGGAATATTCGTAGTAGGATCCGTTCGTTATAGCATACCCCACTGTACTGACTCTGTTAAAACCCCAAGGGATTCTATCAAATGTATCAAACTAAAACACGACAAAAGATTGGATCAATACAGTCAGATACCGGCGAGCTAACTGATAACGATGGAGAAATGAGCAATAATCTGAATAAATATTTTTCAACAGTTTTCACCACCGAAAATTTAAACTTGACACCAGAGGCACCGACTCTATACAGAGATAGTGAAGAAAATAAATTAAGCGATAGTAGTGACTAGTAACGATGTTAGTAAGCAAATAGACAACTAAAGCCTAATAAGTCACCGGGTCCCAATGAGGTATTTGACAGAGTATTAAAGGAATGGAAGGAAGAGCTTAGTATGCCCTTAGCATAATTGTTTAACATGTCCTTAAATACGGGTGTAGTACCAGAATCCTGGAGGTTAGCGAATGTAATACGATTTTCAAGAAGGGAAATAGATCACTATCCTCTAACTACCGTCAAATCAGCTTAACATTAATTGTAGGCAAATTACTGGAAGCAATAATTTTAAACTCGATTCGAAATCACCTGGAGAAGCACAAGTTGATCAATGATTCCCAACATGGCTTCACAAGTGGGCATTTATGTCTAACTATTCTATTAACATTCTTTTCATCTGTTTTCAAATTAGTGGATGAGGGGCATATTTTGTGAGGATATCATTGTCAGGTCTCTAGGTAAAGTGAGGTCGCCCTCTGTGGGTACATTGTGTAAGGTCACATCACGTGAGGTCATGTAATCCATCCCCAAACGTGATACCCCTTCTCTCAGCTGCCTTTTCAACCTATCAAAGTTTGCCCTTCTGAAATCTGGGACTTTAATGGAGTTTTCCTTGCGACTGCCATTAAATTTTATTTGAAATCTTATTTCTTTGTGATCGCTGTTGGCAAGGTCGTTCCCTACCTCGACATTACTAATGAGGTTTTATCTGTTTGAAAGAACTAAATCGAGTACAGTCTCTCCTCGACTTACGACAACCCGGACATATGATGGCCATGGCCGTATAAAATATTTTTCACATTACGTATTTTCGAGTCCCGACGTTAGTGATCGCGCTGGCAAGCGTAAAAGTGAGAGTTCTCGTGGTGCTGAGAAGAAAAAGAGACACCCATTTTAGAATTTCTATGCATTACTTTCGCCTTTTCGACTTACAACCTGGTCGTCGGGACGGAACCCTGTCATAAGTTGAGGAGAGACTGTATATTATTACCCTGGGTGGGTTCAGTTATCTGCTGACTTAGGAAACAGTCCTGAACTGTTTCAAGAAAATCCTCAGTTTCTGACATTGCTATGCCTGGAAGCTCTGCGCAGTTCATCCCAAATAAGTCGCTCATTAACTCTATCAACATAAGGAGGTCTATACTGTATATTCCTCCTGTCATTAATTTTTCCCTACCATCGATTAATTCTATCCACATTGTTTCTGTATTCAGTTCAGTTTTTATTTCCTTATTTATTTTCACACTTCAGATTATCCCTGACATAGATTGCTACTCCGCCTCCTTTCCTAATCTGCCTATCGGTGTGGACTAATTTGTAACCCGCAATTTAGTATTTGACAGGTAACTCTCGAGAGTCTAACTTTATTCATTATCGATTTTTTTCGGTGCATACAACGCCCTGATTTCATCCATTTTGTTTCTCATACTCCCACTGTTTGCGTAGTAGACACTTACGTTAGTCGTGATCTGAGTCCTCTCTTTGATGCGTTTAGGTTTTAACTCCCTGCCTATTTTAGTTTTGTCATCATTCCTAGCACTATTTCCTTGTAACATTTCACTTTGTTTACCCGCTTCCACTGCAGTCTCCTCCACCTCCTTGTCCATATGTTTCCCTAGCAGTTTAAAGACTTCGACATCTTTTGAACTGCCCCAAGACAGATGCACCCCATCCCTAGCATAAAGGTCCCTTCTGTTGTAGAAGTTGTCCCAGTTGTCAATGAATGGGACTGATATTGCCTTGCAAAATCTGTCAAGACGGCCGTTGACACCAACTGCCCTTGACAACCATTCATTGCCAACTCTCCTTCTAGGCAGGACACCACATGATAGGGATCCCTCCCTTCGACCTAATACGTTCTATAGCTGTCTTGAACTTACCAAGAAGTTCATCACTCCTACACCAGCCAATATCATTGCCTCCTGCACTAAGGCAGGTAATGGGTTTGTTCCCATTATCAGACAAGATATTGTCCATCCTGTCAACTGGTGGCCGGTAATAAAGTCACAGGAAAAAAAGTCACAATTTTGGCTAGGAAAAAAAGTCACAATTAATTTATGGTGGCTGGTAATAAAGGGTAGGGTAGGGTGGGTTGGGTTAGGGTAGGGTAGGGTAGGGTAGGGTAGGGTAGGGTAGGGTAGGGTAAGGTTAGGTTAGGTTAGGTTAGGTTAGGTTGACATATTAACCTTAAAAAATGTGAGAATTCGATAGTTAACTTTTCTTTTTTTCCTGTGACTTTTTTACCTGGATTCTGTCAACTATATCCCCCACCCCAGCTCTTGGTAAACAAACCCTCATTCCTATTTTTATTATGGTTTTCGTACCTTCCTTGTCAGCCTTGTCCCTGACTATGCTAACATCCAATTCGTCTATCAAAGGACTAAAATAGTTTTTCCACTTGGCTGTTGTTGTTTCCTTGGTGTCTCTCCTCACTACCATTTTGGTCATTCCTCTCCTGACAACCTTCCATTCGCCTCAGTTTTCTTGAGACACGGTCTTTCCTTGTCTCGTGTTTTCCTCCTTCGTCCTCGCTATCACTTCCTTTAATTTCAAGTTTTCTTCTTTGACCTTCACTAACTCAGCCAGTTTCTCAGCCCCCAGAAGGACACAGCCCTGTTCACAAGTAGCACTCGCCATTACCGACAATTTATCCCCGGGAGCCAAGTCTGCTGTGACCTTTCCTCCGGCAAGGTCAAAACACAACTATCAAGGTCAGAACACAACTTGAAACACCCAGAGAAATGTATCTTAAACTAACATAATTGAACCTTCCCTTACCTAACCTAAGCTTACCTTACCTAACATAAACTTACTTTATCTAACCTAAACTTACCTTACCTAACCTAAAAATACCTTACCTAAGGTTTTCAAATGATTGTTTGGTGTTCTTTTTAGTATTTTAACCCACATTTTACTTGGAAGTTCTGTGATAAATATTGTCTAGGATTTAAAAAATTAAATATAACGACATTATTATTCATTTGCGACTATTCCACTGTAATCTCATTCAAGATCTTCTCTGGAACACTCCTAAGTTACATTAAAAAATGCATTTAAAACACACTACAGTACCTCTTTGTGCACATGTCATTATGACTGCATGCAAGTGGACCCAGAGAGATCCATACAACAACAAACTTATAACTTAATCACTTCAAGATGAGACAAAAACAAAGTTTGGTACTTATTTTATCTATTCAGTCAGTATTTTCCATGATCATAATATATAATCTAAATTATATCCAGAACCTTACCTCATGTACAGCATGATGCTCAACTCTTTTCACTGCTACACCCATCTTGTATCAGATAGGCAGGATAGGCACAGATTTAACACAATAATAAATTTCATTTGTAAGACCTTTATCATTAACTACTGTACCTCACACAAAAATATGTTTTTCCTTATGAAAAGAATCTTGACTTTTTTTTTAATCTTTACCAGATACAGTACAGTACTTGGGTTAATTACAAAACAATGGGACACATGACATTTACTGATATTAATCTATACAAAAGTACACTGCTGGCATGCCTTAACCATAGAGGAAATAAAAAGATGCATCATAGATCTGACTAAGTAAAGGCTTGTAATCCTTATGACACATTGACGATATGATGACTCAGGGGCTTCCTTCCCTGCAGATATATTAATGCTATGAGTCTTTGGTAAGGCAGTTAAGGTCTCATAATCAACTTTTAAACTGTAGTGGGTTCACACTTTACACACTGCAGTGGATTAAAATAACATCAACTACACTTCAAGTTTTATCAACACATGAAATCCATTTATTAATTAAAGATGGATATTCTGCATAACTTTAAACAAATGTTAACTTCGGTTAGACTGCCTAACAAAGTTTTTACATATATAAATGAGTATGTTTTGTGACAGCATCAGGATCAGCAGTGCTAGTTCACAATGACATAGATAAAAACACTTTGATGTTAATGAATAATGAACTTGGATGTGTACTGGATGAAGAGAAAATATGACTGTGTATAATACAAATTTTAGGAATATTTCAGAAAAGCAAACATTTCCTCACAAGATAAATAGAAAAGAGTGACTTAAGAAGCAGTTATTCTTTTCTTTTATAATTGTACACATTATTTACAGTTCTATGGCAGTGGGCCGAGCAACGAACTGAATCTCGGAAGAGCAAAGACGACGAGTTGAAAGGATCAACAAGATGTTAAATATGTCCAATGTAACAAATCATGAGAGGCTATAAAGAGTAAAAAACAAACCTAACACTTGTATGTAATACCCATGTATACATAAACTTATATCTCTTACAATCTTAAGTACAGTATGTACAGCTTGCAAGGATGTGACTCCTATTATCATCTTACATGACTCCAGTACTAATGGTAATACAAACAAACATACATAATAAAGAGAAGCCATCAACAGTGTTAGTAAACTAGCCCCAAGTACATACAGGGTGATTCAGCAAAGAGCACATTAAATTGGAGGATGAAATCCTTGGATAATTCTAAACCACAATGTCTCTATGGTAAAATGTCAGATTCTGCATATGCCCACGTGTTCGTGACAGGTGCGAGCAAATTAAACATAGTCTGGACATTCTGGAACGCGCCAGACAATCAATGGTACAACGTGTACAGGCCTGCATTGAAGCAGAAGGGGACAACTTTGAACATTTCCTTTAGATTGTAACAAAGACAGGTCACACTGTAGAGATCTGTGAATAAATCATTATAATAACCTACAGGGGTTTCACTTCAAATTCACTCTCATTAATACAACATCTTAAATATATTGTAACATGGAAAATATGCAGAATCTGACATTTTACCATAGAGACATTGTGGTTTAGAATTATCCAAGGATTTCATCCTCCAATTTAATGTATGCTTTGCTGAATCACCCTGTATATAACTGACTGGTGTACACTTATATACCAAGAAAAATGGATAGTTACATTAGTTCTGTACACAAGATGAAGGTAGCAAATATACATTTCTTAAGAGAAAGAACAAAGTGTAGAAGGAAAGTACATTGTTATTTTCTTCATCATTACTGTATCATTATATGTACTGTAGTGCAGTAAAGAGGTCTGGGTGTACTGTTGTATGTTTACAGTGAAGAGAGGTCTGGGTGTACTGTTGTATGTTTACAGTGAAGAGAGGTCTGGGTGTACTGTTGTATGTTTACAGTGAAGAGAGGTCTGGGTGTACTGTTGTATGTTTACAGTGAAGAGAGGTCTGGGTGTACTGTTGTATGTTTACAGTGAAGAGAGGTCTGGGTGTACTGTTGTATGTTTACAGTGAAGAGAGGTCTGGGTGTACTGTTGTATGTTTACAGTGTATACTTTTATATTTTGCAGAAAGAGGTCTGGGTGTACTGTTGTATGTTTACAGTGAAGAGAGGTCTGGGTGTACTGTTGTATGTTTACAGTGAAGAGAGGTCTGGGTGTACTGTTGTATGTTTACAGTGAAGAGAGGTCTGGGTGTACTGTTGTATGTTTACAGTGAAGAGAGGTCTGGGTGTACTGTTGTATGTTTACAGTGAAGAGAGGTCTGGGTGTACTGTTGTATGTTTACAGTGAAGAGAGGTCTGGGTGTACTGTTGTATGGGTGTAAGAGAATTGTGGGTGTAAATTGGCTAAATTCACTGAAAAAAAAATTTTGCAGCATAATAAAATAGGCAATAATCACCATTTCTTGTTGCCAATCTGAAGCAATGGTTGCCAAAGTCCATCCACAGATGATCTACTTCCTTCCACCTTAGAAGTACTGTACAAAGAAAGATAAGAACTACACAGGGCAAAGAAGTCACATCCTGTACCTAGTACTTAACCATCAACGTGACCAGCCAGAGAAGCGTCCGCATTACGTGTGGTCTGCTACAACTTTAATAAAACTAATAATGACAATAAAGATAATATACATTAAATAGTGACACCATTCACCTGAACTACAATATTTTTGGATTATTCTGGTATGTATCATCCCACTAAATAAACAGAAAAATAATAATTTAAAAACTATTTGATTTGAAAAAGCAATGCTATCAATAGTTACTGGAGATGCATCTCACCTATATTTACTATGTCAAATTTTTTTAGCAACTTGCATTTGTTATGAAGAAAAAGATTCACCGGCTGGTCACTGGAATACGTGCCACTATAGCGCAGTACCAAAAGAATGATAATATCTATGGTTTGGGGGAAGATTATGGTTCTCTAACTACATCACCTTGACAATCCATCTAAACAAGATTAGCATGGACAGCTTTAAAAAATACTGTCACAATCACTTTGGCACTAGTGACAACGACGAGAACACGAGCCTCTTTATAGTTAAGGCGAGCATGCCACGTGGTATAGTAAGTGACTGTGAGAGGAGCTGTGAGAATGACAACCATAATCTTCTGCATCCCCCTGGGAATACCTTAGGTCCCTTCAAGTCAATGAATCATATTTATGAACTCCATTCAGTCCTTTTAATATTTAATTAAACACATGTTCATTTCTAAATTATGCAAATTATATTGAGAGCAGCAAGAAAGAACTACTAGTGGGGGTTGGGTGAGCTTGGAGGGACTGAGGTTGAGGCAGGTGGGGGTGCAGTGCTTCAAGCGGCAATATGAGCTTTTATGAACTGGGAACTGCAGCTTTAAAACAGTCCCTTCCTCTTTTTGGTTTTCTCTTTCCCATCCACATGCCTGTTGAAGAAAAGAAATAAAAGAAGATCAACAACCATAAAAATACTCCCATAACCACAAAAACAGAACTACTGTACTGCAAAAAAAAAATAAATAAATAACAGCCTGCAAATGTACTTTTAATTAATTATTATGCCAAGAAAGCAAAGGCCAAGAAGCAATGAGCAGGCCAATTTATCAATCTATAGCATCACCTTTTTCCTGCCTTCAAGTCTACTGATTACAGTATTTCCACACCTGCATGTGTCTCACCCAACACCAAACATCTGACTAAAAACTAAGTGATGTAGTAGTTATAAGTGAAGCTCTCTCCACCTGTCTGTGTAAAAGAGTAATATGTGAGGAAGAATGTTAATTTCCTTGGTAAATAAAACATTTAAAAAACAAGCAGAGGCATGAATATGTAGAAAAGGAAACATTAAAGGATGAAAACTAAAAGTACAGTAGTGACAAGATTAAATATGTGTGCTAAACAACAGGTAGATGAAATGTGGTGGTGGTGGTTAATGAAAAGAACATTTGATGGAAGAAAACAATAACTAAGTCTAGACAATGTACAGTCCTAAATTAATCATGTATATAAATTACTGTACTGTATTTTGAGGAGGATCAAGATTTTGTTTTCAATTTGTAATTTGCAATTTCTTTTAGTGTAGCTTACTGTACGTGTACTATTTTCAACATTGATGTAATGTTCAATATGATGATCTCGCATGCAGGCTTCTCTCTCTCTCTCTAGATAAAGATGAGACTCCCTCTTCCTCTCAAGGTAAACAACCTATCTCTACTATTATCTAAATGACATCAGTTTACACTACTAATACAGTTTCAATCACCTGGTTTAATTGGGTTCTGTTTCTTAGCATTCCAGGACATAGTACAGTAGTCTAACTTCTTTCCTATTTGCCTTGTCATCATCTTAATGGTAATAAATAGTAGTGTTTGTAAGAAGGCTAAATAAATTACTGTAATCCTTCTGTAAAAGACATGTAAATATTTTAAAAAATGAGTGTAACTTGTAGGAATGAAGCTCAACCTTATAAGTACTGTATGGTGTTGAGCCTAAGACCTGTTAACCAAGTTAGTAAGCAGAGACTAGCTAGCTAGTTAGCTAGCCAGGAGAGAGCATCAGTATAGTGCAGGAGTAAACATTTAATGGTGGACAGACAACCCAGTACACAGCATGCAATATCTAATTACAGGACTGTACAGTCTTGTGCAAAAAACAAAAAAAGGAAAATAATATTGTGAAAACCAATGTATCCTTCAAACTGGAGCTGAAGCTTAATGGAGTCAGAATAAAGCATAGGAGAGGATGCAACACGCACACCATCTCTTAGTTCTGCCAGAAATGCAAGCTTGACCAAGAAGTCCTGTAGAAGGCATGACAAGGCATTAGTAAGCATATTTATCAGGCATGATCTCTATGCTTGCAAATGTTGAAATAATATCCTGAACTTCAAGGAAGGCGAGATCTCAGTGGAGACAAGCAGTTGCCACACAATATATTGTATGTGGTATTGCTCTCAACTGTTTCTGAATAATGCTAAACCACTCACAGTATTTGAGGGTAATTATCCAAACACCTGAAAATTCTCAATATAAAAGTGCTATTAGTCACTTACACCTGTAAGTAACAGTCTGAACATTATAAACATGAGTCCACAAACTTTGGGTCTTTCAAAGTTTACTGAAAAATTATCAAGATTATGTACAATATACTTTACTAAATAATATTGAGGTCTTACAAGTTACTCATTGGGAGACTGGTCACCTGCCACTCACAAGCTAGCAGTTCTTGTTAGTGTCCTGCAACCACCAAAACTCTTTAGGTTTAATTTCATTTACAGAAAATCCAACATATTTATTCTATTGCTAACAACTAGTTTTGATAAATAAATCCAAAGTTTCAACAAAATCTTTATTTCTTGAGAATAATGCCAATGTAATGCCATTATGGTCAAAGACAGAATGTAGCTGCATTAAATAAACAAATAATATCACATAAGGGAAGCATGGTTTAGCTCTTCTGAATAACCTCCGCTTAACCACAAACCAACACTGTAGTATTAACACATGTGCAGGTGAGCACAGTTTTGGTTTGTAAACAGGAAGATAAAACATTCAACACCAATAAAAGACAAAGCACAAAAAAAAAAAAAAATATTAAATCAAACAATGATTAAGAAACTCCATTAAGTTGCACTTGAAACACTTGGCACCTACATAAGGAAGGAAGTAACTTAAGTAAACTAGGAGTATATAGTACAACTTATAGTACTATGCAGATACAATGTTCTCTCTCTCTCTCTCTCTCTCTCTCTCTCTCTCTCTCTCTCTCTCTCTCTCTCACCTAGTCTCTGGAAATGTTTTCTACAAACTTTACAGATTACATTTATATGTGAGCACTGTAGGAGTCACAATGATGCAATAATAATGAATGACAGTATTACTAAGCACCCCATGCTGTCTCATATCTTTCTGTTGCCTAAAGTAAAATCTCTTTCTGCTTGTTTTCCCCTGCGTAATGACTAGCTACACTACCTACATATGAATACAGTATACTACTGTACAGTGTATCATTCCTAAAACATTAATATCTTTTACTTATTGATGTTTTGACTTTTAAACTCTCCCTCCCACTACAGTGTAAGGTGGCATATTATCTACAAAAGTAAAACAATGTGGTTTAAAGCAAATTTTCAGTAAATTATATTTCATTAAGTGATGAGCCAAGCACCACTGCTTAGATGCTGGGGTGGGCAAGTCTTCTTACTCCAAGATAAAAAAACTTATCTCTGTCTTAGTCATTCCCATGTGATCTCACCTGGAAATCTTTAGGCCTTTTTTTTTTAATTTCTTAAAACATTAAACAAGTCAACAAAAACAACATCCATTACAGTACTTATGACTTTTATTATCATGTAAACTGGCTCTACCCAACTACTGTATGCACTTCTATGTCTACCCATGATGCAAACACCAAATCTGCAGGATATAACTAAATAAAACTTAAATTCTCAAAAATATCACTAAAAAATAATAAAAAAAAAATATTACAAGACAGAAACAAAAAAATACATTAATACTTAAGAAGAGATATGGATATAATGATGCTTAACAAGAGAGAACTAACTCCTTAAGGTACTGTTCTTTCCTGCTGTATCTGCACAGTAACATCACAACTTTAAGATTTAATTTACTAAACTATAAGTCATAGACACTTGAGGATTATAACATTTTGATCTTTAATGGCAGGAGCTTCTTACATTGCTTAGTCATGTTACAAGTGATGAAAACAACCTCTAAATGACACAAGTACGTACAACAATTACCATCCGGACACACTGTGTGGTAATGTTAAACAATGAGTTTATTGATGATGTAGCTTGATCATGAAATAGCATAATAAACATATAACACTGAATTAATGACAGCATAAATAAATGCCCTTGTTTTTTCTTGTTGTCTTGGCCTACTACTGCTGGTTACACTGCTCATTCTGTTTGAATTTATGTCTGGGGAGTGAGTAGGTACGCGAGAACTTTGGAGAGCTCTTCTGAGAGCCTCCCGAAGTGGTGGTGCTGGAAGACGCCAGGGAGGAGGTCCTGTTAGTGGGAGGTAGCCGGGCGTTAGTGACCACATGCACACTCACACGCACTCACGCATGCACACATACGCACTCACGCACACATCACCATCTTGATATCTAATGAAACCTTCGATAAATTTGTCTAGACTAATACTCACCTTTTGTACGTTGGATTAAAACTTATACTTTTCTCCAGTTGTACGGTACAGTCTGGCTCTTGGTTAATAATAAACTAAGGTGTCAAAAGTTCATATGAAACTACATGGCTGAGGAAATATTGATCTCTGACCACTTGACAGTTCAGTCAAAAGTAACCTGACCAAACACCACCTGAAGCTGTTGGTGTCACTATCAACAACATTTCTTACATTACTAAATGTATCTTTATCAGTTGCATTCTCTTACAAACAAACGTCAAAAGAAACTTATGAACATGAAAATCAACTGAGCATCTATAAGGGAAACCAAAGTCATGGCAATCCCTATTATGAAAATGATAGTCTTTACCTCATATTACCTTACAAAAATTATTAGTGTCAAGTTAATTAAAGTGAGGGTAAACTGTCATCATATAATAACTAGAAACACCTAAATACTTCATGCACCACCAACTTACTTACAATATGGGAACTTAAAATAAATAAGGTGAAGCAAATCCCTGGCATGACTTTTTTAAGTACATTTAACTCTCATGAACTGCTCTTTACACAGTTTCACTTTAGATGGTCATACACAAGGTCATACCATATCTACCTCAAGTCTTGGAGTTCCTGTATCCACTTTTGAATGTAATTCCAATAATTTTACTACATTAAATACTGTACTAAGTTATAAATACAATGAATCAAAATGTTTTTAAAAGATATAAAAATATATAGTGCTCAAGAGATAATGAAAGTGTCAACCAGAGATAGAGGACGTTTACCTCCCAGCAGTACAACTGTCACTTATGGTGGATGCAAATATGAGAGGCAATATATAAGATGAATTCCATCATCAAAAAAGCCCTCCATAATATGCTGCTCTACAAATTGTAATTTACTGTAATTTATATAAACTAATTTCAAAATTTATGAATATCTTTAGTTATAGTCTGTTGCCTGACCAATGTTTTGAGCTATAATAAGACATTGCACATGATGCAGACTGACCTGAAGTGCTAGAAATACTGTGGTTCATTAAATGTTCATTTAATGTGTTGCTCTGAGGGACTTTTTGAGTGTTTACACCTGTAACATCTGACAGAGGACTACCTAAGTACTCCTACAGAAGCCAGCACTGTACAGTAGTGAAAGCAGGAGATAAGTTTAACTACTGAAGAGATGTCATGGCCTGAGATGAAACATAAAGTGTGTGATGAAGAGAAGCACCAGTACTTTTAAGAACAAATTAAGACATTTTACTCATAAGCTTGTGGCATAGGCAGGGGTGTAGTCAGGGGGGAGACAGGGGTGTAGTCAGGGGGGAGGCATAGGTATAGTCAAGCTGTACGCTTCCGAGGGGTTGTCTCCACGTTTCAGTTACTCACCTGTGGCGTCCCCCAAGGCACCAAGATGGGACCACTCTGCTTCCTTATGCTTATCAATGATGCCCTAAGAGAAAGCCCTGCTCGCTGGAAATATGTTGGCGACTCCACTATTGGGATCAGCGTCAACAATTCTGCTCCCGACTATACCGCCCTTCAGGATTTATTGAACAGTCTCCAAAACTGGGCCACCAACAACCACGTCACCATCAACCATACCAAGACCATGGTTATGCACATCAACCTCTTCTCCGACATTGTCCCACCCCCTTCCATTAATTTAGATCCCAACACACTCCAGGTTGTAGATTCCACTAAGCTCCTCGGCGTCACCATAGACAACAAACTAAATTGGAAACCACTCATCAGTGAAGTTGTCAAGTCCTCCAGTTCCGTCTCCACCTCCTCCGCCGACTCAAGTCCCTCGGAGTTCCTGCACCTGAGCTCCTCAGTGTTTACTCAACATTCATACTTCCCAAGCTCATCTATGCCTCCTCCACCTGGTCTTCCTCCCTAAATGCCACACAACGTAAAAACTTAGAAAAAGTGCAAAAGAGGGCATGCAAGATTATTCTCTCCCCTTCCTACTCCACATATCAAGAAGCGCTCAACACACTGACCCTTTAGACTCTCACTGACCATCACCACGACCTCATCTGCAAATTTAGTAAGAAGCTTCTGCACCATCCTTGACACCGGCTCCTACTACAACCTGAGATCCCTAGCCCGAGAATTGCTGTTCGACACCACAACCGCATCCAGCCCATATGTGCACGAACTGATCGCTATAAGAACAGCCCAGTCCCAACCATTGTAAAAATTATCAATATCTTGTAATAAACCAGTGTATTCACTCCCAGTAAATCCTACTTCTTGCACTGTCACTATGTTGAAATGCCCTGTAATTTGAGCTTTTCCCCATCTAGTTATTATATATCTTATTTGTATCACTTATGTTACTTGCATATTATTTGTAAATCGAAACCCATTCACCAATTATGTAACTGTATATTTTCAGCCTTCTGGCTGCTATGCTCTTTCAATAAACCGTTAATTATTATTATTATAGTCGGGGGGAGGCATGGGAGGCAGGAGTGTAGTCAGGGGCAGGGGAGGGGGGGCAGGGCTGCTTCCCGGGGCCCATGCCTACTAGGGGGGCCCAGACTAGGCCCCTCTATACAGTATATTATAAATTAGCCAAAATCCCCCAAATTATAAAAATATAATAAATCCTAAAGAATTCACTTTCAATAGCAGGTAAACTCAAGTTGTATTTGTATTAAACAGTTCATTAGTCTGTTGTTGCCATATTACTTTGGGATTCATACATGTTACAAATTTCAATTCTTCTGATGTATCCATTTTGTGTTGGTGTCACAATTATAGGCACTGTTGGCATATTATTTGCTATATATTTTGTTCTTTAAATCTCAGTCTAAAACTTTATTATTTAACTCTTGTGATCAGCAATATACTGTAGTACATTAAAAAATATTGCATTTTATTTTTGTTTCAATAACAAAAATTGTAATGTCAGTGCTGGTGCCTTTTTATTCATTTATCTACACTCTGCACCTTATAAATGTGACACTTTTTTTTATTTTCAGTAGAGGGGGAGAGGGGTCCCAGGGCTAGGGTTGAGTGGCTATGCCCCTGGCAGGAGAAGCCTAACAAACTAAGAAAGTTTCCTCACATGCTGGGGGAGCCTAAACAAGTTACAGAAAAATATTGGTGTAGCAACACAGGCACTGTAAGCATGTGCAGTGCACTACTGTACTATACTGTAATTTATGCACTATTGTAAAATTGATACACAAGTCTAACCAGTGTACACTGATACAATATACAATAGATGTACTGTATTAAAACTCTTTGTAAATCCACTGACAAATAATTTCCCACTAACAAAATGCTTGATATTTTATAATATAATATAGGTAATCTATAAAGTCTTAAAATCAGACAGAATGTATATCCACGCCGGTGCCCCCTCAGTTGGTGTTTGGCCGTCGTTGTTGTCGGTAGTGATCGCGATGTGTACTGATAAAATTTCGTATGTAATTCCCTTTAAAATGACTGGCAAGCATAAAAGTGAGAGTTCTCGTGGTGCTGAGAAGAAAAAGAGATTCAATTACTTTTGAGATGAAAATGAAAATAATAATGCAATATGAAAATGGAAAAACGGTAGCAACCATTTCACGCGACCTAGGCTTCTCTCACTCGACGATATCAACAATTTTGAAGGACAAGGAACGAATATGTGAGGTAGTGAAAGGATCAGCACCTATAAAGGGAACAATAATGATGAAAAAAAGACAGGGTCCTCTTCATGAGGTGGAAAAATTACTTGTGATGTGGATGGAAGATCAGCTGCAAAAGCATGTACCCCTAAGCCTTCTAACTATACAGGCTAAGGCAAGAAGCCTTTTGGAAAGCCTGAAGGAGCAGGCAGGTGATGAGCGCGACCAAAACTTCATAGCAAGTCATGGGTGGTTCCAAAGGTTTAAGAAACGTTAAAATTTGCACAGTGTAAAGGTGAGTGGAGAGGCAGCAAGTGCTGATGTGGGTGCTGCCGAAGCTTTTAAGGAGGAGCTAGATCATGTCATCATGGGGGGAAATTATTTGCCTGAGCAAATATTTAATGTGGATGAAACTGGCTTATTATGGAAGCACATGCTAGAAAGGACATACAACCACAAAGAGGCGAAAACCATGCCGGGATTCAAGGCATTCAAGGGCTGAATTACACTTCTGTTGGGGGGTGTAAGCTGGTTTCAGGGTAAAACCCTTCATGATATATCATTCAGAGAACCCAAGGGCTTTTAAAAATGTCAGCAGCACACACTGCCAGTGTTTTATTGCAATAATAAAAAAGCATGGTTGGCCCTAGCACAGTTTGAGGATTGATTCCTGAGATGTTTCATTCCACAAGCCAAGGAGTATTGTCTGCAACAAGGGGTTGCCTTCAAGATTTTATTAATTTTAGATAATGCTCCGGGACACCCACCACACCTGGACGACCTGCACCCTGATGTTAAGGTAGTCTACCTTCCACCTAACACTACCTCCATCATCCAACCCATAGATTAAGGTGCTATTGCTGCTTTTAAAGTGTATTATTTACGTACGACCTTCGCTCAGGCTATTGCTGCTACTGAAGGTGAAAATATGCTCAGAGAGTTTTGGAAGGACTACAACATTTTGCAATGTACAAAGAACATAGCTGCAGCATGGGATGAAGTTACAGGTCAGTGCATGAATGGAATATGGAAGAAAGTCCTGAAAAAATATGTGAACAGTTTCAAAGGATTTAATGAAGATGAAGCAGTTTCTGAGATTAGTAACAAGATAGTGCAGATGGGTCAACAGCTGGAGTTAGAAATTGATAATGAAGATGTTGAGCAGTTGGTGGAAAGTGTAGCAGAAGAGCTAAGTAACGAGGATCTTATTGAACTGGATGTAGAAGAAGATGTAGAAGAATGTAGAAGAACCTGCAAACCCCAAAAAGTTTTCAGTGAAACAAATGGCAGAGGCATTAATAAGGGGATGCAAATGGTTGAAGAAATGGATCAAAATGTTGAGCGTTTTGCAAAAGTTGACAGACTGATCCAAGATGCACTTGCTTGCTACAGGGAGATTTACAATGAAAAGAAAAGGCGAACTGTACAGTCTAAATTGTACATATATTTTAAGAAGTCCCCCACTGCTGTCTCCTCATGCCCCACCACTGCTGCCTCTTCACTCCCTAAAGATGATCTAATACCTTCAACAAGCAAGTATATTAGCTTGTCTGAAGAAAGCGAACTCTCTCTCGAGAGAGAGGCTTATTTTGGCCATTGGTTAACCTTTGTCCTCAAGTATTACTCAAACATAATTCCATCTTTACTAATGACTTTGAAGTACGTCTAGCAACTATCATGTGCGTTGATCTCAGCTGATTTCGCCTTCTCTTGTGATTGGTTGATGATTTTGTTAACTGAGCAACGATTGGCCAACTAGCTACTGCACTGCCATCTACCTTCAGACAACAGAACTGAATTTACAGGGTAAACACTGGAGTTACGGACTGCTTACGGAACTGTAATTAAATTTTGAGAATGCGAAATTTACGGGACTGTAAGAAGTCAAGTTACGGAACTGTATCTCTCTACTGTACGTAACTATGAGGTGTTTTGAGTATGCGGCCCCAGTACTGTATTGAGAAACAACATGTCACCTTGGCAGAATAATAACACTGGCTTACTTTATGTACAGATCACTTACCAAAACCTGATCTTGAAGTTTCCTTTTGATATCTCAGCATAATGCAGTGTACAATTAACTCAAATAACACACTTAAACAAAAGTTAAGGGTGTGGCTTACAAACAGAACCACTAAACCTAGACTTGCCCTAACTGGGTCCTTATTACAGTGTTAGTGGCTGTTGACCTACACAGGATTACTGTTTTCCTGCTGGGGTAAGATACTAGAGTGTTATTAACTAGTACTGTATTGCTAAGATATGATGCAAGGTGTTAATGCTGTAAACTAGTACTGTGGGTGTAGTAAACAAGGGTGACTACTAAGAGGTGCTATCACTTTCTCTCACCATTGTCCATAACTCTTGCCATATATCTACTTATGTTTTCATTGAGAAAAAAAATGTTCCCTACCAAATGAGCACAACTTTGACCAATAGTAATGCATAGTCACACTCCAGCCACTGTCCAGTAAGGAAATATTAAAGTACAGACTTCCAGTACTGTATAGTGCACCTCATTTCAATGGGGTTAATTATCTACAAAGGCATTCTGCATCAACTGAGATTTGCTCAAAAATTAAACTCAACATACAATCAGATTTGCTGCTGATATCTGTATTTCCTCACAAATTCAGTGGGCAGAGGATAATAGTTCCTGATGAACCACAGTTACAACAACATCCAGGACAGTAATGTAAGCAGTGAGTTACACCCATGCTCAGGACACCACTCTTAAGTGTTCATGCACAAGTAAACTTATATCACAACATTTTCTTCACTGACATGCATGGTCCTCTTATCTACAGGGTGGTCCAATTAAAGTAAACCACGTTGAAAATTAAATAAAAATTCATGAAATGGACAAAATCTGTATTTAAGCAGTTCGCAAGTTTCTGAAAACCTTTGGAAACAATAGTTATTAGTGTTTGAAAGCTATGTCCTCCAAATGTGCACCCATCTTCACAATACACTGCTGCAGTTGATGGCGAAAGTTGTGCATACATGACTCTCGGAGAAATGGCATCAACTTCCTGGCAAATTCTGGCCTTCAGGTCATGAGTATCATGGAAACGAGAGTACACGCACTACCAACTGCCACCCCGCTTCCTCCTTCCACTCAAACCCCTACCCAGTGTTGCCAGCCTAAAACTGGTTCACTTTAATTGGACCACCCAGTACAAAGCATCTTTTGGTCTATTGTTGGTCAAGAACCTCAACTTGGGTAACTACTGTACAGTATATGTAAGTCTTGATCACTTCATGATGGTAAAACCTCACAAGTGATTCTTCTTATGACTAAGGTGTTGATGTGGCAATAATTACACAAGCCGCTCTTGATATACCGGTACTGTCAACACTGCTCTTGTTCAAACAGTCTTCCTTCACTATGAAAGTCCGAGATCTATTGAGTCACGTAGTTTTGATATTTCATATACAATACAACACCAGACAACAATGACCATATCAATAATTGAAAATAAAAATTATACCTATCATTAATCTTGTCTCTATGGATCAACTTACTGCTGGTGAGGGAGGCCATGAAAGCTAAATGCAATTTCATGACTTAATTATCAATAGTTTTGTGACACCAAAGCTAAAGCCAAAAACAACTTGACATATACTTACTGATGAAGGTTGACAATCATAAAAATGATTTGTAACTTCATGTTAATAATAATCATCAAAAGAGGAAAGATAAAACAGAAGACATAAGGAAACACTGGTACTCACTCTCTGCTGATAGACTCTAAAGACTTGCGACGGAGCTCCTCCACAGTCACACCGTTGGCTGCCTCCCAAGCTTTCCTGTCCCCTTCAAACCGATCTCGTTCTTCCTCCAATTCTGCTAAGTCAGCCTCCAGTTTTTTGCGCATAGACTCATTGCGTTTTTGTAACTGTGGAATATGTACAGTAACATAAATAATCAAACCACTAAAATAAGACAATTTCCACTTAATAATCTGCCTCAAACTTTCATATGGTTACACCTCATACAGTCATCTATGTTAATACTGTTACACCTCATACATTCATCTATGTTAATACTGGTAGAGTTTTCACATACTGCTACTGTTCATACATACAGTAAACCCTCGATAACTCAGAATTTGATAACTCAGAATTTCACATAACTCAACATGAATGTGGTCTCGGTAAGCATTAGTATAACTCGGAAAATGCCGAGATATGTAAAAGTATCTGGGAAAATCTTGGCATATCTGGCCACCTGCATCACCTACCATACCTCTGTGTCACCTACCATACCTCTGTGTCACCTACCATGCCTCTGTGTCACCTACCATGCCTCTGTGTCACCTACCATGCCTCTGTGTCACCTACTATGATGCTTCAATGTTTGCCTACAGTGCTGGTAAGTGTTACTGTTTAACATTTAGTAATTACATGCACACATATATGGACCGATAATTTTTTCTTGTTGTATTTTTGTAGGAGGGGGAAGTGCCTCGATAAATTGGAATTTGTATCTTCTCTTGTGTAAATATTCACAAACTAGAGTCAAGTTTTTGTGATTATCTAACAGGCATGTAGATTGACCACTTTCAGTAGCTTGCCACCTTCCCTTATCTCACTCTTCTCTACAGTTTTCCCAGTTAAATCACATCTTGTCTCTCCATATAACCAGTTTTACTGCCTCAGATACCTACATCTTGCTTTATTTATATCATACAATAAAAGTGTGTGAGGCTACAAAATTTTAAATACAGTGTGTGTAGTACAGTGTTTGAGGTTACAGCATTTGGGGTACTGTACTGTGTGTGTGTGTGTGTGTGTGTGTGAGGTACAGTGTGTGTGTCAGGTACTGTACTTACATCTGCCTCCAGTTCTGTTAGCTTGCTCATCTTCTCCTTGACCTTCATCTCAAACACCTGTTCCATCTCCGTTTCCATTTTCCTCATGCGGCTCGTGTGTTCCTTCTTCTCTTCCTCCATCTGAACGAGAGGGTTCCTACAACAATAACAACAAAACAGATAATTATCCATAAAGTTGAACTCAAAGTAATCACACTTTCTGACAGTCCTAATAAATGAACCAGAGTAATGGTGAATATGTCTGGGTCCTACACTGGCCTTCAGTATTTGTCATTAATAAGTGGATATTAAACTTGTGTCATATCATTTTCAACACTGTGGATGGCAGATGAGGTTCCAGTGTTGTGTCCTTCTGTGTGCAGTACAGTATGTTAAGTGGCTCACCAAGCACAAGATAAAAGAAATATATGTCAATACATAACATGTCAATGACCATATTATCGATTACCTACATTATTCTTACAAAGGAATTTTAGATTTTTTCTGGGGGTTAAAAGGTCAAACACAATCACACCACAAAAAGCTGTTAAAAACACATCCAGCAAGTTTTAGTTTCTACAACAACCAATGATTTGTGAGAATAAGTGACACATCATCCCTTCTGTTGCAGGAAGAGAAAAATATGTAAAGAAACCTCTGGAAATAATGAACAATGCTCAGGTCAAGTCAGCCATCTTTTAGTTGAGTCACCTATGGGTTTTAAAAATTAATACAAATTCTGGCTTGACCTGTTCACCAACAGTTCATCCACTATAGTATGTAACACAAAAATTAATCATGAAATATCTTATAAAGAAAAGAGAATAACACATAAGAATACAGTACATGTAATTACTTACAGTAAAACCTCGATAAATCGGACTTCAATATACAGTATCAGAATTATTTTTTTTCAGACTCTGAAGTGCTCTGGTGACCAGAGAACAAAAAAACATATTTTAAGAAATGAGGAAGATTAAAACAAATCTTATGAAAAGAACACTTGCTGAATACTGTACAGTGGTCTAGTCAGATTTACTATAGGCCTACCAATAACTAAGACACTGAGTCAATAAGCAGGCTGGGGTTGATCAGGTGTTGCCTCATTCGTCAGGTTTGTTTATTTAGCGATTCAGTAATATATTCTTATACTGTATGATTGACCTCTTATGGTTCATCATCCTTCTGCAGACATTTTCAGTAAACTTTATCGTGATCACCCAACACCAATGTTCAAGGACACTGAAGAAACAATTGTGCATGGCAACAAGTTAGGTTGGCTTATCAAAATAATGGAGCAGTTGCCACTTGCTTACAGTGAAAAATGGGAACTGATAACAATCAAGTTTGACTCAGCCACTGCACAATATAGAGGAAGTAGAAGTTAGGAAAAATTAAGGTTAAAGCAATAGGAAACTGTAACGGACAAAGTATAACAGTATTTGTTGTTGGGTTTAAAAGTTTGCATCAGAACATAAAAAGGACTGAACTGTGAATGAGTTCAACAAGAATCAGAAATGAAAGAGGACTTGGTCATGTTAAGGCAGTTGCCCCCAGCCAGCTGAGGCTATTTAGTCTAATATTGTACTGCTTTCTCTGTAACTCAACCATAACTTTTATCATTAATATTATCAGACATTACATTACTTTTCTTTAATTATCCAAAATTTTGTGTAAACTAAATTCACCGTACTTGTGTAGATATTGGTGCTGTATACAATGATAGTAGACCAGTGACTTGCTACCCACACATCAATCTAACACTTAAATCCACATTAACCAGTCTATTACCCGCTTCTGATATGAACATAATCAAGTTAAACCATTGTGTGTAAAAATAAACTCAACATTTAGAAGTTTCCAATCAACATTTACATGAACACTATATATGTTTTATAAAGCATTTACTTCATTCATTATGTAAACTTTTCCCACAACAAAAAATACCAGTACTGTAATGTATTCATCTATCAACACAACAGTATGGTATTCATCTATCAACACATGCATACAAAAAGTGGTTCTCAACAATTGTTATAGAAAAGACCGATAAACAAATGGTGTACGTACAATGAAGCTTGGAACGACGCCCCACTTACCACACTGTAACATAACTGTTCACTATCCTCTGGGGACATGAAGGCCTGAATCAATAGGAAGGTGAGAAATGTGAAGATGACAATTGAGCCAACTTGCATATGGTTCACCTATTGTTCTCCTCTACATAAAAATTATTACTTTCTATGGGTACAGACACCCATGAGTGAGTCCCCCTCCTCATACACTGCACTACATTACTGTACTAAGTAAAAACTGTCAAGTCTATACAAAATATCATCACTGCCAGTAGTGTGGTAAAATATTGTTGTAATATAGAACTGTTGAAATTGTACACCATACAGAGACCCATTCAATGATTTGAACAAAGTTTTGAACTAAAGAAATCAGAAAAGCAGGGAAGCAGATGTAGAATACAAAATTAAAATTGAAGTTGTGATTCTAAAACAAAAGAACTAACTATAGTATTTCCACACTAACCTACCCTGCCATAAAGTGACACCTTCTATAGCCTGCCTATATAAGGTGTAGGGTGACACCTTCAGCCTGCCTATATAAGGTGTAGGGTGACACCTTCAGCCTGCCTATATAAGGTGTAGGGTGACACCTTCAGCCTGCCTATATAAGGTGTAGGGTGACACCTTCAGCCTGCCTATATAAGGTGTAGGGTGACACCTTCAGCCTGCCTATATAAGGTGTAGGGTGACACCTTCAGCCTGCCTATATAAGGTGTAGGGTGACACCTTCAGCCTGCCTATATAAGGTGTAGGGTGACACCTTCAGCCTGCCTATATAAGGTGTAGGGTGACACCTCCTACACCTTAGGGTATTTTTACAACAGCAAATGGCTCTTTTGTTACGACCTATAACAAGTAACTAATGGGTTGTTGTTACTGTATTTTTTAAACCTACAGTAAGTTGCGGCATAAGTCGACATTTTAAGCTTGAAAAAATCTCTCCAAAACCAGGGGTCGACTTATACTCCGAGTATAAAATGTGAAGCTGTACCACATAGTGGTAAACAAGTGGAACAGCCGGCCTAACACTGCATCACTTAGCGTAACTCCCGTGGCCTGCCGCTAATATTTCCTACTGAAATTCATGTTTGGTAAACTTATTTAACATAGAGATTATAATAAAATAATAAATTCCAGCATAATTAAACGAACACAACACCACACGCCATTTCCAACAGCAGATGCGCAGTAAACGTTAGTTTCGCAGCTGGCCGTGTGGTGTTGGTGGCGCCACTGGCAGTTTGTTTACACCAGTTGATGCAAATGGTGGATCGTAAGCCAGGTGTACCATAATGTTCTACTATCATACCGTATATAGCCTAGCCTATGTTTGGGCCTTGGGGGGGTCAACTTATACGGCAAGTATAGGCCTAAACCTGAATTTTGAACTAAAAATCTTGGTCAACTTATCCGCCACAACTTGGGTGTGTGTTTCAATATTGGAGAATTAAAAGATTAAAACCATAAAGGCAAAGAAAAGCACTGTAGTGTTAAGACACAAAGCTGTAGCGACAGTACAGCAAGAACTTGATCATTCACAATACTTGAGAATTAAGTTGGTCTCAAACCAGGAAGATGGTTCTACAATACAAGGAGGGGGCGGGGGGGATTAATGTGTTCCAAGGTCCTCATTTATGGGATTAAACTCCTCTGCAGCAAACTGTTATTTGGCATTAGTTTAAAATATCATACAGTTAGTCCTTATCAAATCAAGATGTTAAACACTTGAAAAAAAACTATACTTATAATTTGAACATTACCCATGCCTTGAGCTCTTCCTTGACAGAGTTTCTTGACAATAAATTCTACACACTTTGGGTACCATGGAAGGCACCCAGCTGTGAACGTAGACACATGAATACATATAAAGACGATAACTGTTGTTTATCATCTTGTTCAATTATGTAGAAACTCTCTCAGTTCTTATAACTATAAAAAGAACGCAAGAAATATTTGGTCTTTTGAACTAAAAAAAAAAGCTATAAATCTCATTAATACTGTATATGATTTCATCTTCAAATTCACAGAGGCATATGTTACCTTTTTACCTGCCTGCCTGAATGATCAACTGCAGATAAATTAATTATTACTGCACCACTGAGAAGGTTCCTTGTGCATGACATAACAACACACACTGATGGGCTGTGCAGGTCCTACCACCTAAACATGACTATCAACTAAATAACATTTCATTCCACTCATAAACTACCTTTTATGTTGACAAAGTTAGACAAGACTCCTGATATGACTTTTAATGTACCACTATTACAAGCAAAAGGTTTCCGTGACTCACTTGGAATACTACAACTATTCATAGACAGATACTGTATATACAATTACTGTACTGATAATGTGCTGCTTAGGTGAACTACTAAGTGTATAATATGACCACATCATTAACACAAAGCCACTTAGTCAAAACAAATGACAGTAATGTATAAATCTCTTAAGAGGAAAATATTCTCCAGTAAATCAATAGTGGTGTTTAGTGCTCTTCACCTAAGAGTGCAGAGGGGTATAAATCATTACAGTACAGTACAAGGCAGAAATTTAGTACTGTATAGTAATCCACTGAAAATGCTAATACAGTACACTGCATCGTAAAACCCTGATAATTGGACTTCAATATATCGGAATTTGCTTTTTTCAAACTCTCTGGGGTGCTCTAGACCGCCCCTCTTTTCACCAAAAATATACAGTATAGCCTCGATTTACGCAGATTTGGTTTACACGTTTGGTCATTTACACGGCACCTTACCAGACCGACAATTTTTATTTACACGGTTCATTCCATCATTTATGCAGGAAGCGGCGTGGGCAGGGTGCGCACAAGGTCACCCAGTCAACAAAACATTACCGAGTTCTTCACCCGCCACCCACCACAGCCGGCCCACGTCAGTGATAGTGAGGATATGGACTTTGAGGGGTTTGACAAAGAGGCCCTGCAAGCCTCTGCGGTGGATAGTGATACAATTGATACAAGTGATACAGGTGAGGGCTAATAATCTGCCCTCTGCCTCGGAACCAACCCCCCATCCCCATGTGCCCAGCCATCTTTTCTACTAACGTAAGTGTTAAAAAACCTAATATTATTGATATTTCTCTTAAATATTAATTGTGTGTGCATACCATCATAAAATTGAGATGTTATTTTTACTACAACGTATGTATTGGGTCGGAAAAAGTGTAGTTTGGGGGTCGGCCCAGTCTCTATTTCAATTAATCCCATATGTTCTGTTATTTCGTTTATGCGTTTCTCGTTTTACACAGACCTCCACGGGTTCAATTGACCGCGTAAATGAAGACTATACTGTATATATATTTTTTGAAAAGTCTGGAAAATCTACCATCAGTCCAGGTGGTTTTTTTATTCATACAAGGGGTTGAATATCTGTGTGTGGGTGTTCTGCAGCACATGTCTGACACTCTGTCTCAGTCTAAGTTCTACCTTCATGTATACATAGTATCAGTTAGATGCAACTCGCTACCTACAGTACACTTATTTACGTAAACTTTTTTCTGTAGAGTACATAGTATGGATAAAAAAAAATTTCTTATTAAAAGAACAGCACTTGCTCACTGAATACTGTAAAATGGTCTTATCAGATTTACTGTAGGCCTAATGACAGCTAAGACACTGTGTATGTAAGCAGGCTGGGGGTTGTGAGGTGGGGGAGGGTTGGTCGAGCATTGCCGTATCATCAGGTTTATTTATTGATTCAGCATTATATTCTCGTATGATCATCCTCTCATCATGATTAATATAAATTCTTCAATAATAGAGAAAAAATACAATATGTTATTTGTAATTTGACTTAGAACTAAAAGGATAAGCTGTATCGGAAAGTATTCACTCAGTATGCATGCATATGAGAGCTTACAGCAGACCAGCTTACAACAGGAGTCACTATAACACACTGTATAGTATTTAACATGAAGATACCTTTCTGACAACATTGTTTATTACCTTTGAGTGATACATGATGGCTCAATTTGGTTACTTGTACACTTAGACAAATGATTAATGAATAAACCAAAGTATATGCAGATGCATAATACTGTACACTACAATAATACTTATTAAGTGATGATAAATACACAACTGTACTGTACTAATTCACTAAGTGTTGAAGACAGACATTGTAGTAAGCTTATCAGCTGTTTGCTCTTTGTAAACAAATGACTCATGGTGTTCAGTGTGGGATTCTTTATTCAAGGAAGTTGATTATTTTATGATAATATTTTATCAACCTGGAACCAAATGATCCTAAATGACAGGAGAATTATGGTGAAATTGCATAAAGATGTGTTAAAGGAATCTTTGGGGAGGGGGCCTGCTGCTGCTCCCAGATCACTGTCATCTCCCACACACAATATACCCTGACCCACTTATTTTTATCTTTATAGTAATGTAATGTATACAGTTTTCTCTATTCATAAAACAAATTCTGTGGTTACTTATATATAACACTATACAGTGCATAACATTCATTTCGGTGAAAACAGTTGTCGACAACCAGACTTATGTCTGATTTTCAACCCAGAGAGTTTTGTTTCAAATTTTTTATTGTTGATGTAATAGTGTTTTAATAATATTGTTATGCACTTAAAGACTTTAGTTGTTGAAGTGCAGTAATAACATTATAGCAGCACCAAATTTTCTTTAAATAGTTCAGATAAGCAGTGTTAGCTCCACCCCCCACAGCCCCAATAGATTTTTTTTTTTTTACTTTTACTTTTCTCAGACTGGGGTCTGCCCCAATTAGTCTGATTTATCAAGGTTCTACTGTACAGTATGTGGCTACTGACTTCATAAACACTACAGTGATAAAAACTATCAAGTAGTGTGTCTAATATTTACATTAAGGCAACATTCAGTCAGCACTATAACATGATCTCTAAGCCATACCATCCTGTACACAGACTGTTAGTGTTAAACACATCTAATACTGTACCAGTACATCACTGTGTAACAAGGCTGTTATACAATCATCACCACTTTCATGCACTTTATCAAGCAAGATTTCAAAGTTTTGGCTTCTGTTGGGTATGAAATCAAATCTGGATATGCAGTGTGGCGAGCCATTTAAGAGTCACAAGCAATTTGTTTTGTAATTTTTAAAATATGGGAAGAGACAAAAGAGTGAGTTAGCTTAGTTATGTGTAAAATAGTTATTTTTCAAACACCAAGTAACTAGTGGGCCAAACTCAAGGGATAGTGGGTCAAATGGGCCACTACTATACATGTTAAAAAAGTCCAGACATATTTGGAAATACAGTACAATAAAGTAAGATTTGGTCAGTTAATCCTGAAGGTGTATACAATTTAAGAAATTAATTACTGTATAATAGTGATGAATGATGGCATGTGACATACTGCAGCATCTGACAAAATTAATACTGCCACATACATAAGGGAAGAGTCACATACAGTGGTCCCTCGGTTAACCAACGCCTCAGTTAATAAAATTTCGGTTAACGAATGACCTTCTGGAACGAATTATGTTTGTTAACCGAGTGACCACTGTATATACAAACAGCATAGGATGAATGTTTTGGTGCCTGAGATATTAACTATATTTGAAAGGTGCATTGAAAACACGACATATTATCACTGTTGTTAACCATTCATTCCAGTCTTGTCTCCAAGTTCTTTAGATTGAAGCTTGTGTTACAGCACAGTATTACACTCACTGTCCCTCTGAGTAAATGTTTCAAGGCAAACTTCCATATATATATATATATATGCATATGCAAGTAAATCACTGTAGTTGCGTGTGATCCAGGTATATGCTGATAACCACCTCTGTGTGTGTGTGTGTGTGTTAACTTTCACACTCTGTCTCAGCCCAACAGTAATTTATGGTAACCTCAAGTGATGCTTCCTCACACCTGCTGCCTCTTAAGAAAACAGGGACAGGACAAGACAGTATTTAAATAAAACGATCAACTTACTTGTTTGTGACTTTTAACTTGGGATCTGCACCTCCGACACCAGCTAACTTGCGACACCGATAATTCTCATAGTGAACGTTATTGGTCACATCCTTGAGGTCTTGCATGTGTGTACGAATCATCATGTTGCGCAGAGGAATAAAGTCACAGTGCTCAATATTTTCAACTGAAACAACATTAATATTTACTAGTAAGATAAACAGAAGAACCTATGAATAAATTACCTCCTACATATACACATCTTAACCCACTTTCTTAACACTAGACCTGCCACCACCAGCCTCTAGAGGCCAGATTCACTAACAACTTGCGGTCACTATAAGTCCCTACGATCAACCTTAAGGAAGAACGGGCGATTCACTAACGGTTTACAATGACCGTAACCCAACTTGTCATACAGCAAATGTCACAGTGGCCACCAAGCACCCATAAGCTTTCACAAGGCAGAAATAACTTCTGTACTATATAACCCGTCAAGACACCCACAGCCGCCAGACTGCAGTACTACAAGCGTCACTAGTGAATGTGAAGTTGTAACTAATGATTGCTTTAACTCATGACCGTGCAATCCGGAGAGAAAAAGTGTTTAAGGATCCTTTGGACCCACTACAAATTGATGACCTTACTGCTATGTAGGGATATACTCTGGCTAGATATTTCTGTGTTAATAGCTTTGAGGGTTTTTGCAAGAGGTAGTTTCCAGAGTGTAGTTGATAATGTTACTAGCTTAAGACAATCAATTGTGTAAAGAATTATAAAGCGCATTTACTCCAAAATAAGAGTAATACTACTACTACAACTGCTACTACTGCTACTACTACTACTACTACTACTAATAATAATAATAATAATATTAATAATAATAATAAAGAACCAATAAAAAAAAAGATCAATAGTGAGAAACAATATATGTATGTTGTGTTGTCAAAGTAAGAAAAACAATTGAGACCCCAAATAAATATCTTCCCAGGCAGTAGTACCTCCCTGTTTGGTAGCTGCCTACTACCTAGCAAGGAAACAAAACAAATACACCCCAAATTCATCTAGTAGAGGCTTACCGAAGCAAACTTACTTGCGGTTGCAGTGCGAACCTTTAGTGAATCCCTACAACCAAAATCGTATAGTCACCATAGCCTCTCGAGATATGGAGAGATACGATCAAAGTTATGGTCAGTTTAGTGAAGCTGGGCTTAGAACACCATACAGTGAGGCACCATACACATACTGTAACTGGTCAGCTCACACACCACATCCTCACCTTCAACTATGCCCCAAGGGTACTTGCGCCCCCTCACTTTCTTCCCCTCCACCTCGACAGTAGTATTGGACCCGACCACAGCAAATGGCACTCGTTGTTTCATCTTAGCAACACCGCTGTCTCCTTCATCCTCTGGGAACTCATAAATCTTTATCTTGTGCTGGGCTATTTCGTTAAGTACCTGCAGCAAAACAATTAAACACCTATACACTATGTCATAAAACAATAAAATATTACATTCATTTCAAACTCTGTACAAACTATGGAAATTATTGATTTACTTATTATATAAAATCAATAATGATTCAACTATAGACAAAATGATCAATATTTACTCTTTAAAGTTTCTGGCAATATATTCACATTATTATCTTACACAAGTGATCTTTCTCTTTATGATGGAGTTCCCATTACTGTATCATAGTGTTACTTAAGTGTGTCATCCGAGAGTTAGTCTTCCAATTTAGTTGTTCAAGCTTTATTTTCTAATATCCTTAATGATTTAATTTCTCAATCCATAGTACATGAAATGATGGCAGCAGTTGTGTCTCACCTGCTTCTTCAAGTGCTGGCATTCATCAGGGGTAAGAGTATCAGCTTTGGCTATGACAGGGATGATGTTCACCTTGTCGTGGAGGCGCCTCATAAATTCTACATCGAGAGGTTTCAAGCCATGGCCCGATGGAGCAATAAAGTACAGGCAACAGTGTACCTGTATTGGGGTGGAAACTTTGTATCAAGGTGATGCCCTTCATCACAACACAACTTCACTAATGTAGTATAAATCACCTGTCAGCCTAACCACAATAACTCATTAACTGCTGAAGAACCACAATTATTGCCAAGTTAATCTCGCACATTTTCTCATTCCAAATAAAAAGTAAATCTTATTACATTTTCTCACACTAAAGTTAAAGAGATAAGTAACTAAAGCTGCAAGAAGGCTGGTGAGAGAAGAGATCTATAAACTATCATAATAATGACACCTATAAGAGTATTACTTTGTTTCCTTCTACAAGCTGACCTTCTCTTATCCAGCAACCTTGGGACCAGCACTGTGCCGGATAATGCATGTTTGTCTTACACACATGATCAGTACAGTTTTCAATGGTCAACTCACACCAAACAGTATCTTTAGTGAGGGATCAGATGAATATCAAAATGAACCTGTTTTAACAGCAAAGTTGTCCAAATCATTTGTTGATTGTGTCACATTGCCTAACACATACTGTAACCATAAAGATATTTTTGGAACATATTTATATTTCCCTTAGCTGCACTTACCCTAATGTACTGTAATGTTTATGATTTTTTGTTTATAAATCTACCTATTATCACACCCAGCTTCATCAAAGGTACCAGCGACTACCCTACACTCATTCAGGCAAGTGTTAACAAGTGAGATCGTTTGATATCAAAACTCGGCCAAAACATACGCCACATATGTTGAACTGGCACAATCTATGTACACCACATATGTTGAACTGGAACAATATACTGTATGCCACATATATTGAACTGGAACAATATACTGTACACCACATATGTTGAACTGTAACAATATACTGTATGCCACATATGTTGAACTGGCACGATCTATGTACACCACATATGTTGAACTGGAACAATATACTGTATGCCACATATGTTGAACTGGTACGATCTATGTACACCACATATGTTGAACTGGAACAATATACTGTATGCCACATATGTTGAACTGGTACGATCTATGTACACCACATATGTTGAACTGGAACAAAGGCACCACATATTTTGAACTGGAACAATATGGGAATGTATACCACATATGTTGAACTGGCACAATATACCGTATGCCATATATGTTGAACTGGCACGCATCTATGTACACCACATATGCTGAACTGGAACAATATAAAATCAGGCGCGCCAAGCATATGTTGAATCGGTACGATCTATGCACACCACATATGCTGAACTGGAACAATATACTGTGGCCACATATGCTGAATTCCGGAACAAATATATTGTACACCGCTATGTTGAACTGCAACAATATACCGTATGCCACATATGCTGAACTGGCACCCATCTATGCACACCCTCAGCATGTGCTGAACTGAACAATATACCGTGGGGCGCCACATATGTTGAACTGGTACGACGGCGTGGGCCACTAAGACATGTTGAACTGAACAATATACTGTATGCCACATATGCTGAACTGAACAATATACCGTACACCACATATGTTGAACTGGAACAATATACTGTATGCCACATATGTTGAACTGGTACGATCTATGTACACCACATATGTTGAACTGGAACAATATACTGTATGCCACATATGTTGAACTGGCACAATCTATGTACACCACATATGATAAACTGGAACAATATACTGTATGCCACATATGTTGAACTGGCACAATCTATGTACACCACATATGTTGAACTGGAACAATATACTGTATGTCACATATGTTGAACTGGCACAATCTATGTACACCACATATGTTGAACTGGAACAATATACTGTATGCCACATATGTTGAACTGGCACAATCTTCGTACACCACATATGTTGAACTGGATCAATGTATGTACACCACATATGTTGAACTGGAACAATATACTGTATGCCACATATGTTGAACTCGTACAATCTTTGTGCACCACATATGTTGAACTGGATCAATGTATGTACACCACATATGTTGAGCTGGAACACGGTATGTATACCACATATGTTGAGCTGGAACAATATACTGTACGCCAAATATGTTGAGCTGGAACACTGTATGTACACCACATATGTTGAGCTGGAACAATATACTGTATGCCAAATATGTTGAGCTGGAACACTGTATGTACACCACATATGTTGAGCTGGAACAATATACTGTACACCACATATGTTGAGCTGGAACACTGTATGTACACCATTCACGCAGAAAAATCTGAACTCATGCACACTGAACTGCATTAAGTACTCACGTGATCACTTACCCTGCTATCACTGATCTGAGTTCTGTTAACCCGGGACTCACAGTTGAGATATTCTTCATACTTGGTCTCCACATAGTCTGTCACCGGCTGCCAACTGTCAAGTACAGCACAAGGGTACAGTGCAGTATATCAAAGATAGTACAGTACAGTACAGTCAGGGACGACAAAAGTTCGCTTCCCCCTAAAATGAAGTAAAATCGGCCCTAAACATGACAAAACAGTCAGGGTAACCGTGACTCAGTTTCACTATGGGTACAGAACTTTTGTCCATGACTATTCTGTACTGTGTTGTACTGT
Organism: Homarus americanus; assembly: GCF_018991925.1. Lineage (NCBI taxonomy): Eukaryota > Metazoa > Arthropoda > Malacostraca > Decapoda > Nephropidae > Homarus > Homarus americanus. The sequence continues at coordinate 788,919 of NW_024720811.1, read as the reverse complement.
ACTGTGCTTTCAGCCAATTGTTAACAGAAAGCAAAATAATAATATAATATATCAATGAAATAGTTTTGCTGGGATTAAAATATAAAGAACCCTGGAAAACATGGAGACATTGTGTTGAAGACTGTATGGAAGGTGCTGAAGACTGTATGGAAGGTGCTGAAGACTGTATGGAAGGTGCTGAAGACTGTATGGAAGGTGTTGAAGACTGTATGGAAGGTGTTGAAGACTGTATGGAAGGTGTTGAAGACTGTATGGAAGGTGTTGAAGACTGTATGGAAGGTGCTGAAGACTGTGTGGAAGGTGCTGAAGACTGTATGGAAGGTGCTGAGAACTGTATGGAAAGGTGCTGAGGGCTGTGTGGAAGGTGTTGAAGACTGTATGGGAAGGTGCTGAAGACTGTGTATGGAAGGTGCTGAAGACTGTATGGAAGGTGTTGAAGACTGTATGGAAGGTGCTGAAGACTGTGGAAGAGGTGCTGGGAGCTGTATGGAAGACTGTATGGAAGGTGCTGAAGACTGTATGGAAGGTGCTGAAGACTGTATGGAAGGTGCTGAAGACTGTATGGAAGGTGTTGAAGACTGTATGGAAGGTGTTGAAGACTGTATGGAAGGTGTTGAAGACTGTATGGAAGGTGTTGAAGACTGTATGGAAGGTGCTGAAGACTGTATGGAAGGTGCTGAAGATCAAAGTGGAAGGTGTTGAAGACTGTATGGAAGGTGCTGAAGACTGTATGGAAGGTGCTGAAGACTGTATGGAAGGTGGTGAAGACTGTATGGAAGGTGCTGAAGACTGTATGGAAGGTGCTGAAGACTGTATGGAAGGTGCTGAAGACTGTATGGAAGGTGCTGAAGACTGTATGGAAGGTGCTGAAGACTGTATGGAAGGTGCTGAAGACTGTATGGAAGGTGCTGAAGACTGTATGGAAGGTGCTGAAGACTGTATGGAAGTGTTGGTGCTGAAGACTGTAAGGAAGGTGCTAAAGACTGTATGGAAGGAAGGAAGACTGTATGGAAGGTGCTGAAGACTGGATAAAAGAAGACTAAAGTGGAAGTGTGCTGAAGATCAGGCGGTAAAAGTTGAAGATCAAAGGAAGGTGTTGAAGACTGTATGGAAGGCGGAAGGACTGTATGGAAGGTGTTGAAGATCATGGAAGGTGTTGGAAGATGACCCTCAAACACAAAAGTTCCTCATAATTGGGATTACAACTTATCTAAGTAGGTTTTGGACCAGCACTAGGACAACACAGTGGGGATAAATACACCCCAGTGGGCGCAACACACCACAGGTTATAATACACCACAGTGGCCATAAATACACAAAAGTGGCCATAAATACACCACAGTGGCCATAAATACACCACAGTGGCCATAAATCCTTAAAACAACTAGAATAAATATGAACACTATTCTGGATTAAGATACCCATATGAGCCAGTACTGTGCCCAAGATTGACACACACACACACACACACAAAAACACACACACACACACAGAGTTGATATAAACTGGAGAGCTTAATCTGTAGGTGATATAAAAAGTCTGCTTGACCTACCAATCACTGTTGTCGACGGCATCACCAAATCCCGGAGTGTCCACTACAGTCAACATGAGGTTAACACCATTCTCCTTCAGCAGCACTTTGGTCGTTTCCACCTGTTACAACACAACAAAGTTAACAATACACATGACACTAGTATACGAGAAGATGGCCGAGCTTCTGACACCCCCATATACTGTGATATCCCCGTTAGCCGGAACAATTAGTGTAGACCACTTCCGGGAAAGAGAGATTTCCGGGTAACTAGACGACTCTCTCAAAGCCAGAAAAAAACTTCCCCATCCCCGGAATTTTCCAGGTAGTGGGAAAATGTTCTCAGAATTTTCCGGAAAATGTGCCCCTCAGAAAATTTCAATTCCGGCTATCGGAGAGTTCGGGGTTTGAGGGATTCTGACCTTATAAACTGACCACCAATTTTTCTTTTCATTCTTTTAGTAAACGTCAGAAGAAAACAAGTATGGATGAAGACAACAAACCCTCGCCTACTAACACTTAACCTTAACACACACAAAAAATACAAATATTCCTCTAACTTAATACTGAAAATTTTTAAATTCATCAATTATCATTTTACCACCTTATCATCAGTCTGGTGACCTCAACTACCACCTTATCATCAGTCTGGTGACCTCAACTACCACCTTATCATCAGCCTGGTGACCTCAACTAGAACTGACCAAACTACTGCAGTAAAAGTTGGTAGCTTTAAAAGTGTTAAGTTAGGTTCACTTACAATGCAAGGTGAAATAAGTTATATTGCATTATTTAAGATTAAGTTAAATAGGTAAGGTTAGGTTAAGTAAGTAAAGTATTGTATGTTAAGTGAGAAGAAAGATAAATCACATAATTCAGGTTAGATTAAGTAAGTAAGGTTAGGTTAAGTAAGGTTAGGTTAAGTAAGTAAGGTTAGGTTAAGTAAGTAAGGTTAGGTTAAGTAAGTAAGGTTAGGTTAAGTAAGTAAGGGTAGGTTAAGTAAGTAAGGTTACATTAAGTAAGTATGGTTAGGTTAAGTAAGTAAGGTTAGGTTAAGTAAGTAAGGGTAGGTTAAGTAAGGTCAGGTTAAGTAAGTTAGGTTAGCTTAAGTAAGTAAGGTCAGGTTAAGTAAAGAGAGGTTAGGTTAAGTAAGGAAGGCAGGTGACCATACCTGGACTGTTTTCTTGACACGGTGTGATGGTCCCGGGTGATCACTGGAGTATACGTCAGAGAGGAACATGGAGTTGATGAGTGTACTCTTGCCCAGCCCACTCTCACCTGTATGGGATGAATATACACTATAGTAAACCCTCTCTAGAGATACAGTAAACCCTCTCTAGTGGACAGGGAGGACATGGTGGGTGTACGGGTGGATGTGGTGGGTGTACGGGTGGACAGGGAGGACGTGGTGGGTGTAATGGCCGCAGAGGAAAGCTTTAATTTACTTCGTGATGCACCACCAGGATGATCCTCCCTCTCCCCTCCAAACCCACACCCACTTCACCATCCACGCCCACACCCATCACCCACTCTCACCATCCACGCCCACACCCATCACCCACTCTCACCATCCACGCCCACACCCATCACCCACTCTCACCATCCACGCCCACACCCATCACCCACTCTCACCATCCACGCCCACACCCATCACCCACTCATCACCATCCACGCCCACACCCATCACCCACTCACCATCCACGCCCACACCCATCACCCACTCTCACCATCCACGCCCATCACCCACTCTCACCATCCACACCCACCACCCACGCTCACACTCACCATCCACACCCAGTCATGCAACAGTCAGGAAGATGTACTATACTATACTAACACAACTTTCACACACACTGGTACCTGAAGGTTGGTTTCCTGGTACTGTACTGTACTACACACACACACACACTTTATCCTTGACCGCCGAAGGGTCAAGACGTACCTGGCACTCCTCTGGTAGCAGCCAGGTCAACTGTTATATTGACCCATACCAACTCTCTCCCCTGAACCCCTCCTCCACACTGGAATATCAACAAGTTCTCGCCAGAAGTTACAATTTAATTTGGGAAGGAATGAAACCAGTGGTGAACAGTGCTTAAGCCAATGAAAAACAACACAACAGTAGTAGCTGAGTCGTACCCAAGCTAACCTTCAAACAGTGAGATCCGAGGTACCCAGTGATAACTGCCCATGAGACCCAACAACAAGCAGTGATGTGGTAATCCGTCCACGATAGGGAGGCCTGAGACCACACCTGACTGTATACCATCTCAGTGAATGAGGTCCTGTGACACCAGACCAAGTGGTGCACCCATGGTGCTACACCACATTACGAATGAGCTGCTACAGCATCATGTGAGGTCCCTCATAACACCATCTGAGGAAATTACTACACCATGACAGGTCCTGGTGAGGGGGTCGATTTGACACCTTTTCAGGTTTGTCTTAAGACTATCTTATACCTTTTCAGTTGCTCACTGGCCTTATGTTTACTATTCGTTAGGTGACTGTAAAGTGGCTGCCTTGGCAGTCTACTGTCGTCCATGCTGGTAACATGGCCAGTCCAACGTAGCTGTTTGTGGATAATGGTAGCCTCGATGCTCCTACAGTTGGTGTCAGCGAGAATACTGGCATTTGTTCTCTTGTCTTCCCAGCGAACTCGGAGGATGGAACGTAGACTTTGTTGGTGAAAGTTTTCAAGTGCCTTGAGGTGCCTCCTGTATGTGACCCATGTCTTGCTGCCATAGAGCAGGGTGGGGAGGACCACTGTTCACACACACACACACACCTATTTACTCAATCAGTTTTCATTCATTCAATTCCGTGTACCTGTTCATTACTAATGTCATGGTACAAGATGTATGGGTCAGATGAGGGCACACGGTGAGGGCGAAGTGGTAGGGGTGAGGTGGAGGGGGTAGTTGATGAACACTAAATACTCGTGACACTGATTGACACAGCTGATAATCTTATAAGTAGTTAAGTGGCCATCACTTCCCTGTTACATCACCCCCTCCCCCTTCACCTCTCCATACTATGCACCTTTTCATCCATACTACTGTACATCCAAATGGTGGTGGTGGTGGTGGTGGTGGAGGTAGGGGTAGCAATGGTGGTAGGGGCAGTAGTAATAGTAATGGTGGTGGGGCTAGTATTATTTATTATTTATTTATTTTTTTATTTATATATATATTTTTTTTACAGGTATTAGCTCACCCGGGCACAAGTCACTGACCCACACCAGGGCCCGGGGGGCGAAATAATAATAATAATAATAATAATAATAATAATAATAACAATAACAAAAATAAAAATAAAAAAATAATAATAATAATAATAATAATAATAATAATAATAATAATAATAATAATAATAATATTATTATTATTATTAACAAAATAATAATAATAACAATAATAATAATAATAAACAACCATAAAGAAATACAAAATAAAAAAAGATCAAGAGTGAGAAACAATATACTGTATGTATGTTGTTGTCAATAGTAAGAGAAACAACTGAGACCCTGCAATTGTGTGTAAATGAGGCAGAAAGACAGATCAGCAACCTGGGACTTGGTCACAATTTTCGTGATGCCATATGGCAGCAGGGTAATGGTGGTGGGGGTAGTAGTAGCAGTGTAGTAGTCAGTGCAGTAAGTTAAGATCAACAGCAGTACAGTACTGGGGCCGCATACTCAAAACACCTCATCAGTTACGTACAGTAGAGAGATACAGTCCTGTAACTTACAGACTCCTTACAGTCCTGTATATTCCTCACACTCAAAATTTAATTACAGTTCCGTAATCAGTACGCAACTCTAGTGTTTACCCTGTTAATTCAGTTCTCTTGTCCGAAGGTAGATGGCAGTTACAACCTTCGGGTTCTGTGTAGTTAGGACAGTTAGGATTATAGTATTTTGTGGGTCATCCCAGATAGGCTATGAGTGACCCATGTTCTTGTGTAGTATGACTAAATCAGGATTTATATTCCTCAGGGATTGCTATAATTTTGTTGGATGCACTTAAGACATATTCATCGGTAAAAGTAATATTTTTTTTTTAATGTTTTATGTTATTAAGTGGTGCAGGATGTATGAATGAATTGTTTCAGAGGAGTTCCTCGTTCTGGTGTCTGTTCTGGTGTACTGCTGCATTATTAGTTCTTTTCAGATGCAATTAATATCTTTTAATAATTTTGTTGATGCCGTGTACAACTTTTGTTTCCCATTGTAGTGTTGTAAGCCACGCTAAGAAGTGCTCTAGTGTTCGTATACAATTGATTCTGTCTGTAGTGTTGGAAGGAATACAAGTGTTATCGTTTACCAGCGAGTCTCATTTAACCCCAATCACAGGTACTAGCTATTACACGGTCACAGAAAAATACTTTTATTAATTGTGTATGTGCTGGTTGAGGCCGTCACTGTTGAGGCCGTTACTGCTAAGGTCATCACCGTCATGTTTAAATTTCTTTACTTTAGTTAGAATTGAGTCACCTGATCACTCTACCTGTGTGTCCAGGTGTACCTTCTGGGTTTGGGTAGTACTTATTACGTTACCTTGGGTTAAGTTAGATTAGGTTAAGTTAGGCTATGTTAGGTTAAGTTATGTTAGGTTAAGTTAGGTTTGGTTTGGTTTGGTTTGGCTTGGTTAGGTTAGGTTAGGATGTTTGGTTATGTTTGGTTAGGTTAGGACAAGTAAGGTCCACCACCCTTAACTCGCGCACTGTACAAGACAAAATCATACGTAGTAAACGACCCAGATGAGAATCAAGACATACTTCACAGTACAGTACATAACAGCCAGACAAGGCAGAGGAGTGAGGGAGGAAGGGGGAGTGAGGGAGAGGCAGGATGAAGGAGGAAGAAGAGGAGGAGGAGGAAGGGGGAGTGAGGGAGAGGCAGGATGAAGGAGGAAGGAGGAGGAGGAAGGTGCTACTATATATATCCCGTGTTTACCTCTATACCCTCCCCCCCACCCTTTACTACCTCCTACTGCCCCCTCCCTCTCCTCCTCACTACACCATCACCACCCTCCCTTATCTTCTCCACCAGCACCACCCTCCCCTCCCCTCCTCCACCACACCACCACCCTCCTCCATCTTCTCCACCAGCAACACTCACCCACACAACTCTGAATATACTAAGCATGTCCTTAAGTCTCTCTCTCTCTCTCTCTCTCTCTCTCTCTCTCTCTGACACACACACACCATCATTATTCTATATCACCCGACCTAAACCAACACAACTGCACCACCTCCCCCCCGCCCCCCTACAGCTCTCTTCCACCACACTCACCTCCTGCTCCTTCGATCTCACTACCTTTCCTCTCCCCAAATTTGCTAGCCCACACTGATTAGTCTTCAATTAGAATATGACATCCAATGTATATGAACCACTGCCCTGCATGAGAGCGAACAGTGACATCGTCCACATGACTCTGACCTATATGTGTACTGCCAATGAATATGATGCACTTCTTTGTGTATGAACCTCTGTCCTGCATGGCAGAGAACAGTGACATTATCCACATGATTCTGATCTATGTATACTGTTAATGAATACGATGTATTTCTTTGTGTACGAACCTCTGTCCTGCATGGCAGTGAACAGTGACATTACCCACATGAATCTGACCTCTATATATATAGCTGTTAATGAATATGATGTATTTCTTTGTGTATGAACCTCTGCCCATCGCGGCAGTGAGAAGTGATACCACCCTCAGTGTCAAGACCTGACTGAACTACTCAGAACAGGCAAACTGTACTCCAAGCTTTGTCAATAAATTTGTTAAACAAAAAAAAAAACCTCCATCCTTTAACACCATCTCACTCACACCTCTTATATCACCACCACCACAGTACCATCACTACCACCACCCCTTACCATCACTAACACCAACACCACCACTACCACCATCAACACACCCTACAAGTACTACCACCACCAACCCCTACATAAGAACATAAGAATGGAGGAAACTGCAGCGGGCCTATTGGCCCATACTGAAGCTATCCAGCGTATTCGAATTAATGATGATGTTTGGTAACTTGTTCCACTCGTCCACTACTCTATTTCAAAACCAATGTTTACCTATTTCGCGCCTAAATCTAAATTTGTCTAATTTAAAACCATTGCTACGAATTCGCTCCTGGTTGGATAGTTTAAGTACCTTTGCTATTTCATGTTTGTTTAACCATGACTTCCATTTACCGGTATACACCTCTTTCATATCACCCCCCAATCTACGTCTCTCGAGGGAGTGCAAATTAAGATGCTTTAACCTGTCTCTGTACTCAAGGTTCCTAATGTCCGGGATTAGTCTTGTCATTCTCCTCTGAATTCTTTCTAGGGATTCTATATCCATTCTGTAGTACGGTGACCCGAAATGAATCGTGTAATCCAAGTGGGGTCTCACAAGCGAAAGATACAGTTTTAGAATTACCTCTCTAGTTTTGTAACTAACACTCCTTTGTATGAACCCAAGTACAGTACTTTATTAGCCTTGTTTCGAGCAAATACACATTGCTGACTTGGTTTAAGATTCCTACTTATCATTACTCTTAAAGCTTTCTCACAGTCAGATTTCTCTATAACATCGTTGTTCATCTGATATCTGGTTTCTCTGTTTACATCTCCTAGACTTAGTACTTTGCAATTGTCCACATTGAATTTCATCTGCCATTTTTCAGACCTTGCAAAAAATTTATCTAGATCTTCCTGTAGTTTTTCGGAGTCCTCGTCAGATATAATTACACGCCCTATTTTAGTGTCGTCAGCATTTTTATGTATGTTGCTGTCTACGCAGATATCTATGTCGTTATGTATACAGTATAATAAATAGTAATCGTCTAAGTACCCTGACTACTGAGCCTTGGGGTACCCCACTAGTGACGTTACCCCAATACGATTTAATGCCAATAATGCTACTCGCTCTTTCCTGTCCTGTAACCACGCACTAATCCATTTTGGAATATCTCCTCCAATTCCATGAGTCTCCACTTTTCATATTAGTCTTTCGTGGGGGACCCTGTCGAAGGCTTTGCTTTAGTCGAGGTTTACCACATAATCATGCCCGTCATCCAATGATTCGATAACAGTTGCAAAGAACGTGAATAGATTTGTCAGACATGAACGCTCACTTGTGAAGCCACGTTGGGAATCATTGATCAACTTGTGTTTCTCCAGGTGATTTCGAATAAAGTTTGAAATTATTGCTTCCAGTAATTTGCCTACAATTGATGTTAAGCTGATCGGACGGTAGTTAGAGGATAGTGATCTATCTTCCTTCTTGAAAATCGGCATTACATTCGTTATCCTCCAGGATTCTGGTACTACACCCATTTTTAAGGACATGTTAAACAACTTTGCTAAAGGCATACTAAGCTCTTCCTTGCATTCCTTTAATACTCTGGCAAATGTCTCATCGGGACCTGATGACTTCTTAGGCTTTAGTTTGTCTATTTACTTACTAACATCGTCACTAGTCACGACTATCTCGCTAAATCTCTTTTCTTCGCTATCTCTGTACAGTATAGAGTCGGTGCCTCGGGTATCATGTTTAAATTTTCGGTGGTGAAAACTGTTGAAAAATATTTTTTTCAGATTATTGCTCATTTCTCCGTCATTATCAGTTAGCTCGCCAGTATCTGACTGTATTGGTCCAATCTTTTCTCATGTTTTAGTTTGATACATTTAAAAGAATCCCTTGGGGCTTGACTTCGCCTCCCTTGCTACCTTCACTAACTCTATCAACATTAGGAGGTCTATATATTACTCCTGTGATTAATTTTTCTCTACCATCGATTAATTCTATCCAAATTGTTTCTGTATTCAGTTCAGTTTTTATTTCCTTATTTATTTCACACTTCAGATTATCCCTGATATCGATTGCTACTCCGCCTCCTTTCCTAATCTGCCCATCGGTATGGAATAATTTGCAACATGCATTTTCGTATTCAACAGGTAAACCACGGGAGTCTAACTTTATCCATGTTTCGGTGAATGCTATTATATCAATTTTTTCTGTACATACAAACGCCCTGATTTCAACCATTTTGTTTCTCATACTTCTACTGTTTGCGTAGTAGAAATTTAAGTTAGTCGTGTTATGAGTCCTCTCTTTGATGCGTTTAGGTTTTAACTCCCTGCCTAATTTAGTTTTGTCATCATTCCTAGCACTATTTCCCTGTAACCTTTCACTTTGTTTACCCACTCCCAGTGCAGTCTCCTCCACCTTCGTGCTCATATGCTCCCCTCGCAGTTTAAAGACTTTGACATCTTTTGAACTGCCCTCTCGAGAGAGCAGGCCAGGGTTGCCACCCCATCCCTAGCATAAAGGTCCCTTCTACCATATCCCTTCTACCAATATCTGTCAAGACGGTCGTTGGCATCAACTGCCCTTGACAACCATTCATTGCCAACTCTCCTTCTAGGCAGGACACCACATATAATAGGGATCCCTCCCTTCAACCTAATATGTTTGATAGCTGCCACCACCACCTCACTACCACCACCACCTCACTACCACCCCCTACCACCACCACCTCACTACCACGAGAGAGCAGGCCAGGGTTGCCACCCCATCCCTAGCATAAAGGTCCCTTCTACCATATCCCTTCTACCAATATCTGTCAAGACGGTCGTTGGCATCAACTGCCCTTGACAACCATTCATTGCCAACTCTCCTTCTAGGCAGGACACCACATATAATAGGGATCCCTCCCTTCAACCTAATATGTTTGATAGCTGCCACCACCACCTCACTACCACCACCACCTCACTTCTACCCCTACCACCACCCACCTCACTACTCACCCTACCACACCCTACCACCACCACCACCTCACTACACCCCTACCACCACCTCACACCCCCACCACCACCTCACTACCACCCCTACACCCACCACCTACCACCCCTACCACCACCACCTCCCACTACCCACCACCACCACCTCACTACCACCATCAAGGCCACTGCAAGACACACGTCAACTGGTCGCCTCAGCTCATTGAATTTTATAGTCAACTTTAACTTGGGTGTTGTGTTGTGACGGTGTTGTGACGGTGTTGTGTTGTGACGGTGTTGTGTGTTGTGATGCCAGGAAGGAGAGAGAGAGAGAGACCAGCAGGACCTTTACCTAGCCATACCTGGGGTCTCCTGTAGGGTGTTGACAACCTGTGTGTCACTCCCTGGGGTACCTTACTCCTCGTGTTGCTGCTACCATCACCACTACCAACACCACCACTACTACCACCACTACCACCAACACTACTACCACTTCAATTACAACTACCATCACCACCACTATTGCCACCACTACCACCAACACTACTACCACTTCTATTACTACTACTATCACCACTACTACCACCACTACCACCAACACTACTACCACTTCTATTACTACTACCATCACCACTACCAACACCACTACTACCACCACCACTACCACCAACACTACTACCACTTCTATTACTACTACCATCACCACCACTACCACCCCCACAAGTTGACCAGAACTCAGACTTTAAAAAAGAAAGATGGGTGGACAGACCAAAACGACTCAAGTGTACACGTGGCGAGGTCAAGTGGAGGGTGAGGGGTGCAGGGTGAGGGAGGGGTGCAGGGTGGGATGGGATGGGGTGATGGGGGTGGGTGAGGAGGTGGGGTAATGGGAGGTGGAGTGTGGGGGAGGTGGAGTGATGGGAGGTGGGTGATGGGTGAGGTGGATGTGTGGGGGGTGGGTAATGGGGGAGGGTGGAGAGGGGTGGGTGATGGGGAGGGTGGGGTGGGGAGGTGGATGTGGGGAGGTGGGTGATGGGGAGGGTGGATGATGGGAGGGTGGGTGATGAGGGGGGGGATGGGAAGGGTGGGTGGTGTGGGTGATGGAGGTGGGTAATGGGGGAGAGGGGTGGAGTAATGGGGGAGGGAATGAGACAGAAAGGTGTGGCAGGGGACAGGTGAAAGATACCCCTTCACCAGAACCACAGCCGAGATACATAAAGACCTGAGAATGAAACCCATCAACCAGCAGCTGCACACCCTGGCCAGCAGAGTCTGGCAAAAGATAGAACGATCAGAGCAAGAACTCCTTCAAAGACTCCCGCCAGATAACGGCAACAGCCATTCATGGTTCCCAAAAATTTACCAAATCTCAAAAGGTCCGTTACCACCCCTGATCTACACGGCCAGGCAATAGACAACCTCCCTAGACCAGCATCCGCCAGTAGGGTCGGCAGAATATGAAATAAGGTCCTTAAAACACCCATATATGGGACAGGGTAGAATGTCTAGTGCCTGTGTTGACAGACAATAACTAACCCATGACACAACCCTAACACACTATTAGCTTAGCGAGGCGGTCAGCCCGCCCTCTCTTACCTCTTCCTAAATTTCTTCTATTTCCGAACTATAACTTCCTTCCCTCACCTCTATTCTTCCTTCACCCCTCCTTTATCTACAAAAAAAAGGGGGGGGGGGGAAGGTAAATGAAATGAAAGGGAGAGAATAATTAGTACTTTAGAGCTGGATATTTACAAGAGGTTAAACTGACACACACACACACTACCTGTAGCGACTTTGTTGGCGCTGACATCAGGTCACAAGAATGTCTACAGACCAGCTCCCACAGTACCAGATCTATAGTTAATCTATATGTTGACTCTATGTTTCTTATGTTTCTGTATTGAAAGCTTTTGTCAACCAAGTGACCCACTCCCCGATATGTAACTTATCATCTCTGTTCATTGTATATTTTCAGCCTTCGGGCTGCCATGTTTTCTTAATAAACCATTAATTATTATTATTATTATTATTATTATTATTATTATTATTATTATTATTATTATTATTATTATTATTATTATTATTATTACTGCTACTACTACTTTGCTGTCACCTTTGTTGGTGAGTTTTCAGGTGACTAAAGAGGCCGATACGGGACCGACAGGGTCGTCCACAGATATTGTACGTGTGGGGGGCTACATCAAATGCGGGAGGGGCGGCGGCAGCGTCTTTCCGGCATTGGTGCTTGCCTGCCTCGGTATGCAGTCGGGCTAACTCAAAAGTAATGACACCACCTCGTGTGGTGATCCTCCAAGCGTTACGGTGTGGAGTAATCGTCTCCCAGGTGAGGGGGTCGATTTGGCACCTTTTCAGGTTTGTCTTAAGACTATCCTTATACCTTTTCAGTTGCCCGTCAGCATTACGCTTAATATTTGTTAGGTGACTGTAAAGTGGCTGCTTTGGCAGTCTACTGTCGTCCATGCAGGTAACATGGCCAGTCTAACATAGTTGTTCGTGAATAATGGTAGCCTCGATGCTCCTACAGTTGGTGTCAGCAAGAATACTGGCATTTGTTCTTGTCTTCCCAGCGAACTCGGAGGATGGAACGTACAGTAGACTATGTTGGTGAAAGTTTTCAAGTGCCTTGAGGTGCCTCCTCTATGTGACCCATGTCTCGCTGCCATAGAGCAGGGTGGGGAGGACCACTGTTTACACACACACACACAGGTATAAGCCCAACACAAGCACAGATAAGAGTAATAGGAACCCTGAATCATCACCACCAATATACCTGGATTATACCTCAATAAACTGGTGGGCCAGACCTACACCCGTAACACCTACACCTTTAACTTACACCCTTAACACCTACACCTTTAACCTACACCCTAAAGCTACACCCTTAACACTTACACCCTTAATAAAATAATGGTTGCCCCTCGTGTAACAAGGATGGCCGGCCCAAGGGCCACCTAGGCGTAATATTTGTTTAAGGTATAGAAGCTGTCGCCACCACAACAACCACACCCTGAGTTAAGGAGCTGCATGACCCAGTGTCAAGGAATAGTCCGAGAAGACCGGACAACTCGCCAACTGCACTGGCTAACCATTACCCCGGAATAAGATACGCAAATCGATTAACATCCAGGTCCCAATTACTGCTGGGTAGACAGAGGCAAATGGCGTAAAGAAACTTGCCCATAGTTTCAACCTGCCCGGGGATAGAACCCGGGTCCACTCGCTTGTGAGGCGAGCATGCTCACCACAGGTCACCACGCCTACACCTTTAACACCTACACCCTTAACCAACACCTTCACACCTACAACCTTAACACCACCAACTGTACTCCCACCCATATTATACAGCCCACACTCCACCCACTGTATGTCCACACTATACCCCACGCCCACCACCACACCATACTGTACCCCCCACACTCCACGCACTGTACACCCACACTATACCCCACACCCACCACCACCCACACTGTACCCCACACCCTCCACCACCCACACTGTACCCCACGCAAACAGACAGACAGACCGGCAGACAGACAGACCGACAGACAGACAGACAGAGAGTCGGCCTCCTCCCCCTTCACCCTACCTACCCCTTCACCCTACTCAACTCCCCTCTCGTGGTGATCCCCTGGGAGACTACTACCCTCTCCCTTCCCCTCACTGACCCTCTTCCCCTCACCTTCCTCCATCCCTTACTGTCTCCCCTTCACCCCTCCTCTCCCTCTCTCTTTTAGTCCCCTGTTCAATCATCTCTCCCCATCTTTCTTATTTGACAATTCCTTCCTTCCTTCCCCCACACTCCTCCTCTTCCCTTCCCATGCCTTCCTTCCTTCCTTCTTTCCTCCCTCCTTCCTTACTTCTTACCAAAAACCCTTCCATCTTCCCCAACTCTCCTTCACCATTCTACATCCTTCCTTCCTGACACCACACACCGGCTCCTACTACCACCTGAGATCCCTCGCCCGAAAATTGCTGTTCGACACCACAACTGTATCCAGCCCATACGAACACGAACTGATCGCTATAAGAACATCCCAGTCCCAACCATTGTAAAAATTATCAGTAACTTGTAATCAACCAGTGTATTCACTCCCAGTCAATCTTATTTTTTGCACTGTCACTATGTTGAAATGCCCTGTAGTTTGAGCTTCTCCCCACCTAGTTATTATATATCATATTTGTATCACATATGTTACTTGTATATTATTTGTCAATCAAGAGACCCATTCCCCAATTATGTAACTGTATATTTTCAGCCTTCCGACTGTCATGCTCTTTCAATAAACCGTTAATTATTATTATTATTATTATTATTATTATTATTATTATTATTATTATTACACACACACACAGGGAGACAATTATATCACATATACAATAACAGGTGAGGTGAGACGACAACAACAGGAAGTGTAGCATAGATAGTTTGTGGCAGTAAGAAACTAGCAAAAACATCACCACCAACACCAACAATAACACCATCACCACCAACAATAACACCATCACCACCAACAATAACACCATCACCACCAACAATAACACAATCACCACCAACAATAACACCATCACCACCAACAATAACACAATCACCACCAACAATAACACCATCACCACCAACAATAACACCATCACCACCAACAATAACACCATCACCACCAACAATAACACCATCACCACCATCAATAACACCATCACCACCAACAATAACACCACAATAACACCATCACCGCAACAATAACACCATCACACCACCAGCAATAACACCATCACCGCCAACAATAACACCATCACCACCAACAATAACACCATCACCACCAACAATAACACCATCACCACCAACAATAACACCATCACCACCAACAATAACACCATCACCGCCCAATAACACCATCACACGCATCACCACCAACAATAACACCATCACCACCAACAATAACACCATCACCACCAACAATAACACCATCACCACCAACAATAACACCATCACCACCAACAATAACACCATCACCACCAACAATAACACCATCACCACCAACAATAACACCATCACCACCAACAATAACACCATCACCACCAACAATAACACCATCACCACCATCAATAACACCATCACCACCAACAATAACACCATCGCCACCAATAATAACACCACCACCGCCAACAATAACACCAGAATCACACCCGGTAGCCAGAACCAGCAGTGCACCGCATCCCATTCATTCCCTCTCTCCTCCAATCTCCGGACAGACCAAATCAATCAATCAATCAATCAATCAATTTTACACACACACACACACACACACACACGACTACTCAGCGCTACAAGGCACCCTGGACAGGCTACAGGCATGGACTACGGAGAACAAGGTCACCATCAACCACACCAAAACCGTAGTCATGCACATCAATACCGCCACCACTCCGGCAGTCACAGTGGGTGCCCATCCTCTCCAGTTGGTGCAGTCTGCCAAACTCCTGGGTGTTACCATAGACCACAAACTGGACTGGAAGGCCCATGTAAACAACACAATCAAGGCAGCCTCGTACCGCCTCTACATGCTACGACGACTCAAGTCACTTGGGACACCCACGCCTGAGCTGAGGGCTATCTACAACGCCTTTATTCTCCCCAACTAACGTATGCGTCTTCTCTCAACTCTACCCAACAACATCAGCAAGAGAAGGTACAGAAACGAGCCTGCAGAATCATGCTCGGCGCAGACTATTCCGGCTACAACAACGCTCTCTTCACCTGGAAATGCCAACCCCAGGGACCTCCACCACCAAGCACTAGCAAGGTTTGGCAGTGGACTACTGCACCAACCTTGTCATCGCCACCTCCTGCCACCGGCAGTCCCCCGCCCACCTCGAGCAGTCCGCCACTACAACAAAATTCAGCCCATAAGAGCCCGCACTGATAGATATAAGAATAGCACCATCCCATCTATTGTTAAAATAATAAACAACTCCTGATTTATGTACTGTACAGCCCTGTAAATGTATTGAACGCATACCATTACGTCTAAATCACATGTAAGTTTGTATATTTCCAGCCACCGGCTGCAACTCTATTAATAAACCGTTTATTATCACACACACACTCAAAACTATCCATCACATAAACTAATCACTTTAGGATATATTTCCAACTATGATACAGTATTCTTCACTTCATGTTCAGTATAGACACGGCTCCACAGTACAGTAGTCTGTATTAAACAAAGCTTTGATAGTAGTTATTAGTATTGTAACAGGCAACCGATTATTTTTATTATTATTATTATTATTATTATTATTATTATTATCATCATTACTGCTACCGTTATAGCCCTAAAGAGACCAATTAAGGAACTTTGAATAATATCGTTGCTGAACAAGGAATTTGATGACGATGGTGAGTGTGGCGGGTGGCGCGTGGCTGACAGCTTTAACCTGACCCTCAACACACACACACACACACACACACACACACACACACAGAACTACCAAGATTTACATTAACATCATACAGTCATCCTCCCCCTTACCCCGCCTCCCAGGTGTGGAGAGCGGCACGGCGCCCTGAGAGGCAGGTCAGGTCCACACGGGGAAGGTCAACACCAGGTTACGTCAATGAGTTAAAGGTCCAATGGGCCCCAGTCCTAATAGGCCCTAACCTAACCTATACCATTAGCACCGGGCTCAATCTAAATGGGTTGGGTTGGGGACTGTTAAGACAGGAGCCAATCGACCCGAAGGAGGAAAAATAAAGAAAATAAGGAGTGTGGAGAGGAGAGGCGAGGAGGGAATGTAGGACGAAGGAAAAAATAGTGAGGGCCTCCATATTGACACTCGTCTTGGTGACAGAGCCTGAAGACGTGACCTGCACTGTCACGTCTGAACTACGGCGTCACCAAGGAGGGAAGGAGGAGGGGGGAGGAGGAGAGGGAGGAGGAGGAAGACTTATCCCAGGTGGACGGTCACACACACACACACACACACACACACACACACAGAATGTAGATCATGTTCACGGCTTACTTACCACACCACAGCTTATGTTCATGACGCCACCACACTTACCAGCACCACAGCTACCACCACCACCACACCTACCACCACCACAGCTACCACCACCACCACAGCTACCAGCACCACAGCTACCACCACCACCACCACAGCTACCACCAGCACCACAGCTACCACCAGCACAGCTACCACCACACCTACCACCACCACCACACACCTACCACAACCACCACACACGTGCCACTGCTTACTGTTACCACACCTACCACCATGTAGTGTTTGATGGTGATGATAGTGGTGTAGTGTTTGGTGGTGATGGTGTAGTGTTTGGTGGTGATGATGGTGGTGTAGTGTTTGGTGGTGGTGATGGTGGTGTAGTGTTTGGTGGTGATGATGGTGGTGCAGTGTTTGATGGTGATGGTGCTGTAGTGAGGGTGAGTGACACACCATCGGCAGGAGGACTGTTTACACATGGAAGACACAAAATTCCCTCTCACCCTGTGTTGTCCAATGGAAATCTAGAGGTAAGAAAAACAACGCCACAGATAAAGCATTCATAGGGCCAGCAGACGCAGGAGATACCCTGACCAACGTGACACACAAATACTAACACAAACAAACACTAATACTAACAAACACTAATACTAACACAAACAATACTCACCAACTACCATGAGTGAGAATTCGAAGCCTCGTTTAACAGCCTTCCGATACACTTGGTTGGGCAGATTAGCGAAGCCAACGTAGCCGTCCACCTCCCTCGGCCTCCTCTCCTTCACTAACTCCTTCACCAGCTTGTTCTGAGGACATAATAGTGAGTTAGTTAAGCGCGTCGTGTACTCTTTTTTTACATGTATTATTTAGTTCGTCACACATTCACTATAATAACTGTCCAGGGACTTTAAGGAATTTTTATTAGTGGGCCACTTTAAAAAAAGGGGCACATATATCTAAAAGGGGCAGACTCCAAGTACTGTACCTGGCATTTATATTAAAAGATAGTAGTTAGAGTAGCCGATAATTATAGAAAAATCAAAGGAATTTAAGGAAACACAGTACAGTAGATGCAAAAATGGTAATTTCTATTAAATAAAACTGCGTAGTACCATATACCAGGTAATATTTATTGAAAAAGACAAACATTTCATACATACTGCTATACTGTAACTCAGCATTGACAAAAATTGTGAAAATATAAGGGCTAATACTGTAGGTACAAAACATTTTTGTGGAATGTAGATGGAAGCATGTGGTAGTTATGTAATATTTCATACTAGATAATAACTATCTTAAAATGAACCACCAGTGAAGAATTTGACAGCCAATTTTCTTGTTTGATAGGCTTCTGTTGGCTCCCTATATCTGCGTTCTTTCTTCAGAATTTCTGCCACTGCAAATCGTGGATCATAATCTGCCATGCCACAATTAAACGTGCATTTTTTGTAGATTCTTCCATGTTTGATCATCTGTCATCATATACAGCGTTGTGAAGTGAAACTATCCGGTCTGTTTGCATACTGTGTGGAGACCATGGAGGTATAATAAGGGTGGAGGCGGCATCCGCTCAGAAGTGAGGTCACTATCAGCTGCCGACGGCCATACTGTCATGATTGTTTATCAGACCACAGCTTACAGCCCAGAGAATTACGACACATATAGCAGGGAGTACTGTTCATGCCTCGTGGTACACACACCCTGGGTCAGGACCTAAGGGACCTGACCCCGGCCACTAATTACTTGAGTTAGCGGGTGACTTGACCAAACCACACCTGGCCAAGACACACCCGGGCATGACCACGCACCTGGGCAAACACAGCTGTCCAGATCTAACCAGTTTAGTGTTAATTGGCAGGGGTCAATCGCCTGCAGTCCCGTCCACGGGCCCTGATTATTCTCATTCGCCTCATTGAGATTCTAGCGGTCTAGCCTCTCTCATTCGGGCCGTCATTCTGTTCATTCACCGAGTCTAGCGGTCTAGCCTCTCTCATTCGGGCCGTCATTCTGTTCATTCACCGAGTCACGCAGCGTCTATTAATGGGTCGATTAATAGCTCTACGGGCAAATCACCCTACTACATTGTCTATGGCACAGACAAACGTCTGCCTTATGATGTACTCACAGACAAGCCAAGCCCTGTTTATAATATGGATGATTTCGCGGCAAAACAAATCCATGTATTTGCGGATATTCATGGCCAAGTAAGAACACATTTAGCAGCGTCACGTGCTGAAATGATTGTGAAGCAACATAAACAAGCTAAACCTGTCGTGTTACAGATAGGCGATGCTGTTATGGTAAGAGAAACTGAATGGAACTCCAAGCTTTCGGCTAAATTTTCGGGTCCATTCCGCATTATCGCCAAAGAAGCGGGCAACAAATTAAAAATTTGGAAGCCTAATGCACAGATCGCAGATGTCGTGCATGAGGATCGGCTTAAGAAGACCCATGAACATTTATTACCCACAGATGGTAATAATGTTATAGACAGTACAGAAGCAGAGTGCTTAATGAATATTGTATGAAACTTAGTTCTGCAAGCAAACAATAAACGAATAAAAATTGTGTATGGAATGGCTAGGATCATGAGGGTGCTGCTCCTACTGCTCTGTGGCACCGTTGTGTTGACAGATATGTCCACAGAAGTCCTCAAGCCAGGTGCGCTTGTTGCTCCCCTTGGACGCGTTTTCAGTGTAGAGGACGTGGTGAACATATAGTATATAAGGATTGTTTAATTTGGTGGGTCTTATCAATAGCACTCTGTTTGGCACAGCAACTGCCGATGATGTAGCTAAGTTAGGGGACCGCATGAACATTGAACTAATCGACAGCATCGTGGATGCAGGATTAGGGCGGGTGAATGCAAAGCTTGTGCCTGTGAAGACTCTTCTTGAAGCATTGCAGATTGCCAAGTTGAAGTATCATTTAACTCCAACTTTCAAGGATCATGAGATGGAATACTATTATCCTCTGTTGGAGTCAACTCTCGCGCACAATGCTATCCTTATCCACATACCTGTGCTAAAGCAGCATAAATTTAATGCATGGCTTTTAATCCTTCCCTTGGTATGTAAATAACACACTGTATACTCTTGATAGGCCAAAAGAACTTTTGCTTGTAGATGAAGAATATTCCTTGTTAGCATTAGATAATCCTAGGGTATTATCGCGGTGTAAGTCGTCATATTTACAATTACACGTATGTCCAGCCTATGTCTTCGCATTATTCCTGCTGCAGAAGGGATATGTGAATTAGCAGTCATACAAACTAATGTATGCACAGCGCTCACACAATGTAGATATAGGCCAGTTTGTGTAAAAACTATGTTTCATGCTCATCTGCATATTGTGCAGTACTTTTTCTTTCCTAATTAGACTACTGTCATTTTAAATGCCACAATGTTGGTAAGCAGTTAGTTGTGAAAGGTTGTTATAATGCTCCGGATTACACTTATGGGGGTACACTAAAGGTACAGCAATACACTTATGAGGGTACATGACTACAGGTACAGCAATACACTGATGAGGGTACACTACAGGTACAGTGATTGTCTTATGAGGGGACACTACAGGTACAGTGATTGTCTTATAAGGGTGCAGGTACAGCAATCGTCAAACAGGGGTACAGGTATAGTAATTTATTTATAAGGGTACACGATTGCAGGTACAGTACTCTAACAGGACTAGAGGTACGGTAAACATGGTACAGTAAGGTACAGTACTCTAACAGGACTAAAGGTACAGTAAACATGGTACAGTACTCTAACAGGACTAGAGGTACAGTAAACATGGTAGAGTAAAGTACAGTACTCTAACAGGACTAGAGGTACGGTAAACATGGTACAGTAAGGTACAGTACTCTAACAGGACTAAAGGTACAGTAAACATGGTACAGTACTCTAACAGGACTAGAGGTACAGTAAACATGGTAGAGTAAAGTACAGTACTCTAACAGGACTAGAGGTACAGTAAACATGGTACAGTAAGGTACAGTTAAAGAAGCAATAACAAGTAAGTTAAGGTTCCTAAAGCTAGACACAGCAGCAGGAGCCTTGGGGTGTAGCGGCTGATACACTGACGACTTCACACTTACCTTGTGAACGTGTGTCACCCAGCGGGAAGTTGTACGTAACTCGCATACATACATACATACATACATACATACATACATACATACATACACACACTCACTGTAGGTAAGTTTTTTAACCATTTATACACTGAGTAAACAAACATACACAAACACACACACTCGAGTATTTCCTTCCACCCTGTTATCTCTGAAGACTTACACAGCGGGTTACGTTACATACACACAGAGTAACACTACGGCAAACAGCTGTAGATAAAGCCACACTATGGGGACACACCTTCTACCACACCCCCCCGGCCACACCTGCACCACAAAGGTAATATTTGGCTCACTGTTAAACTTGGTACGGCTGATCAGGTATTTTCCCCCAAGATCCACGATTAAAATATTTGGGTGAAAATCTCCTGCCTATTGCCTTGGTAACTGTCCGCGCCCAATGATAAGAGACATTAGGTTATATTTTGTAGGTGTTAAAGAAAAAGATTATTTAAGACAGTTTCCAGCGATGGCAAGATTAGAATTAAACAGTAGGCCTATTACCGTCCCATGTGAGCCTATTACCGTCCCATGTGAGCCTATTAATGTCCCATGTGAGTCTATTACTGTCCCATGTGAGCCTATTACCGTCCCATGTGAGCCTATTACCGTCCCATGTGAGCCTATCACTGTCCCATGTGAGCCTATCACTGTCCCATGTGAGCCTATTACTGTCCCATGTGAGCCTATCACTGTCCCATGTGAGGTAGACTCGCCAACACCCATTGGCATGTGAGTCACAACTTCAATATTTACTCTGCCACGTCGTGTGTGTCAGCCCGTGCATCATTGACCACATTATCATCATAACTACAATGACTCGACCCGTGTCTGATACATTATACTATTAAAGATATAATGAGGTGAGAAGTGAGGGAAAGGAAGGAGGGAGAGAGGCGAAGGGGGGAACGAGCAGAAACAAGAATGGGGTGAAGGAGGGAGGGAGGGAGGTGTCCAAAAGTGAGTCACCTACACACATGGTCAGAAAGGCAGGTTACGTCATCAAGCCATTATTCACTGGACACACCTCACCAGGTATTTCCTCGTAACACACACACACACACACACACACACACACACACACACACACACACACCGCATAAAAAATATATGAACGTATATAATAACAATAATAATAATAATAATAATAATAATAATAATAACAATAATAATAATAATAATAATAATATTACTATCATCATGACTACTACTCAGTACCAACAACTGTAGCACCAAGTTTTCCCACACCAGACGCAGTACAGTAAGGCAGCTCCTGACATATCCTGTTACACTAGCTTACTGTTACGTTATGTTTATATTATTTATATATCATTTCCCAGGACCTCACTAGACGGATGCGGGGGTCATACAGGATGGTGGAGGGGTTTCACCATCTGGCCTCTACTGCTGTGTTGTTTTCTATACCATGTTTACTATACCATGTCCTGTTATGTGCAGTACAGTACAGTATTCTTGATTATTATTATTATTACCCTGGCCGCACCTTTAGGTCAGGGCATACTCGTATCCTCACACAAATGTCCAAACGAGTGAGTAAAGTTTGCAACTCGCACTATATTCTAATCACATCTAAATACAATCGTTCAAATTTTATCCTAGGGTGGAGACGGTATCCCTCCCTAGCGGTCCAACGAATTACCCAAAAGTAGCCAAAAGTATATTCAATCAGGGTAAAATCTTAACGAATATATGTTTTACATCAATAAAACCTGATTAATAATGTTTTCATTGAAATGTAGTCAAAATAATGAAATAATAAACAGCGAAAAATGTTAAATTCCAAAGAGTCACCTATCCAAAATGGAGATATAATTACCGATGTTTCTGTTACTTTGGGGTATTTAACATAGCCGTAGGATTTACTTTTCGTTGGGTTAGGTTAGGTTGGGTTAGGTTAGGTTAGGTTGGAGTTGGCGAAATGATCAAGATGGATCTGAGTTACCTCCTTGTTACGAACTCTTTGGAATTTAGCGCTCGCCAATACTGAAAGTTTTCGCTGTTTATTATTTCATCTTACAAATTATTTTTACAATATTACACTTAAAATATTATTAGACATGTTTTGTGTATGTATAACAGATATTCGTTAAGATTTTACCCTGATTTAATATACTTTTGAGTACTTTTGGGTACATTTTGGGTACTTTTGGGTACTTTTGGGTACATTTTAGGTACTTTTGGGTAATTCGTTGGACCCCTCCTAGTGAGTCGTGTATCAGGTATTAGTAACTCAGCTGAGAGCACCACCCGCCCGTGCTGTCCGCCCATCTCCCGATATTAGCGTCGGGACTCCGGCCTTGATGTTAGCGGCCCTGACTCCACAACGGGCTGGCGGCTTAGCACTAATCTTTGTGAGTTTGATCAATATGAGATAAGATTTTGAAGCATAACGTGCCAAACTAAATCAAGTGTTGCCAAGGAAACGGTTCGCACGATAATGGCATATCCGGTGTTTGAAGATTAAAGAAAACGATGATATGAGACAGTCTCCAGCGGGGACTACATTAATGTACAGTATCAGGTCCCTAGTCCCATATTTATCCTGCTATAGTAAAGGTTTGCGGGCAGGGTTTGTAGTCCTCTTGTATGATCTTTAATTATCATCATCATCATCATCATCATCATCATCATCATCATCATCATTATTACCAACTCCTCCCCACGATATATGTGTGTGTGTGTGTGATGCTGACTGGAATTTCAACTCCCAAACAGCCACCTACCTCACACTCAACTATACACCTCTTGGCCCCCACCCTCCCCCCCTCCCCACCAAACCTCATAAATTGACCTAAATGACTCATAGATCGCTCATGACCCTGTTTAAGTCTTCATTACTCACCCCATCATTTCCTGGGACACCCTACACCCTGGGACACACACCTACACCCTGGGACTCCCTACACCTGGGACACACCTACACCTGGGACACACCTACACCCTGGGACACACACTACACCCTGGGACACACCTACACCCTGGGACTCACCACCTGGGACTCCCCTACACCTGGGACTCACCTACACCCTGGGACTCACCTACCTGGGACTCCCCACACCTGGGACTCACACTGGGACTCCCCACCATGTCACAGAGCTCGGTGAAGACAGGATATATACGACTAAGTTATCTTGAGAATGTGATCCTAACAGGCATGGATGTGTGTGTGTGTGTGTGTGTGTGTGTGAACATAAGTAACTGCCAGTGTTGTTCAGACGTGTGGGTAGGTGAGGACGGCCGCCGCTCGTAATCAATATCATAATTATAGAAGCGGAGTAACTAACCTTCACTCTCTCCTCTCAGTTCACCCTCTACAGTACCACAGCTACTCCCATTAACATGATATAAACTTATAACTCAGTGATGAGGCGACGTCATATGATAAATGTGTGAAGGTGGGTCCCAGAGTTAGGTGGATACAGTACACTAAACCTTGGGTACACAGTGACCGACGCTGTACCCACCTTGTAACGTTAGGTGCTAGGAGTACCCAGGGATCGAACCAACAACCTCTTGGACAGGAGGTGAGCGTTGTGTCCACTCTATCACCGCACAGACAAATAACTCTGGTCGAGTAAGCTTACTGTTACTATTGTGTAGCTCCACTCAGTAGTGTACTGTTTGTCCCTACACTTTGTGACGCCTGTAACCCACAGCAATGTGACAGAAATAGACAGATTTACAGATAAGGAACGTCACGATAGACAGCCATTAGACAGATATAATTATGGAGTGTCCTGCTCCACAACACAACCACCTTACTGCATTGTACTGCTCTGCCCTCTTGTTCCAGCTTAACACAACACATGTTCTATTGCTTCCCTGATCATATTTATATTTTGAATTCCACTGTAAATTATGAATATACTTATAATATAAATGCAACAAATAAATAAAAAATCAATATTGAAGTGATAACCGTGGTAACATTATGAGATGTTCTTATTACCACCATGCTATTGTACTATTCCAGATGATACTAAATGTTACATAATACTTCCTTGAGATAAATGTATAGTATATATCAGGTGCCTAAAAGAGAGCTCAGGTTCTCAACTGTCTCAGCCATGTTAATATTGTTATTATTATCCACTCTGTATCTGTGTTTTCTGGCTAAATAAACTGTTTCAATACTGTACTGTAGGTCATCTTATCACAGCAGTCTTGAGGAGAGCCACGACACCACTCCCACCCCCCTTGTGGTGGTGTGGCTGCCACACCATGAGGTGGCTGCCGCACCCCCCTGAGGTGTGGCTCCCTCACCTGTGGTGGTGTGGCTCCCTCACCCCCCTATGGTGGTGGCTCCTCACCCCGTGTGTGGTGTGGCTCCTCCCCCCGTGTGGTGGTGTGGCTCCTTACCCCCGTGTGTGGTGTGGCTCCTTACCCCCCGTGTGGTGGTGTGGCTCCCTCACCCCCGTGTGGTGGTGTGGCTCCCCACCCCCTGTGGTGTGTGGCTCCCTCCCCCGTGTGGTGGTGTGGCCTCCCTTACCCCCGTGTGGTGGTGTGGCTCCTCACCCCCGTGTGGTGGTGTGGCCTCCTCACCCCCGTGTGGTGAGTGTGGCTCCTCACCCCCGTGTGGTGGTGTGGCCCTCCTACCCCCGTGTGGTGGTGGCCTCCCTCCCCCGTGTGGTGGTGTGGCTCCTCACCCCCCGTATGGTGGTGTGGCCTCCTCACCCCCTATGGTGGTGTGGCTCCTCACCCCCCTGTGGTGGTGTGGCCTCCCCACCCCCGTGGTGGTGTGGTTCCCTCACCCCGTGTGGTGGTGTGGCTCCTCTACCCCCCGTGTGGTAGTGTGGCTCCCTCACCCCCGTGTGGTGGTGTGGCTCCTCACCCCCGTGTGGTGGTGTGGCCTCCCTCACCCCCGTGTGGTGGTGTGGCTCCTCACCCCCGTGTGGTGGTGTGGCCTCCCTCACCCCCGTGTGGTGGTGTGGCTCCTTCACCCCCGTGTGGTGGTGTGGCCTCCTCACCCCCGTGTGGTGGTGTGGCTCCCTTACCCCGTGTGTGGTGTGGCTCCTTACCCCCCGTGTGGGTGGTGTGACCTCCCTTACTGTGTGGTGGTGTGGCTCATCCCCCCCGTGTGGTGGTGTGGCTCCCTCACCCCGTGTGGTGGTGTGGCCTCCCTTACCCCCGTGTGGTGGTGTGGCCCCCTCACCCCCGTGTGGTGGTGTGGCCCCCTCACCCCGTGTGGTGGTGGCCCCCTCACCCCGTGTGGTGTGGCCCCTCACCCCCGTGTGGTGGTGTGGCCCCTCACCCCCGTGTGTGGTGTGGCCCCTCACCCCCCGTGTGGTGGTGTGGCCTCACCCCCGTGTGGTGTGTGGCCCTCACCCCCTGTGGTGGTGTGGCCCCTCACCCCCGTGTGGTGGTGTGGCCCCCTCACCCCCGTGTGGTGGTGTGGCCCCTCACCCCGTGTGTGGTGGTGTGGCCCCTCACCCCCGTGTGGTGGTGGCCTCACCCCGTGTGGTGGTGTGGCCCCTTCACCCCCGTGTGGTGGTGTGGCCCCCTCACCCCCGTGTGGTGGTGTGGCTCCTCACCCCCGTGTGTGGTGGTGTGGCCTCCTCACCCCCCGTGTGGTGGTGTGGCCTCACCCCTGGTGGTGTGGCCCTTCACCCCGTGTGGTGGTGTGGCCCCCTCTCCCCCCGTGTGGTGGTGTGGCTCCCTCACCCCCGTGTGTGGTGTGGCCTCACCCCGTGTGGTGGTGGTGTGGCCCCCTCACCCCCGTGTGGTGGTGGTGTGGCCCCCTCACCCCCCGTGTGGTGGTGGTGTGGCCCCTCACCCCCATGTGGTGGTGGTGTGGCCCCTCACCCCGTGTGGTGGTGGTGTGGCCCCCCTCACCCCCGTGTGGTGGTGTGGCCCCCCTCACCCCCGTGTGGTGGTGTGGCCCTCACCCCCGTGTGGTGGTGGTGTGGCCCCCCTCACCCCGTGTGGTGGTGGCCCCTCACCCCCGTGTGGTGGTGGTGTGCCCCTCACCCCCGTGTGGTGGTGGTGTGGCCCCCCTCACCCCGTGTGGTGTGGTGTGGCCCCTCACCCCCTGTGGTGGTGGTGTGGCCCCTCACCCCCGTGTGGGTGGTGTGGCCCCCTCACCCCCGTGTGGTGGTGGTGTGGCCCCTCACCCCGTGTGGTGGTGTGGCCCCCTCACCCCCGTGTGGTGGTGTGGCCCCTCACCCCGTGTGGTGGTGTGGCCCCCTCACCCCGTGTGGTGGTGTGGCCCCTCACCCCCGTGTGGTGGTGTGGCCCCTCACCCCCGTGTGGTGGTGTGGCCCCCTCACCCCCGTGTGGTGGTGGCCCCTCACCCCCGTGTGGTGGTGTGGCCCCTCACCCCCGTGTGGTGGTGTGGCCCCTCACCCCCGTGTGGTGGTGTGGCCCCTCACCCCCGTGTGGTGTGGCCCCTCACCCCGTGTGGTGGTGTGGCCCCTCACCCCCGTGTGGTGTGTCCCTCACCCCGTGTGGTGGTGTGGCCCCTCACCCCGTGTGGTGTGGCCCCCTCACCCCGTGTGGTGGTGTGCCCCCCCTCACCCCGTGTGGTGGTGTGGCCCCTCACCCCCGTGTGGTGGTGTGGCCCCTCACCCCGTGTGGTGGTGTGGCCCCTCACCCCGTGTGGTGGTGTGGCTCCCTCACCCCGTGTGGTGGTATGGCCCCTCACCCCCGTGTGGTGGTGTCGCCCCTCACCCCGTGTGGTGGTGTGGCCCCTCACCCCCGTGTGGTGGTGTGGCTCCTCACCCCAGTGATAGGACTTAGGGGCCTAATACAGCTGGGTGGGGTCTATTAGGACTGAATGGGGCCACGAGGGTTGGGAAGGGACACTCGGGCTGGGTGAGGTCGCTAGAGATATTTGGGACCACTAGGGCAGAAGACCTGAGAGGACCTGGTCCTCATTTTACAGTGTTTCAAAGGACCCTCAGAGGCACTTGAGGTAAAATTGACTTGAGAACCATGTAAGCGTCTCACACAATAGTTTATCAAGTGTTCGTATTACAACATATTACTGATCAAGTGGCGGTAACTGGCAGATTAAAACTGTTAAAAAAAACTCAGCTGTAAGTGTATTGTGTGTTGCAGTTAATATATAAGTGTACTACAACCTGTGTGTGTGTGTTAGCCTGATACACCCCCTACCTCCAGGTCCTCAGTCACGTGTAGTATTCAACAAGTTTACCTTATGTGAGTCACACTCCTGCCTGAGACTGGTAGGGCGACGACAGACAGACAGACGAACACAGATACAGACAGACAGACGCACGCACGCACACACACAGACAGACAGACACAGACAGATAGACACACACAGACAGACAGACGAACACAGACGCGCACACACACACACAGAGACAGACAGACAGA